>NC_056729.1:1092732673-1092890173 GCF_019279795.1 Protopterus annectens | reverse complement strand
GGTCTCTAAAGAAAAAGTTATTTAATTTCTTAATTGACTGATAAATGGCTCTGTATAAACAGTTAATTAAGATGTTTTTATTGTATATTCAAGTTTCTTTTAATGTCATTAACAGTCATCACTAGTTTTAAATGTTATAATACTTCCATTGCTGACAGTCAGTTGTTGTCATTGTGTTCCGTTATTACAAGCATATAGGACACTATGCAAATATCCTATTATTGCTGATAGTTCTTTCATGTATTTTTGGAGGAATCCTTTTGCTTCGAGACTCCAAAAGAGTCAGTTTGCTTATTTTTGCTGTAACGGACTCCCGATAAACACGCTCTTGCTCTTGAAAATCGGAGCTTCAGGGTGACGTCAGAGCGGTGTATGCAATTGGGCATACTGAACATCTGCTAATAAGAAAATCGGAGTTTCAGTTGAATGTATTTTTCGTGCTATTTACTGATGCTCCAGTGAAGTATTACTATTATATACAGGTTTCCTGCATACTTAACTTATTGTTGTAAGCTAAACAGGCTTACTGGAAGCTACATTCGCATTGCACCTCTGTAAGAAGGTGCATAGTTAGCGTCGCTAAGGAAAATATATCCTTCCTGCACTCAAGTGGTATGATTCTTTTCTGTGAAAGCTTCGCAAGTGTCCTGCATATTTAACTTGTTGTTGTAAGCTAAATAGGCTTGCTGGAAGCTACATTCGCATTGCATCTCTGATAGAAGAAGCATAGTTAGCGTCGCTAAGGAAAATATTTCCTTCCTGCACTCAAGTGATATGATTCTTTCCTGTGAAAGCTTCGCAAGTAAAGATTTTCTTTTTTTTTTATTATTTGAACTAATTAGGGCAACAGTCAATTAATATTGATGTGTTATGCAAGGGCTGTGTCTTCTTTATAAGGTGATCGTTGTATTTGATATTATATTCAACTGTGAAATGCATTTTAAGACGTGATCACACCAATATTTCAACGCAAAAAATGTTACTTACACTTTAATTTTATAATGGGATGATTTTTCAATGTTTATTTTAGACTTGGTTATCTTATGTCAGTATAGTACATTTCTCAGCTTAATATTAACCCTTATATTAAAGTTTTAGTTGACATTTTTTTTTTTTATTTTTATGCTAAATATTTTGTTTTTCTCTGAACTAATAATCATATGCATTGGCATATAGATGTATTTCTAGATGATGGTTCTTTATGTAATGACATATAGTAAAGTTAACTAGAAAAAGTCATTTTATGTTTATAGTGTCTAGTCTAAGACTGCAAGTTAATTGATAAATATGTATACCTGATTTATAAATGGATATACAAATTTGAGGCAAAATATATACAATTTTTTTTTTTTATGGATCCTGATGATTAGTGCCTTTTTATGTGATATAGTGACTTGTTACTTCTATAGTCTTTCATTTAACATGTACTTAGGTAGTTATTTATCCTAAGACATGGATGGGGGTAGTCTTTCACCTCAAATGTTGGTTAAATTTGTTCAGATTTTTTTTTTTTTTTTTTTTTTTTTTTTTTAAATGGCTTGACAGTTGTTTGATCTGTTATGGCTGATAACTTGGTTATATATATATTGTGTGGTAATAACCCTAGTGTTGATCCTGTGTTTTATTACGATTTTTGAAGGTATATTATTTCCATTTGATTGAATTATAAGAGTTGTGTTGTACATACGAGATTTGTGAGGAAAATCATTTAAATCTTAGACCTTTCTGTATTATAGGAGCCAGTGGTTACAAAAATATAGGGATTGAATATGTTGGACGTCTTGAGTTTAGACAGATTTGTAAATATGTTTAGTTTTATTGTGTGGGTTTTAGCCCTTCTAAGGGCTCTAAGTAAAGCTTTTTGTACTAAATTGATGATTTTGGTAACCAAAAATTTTTATTTTATTCTCTTTTTTCTTGATCTTCCTTCTGTATTAGAGGAATGGTGGGCAGGCACTAGGGTTAGAAAGAAGGAAGTGTATAATTCCATATTTATTATTTCTTTGTGGGTACATTTATTGTTGTGATGTCATCTAATCAAGACCAGAAAACATGTATTGTTTTATTGTTGGGCATTAGTTTTATTTTGTTCAGGTTAATACATTATACTTTCATTAATTTAATATCTAGCTTATCTTGCTCTTATGTCAAATGACATAATAGTTGAATCCTGGAATGTTAGAGAAATTCAAAACAAAGCTAAAAAATCATTATTATTCCATTTGATATTTAAATCACAAGCCAATATTTGTTTTATTCAAGAGACACATATTCCTCATGACATTTGGGACAAGGAAAAAAATAAAAAATGGATCAAGAAGATAGTAGCTTCTGGGGATTCTTCTAATTCTAGGGGAGTAGCCATAATTGTCAAACATAAATTCTTAGGGACTATAATTGATGAGAAATACGATAATGAAGGTAGATTGTGCCTTTTTACAGCTACTTTTCATAATCTTGATAAACCACTATTATTTCTAAATTTATATGGTCCTTGTAATCAACAATATTCTTTTATCTTAAAAATATATAATATACTCACTTCTTATAAGGATCATTATATTATAGTAGGAGGGGATTGGAATGCAGTCATAAACCCAGAAATTGATCAATCTAGCTGTCCTACATCTTATAATTACCAAGCATCTTTAGCCCTCAAAGATTTAATTTTGGAATATAATTTAATTGACCCACTGCACTTTATAAATATCTCAAATAAGAAAGAAATTTATACATATTATTCCAAATGTAATCGCTCTTGGTCTAGATTGGATTTTTTTCTGGTTTCTAATTTTCTTTCAAAATTTATATTGAACTTTTATACTGAACCCAGATTTTTTTCAGACCACTCAAGAATTGTACTAAATTTAAACATTATCCATAATGATAAAAACAATACTCACAAAAACAATTGGTCGCTAAACAACAATTTACTCTTAAATAATGATATATGTAAACAGTGTTCTGATATAATTCAGGAAATGGAGCATGATCTGGATTTTACAGATATTTCCTATGATGTTCAATGGGCTGCTTGTAAGGCGAGATTAAGAGGAATGTTTATTGGTAAATCCGCATACCTTAAAAAACAATATAATAAAAAATAAGTTTTTCTAAAGTCTAGAATCCAGTACCTCGAAAATCAATTTAGACTAAATCAAGATAATGTTATTGAAAAGCAAATTATAGACTACAAAAAAGAACTAGTCTTGTTGCATCAGAATAACCTCTCTATAGTAGAGCAAAGATTATTAGCTACTTATTCAGAATGGGCTCAAGTTCCGTCTAAAATCTTAGCCAGATTAATTAAAAACAACTTCGATAGACCTAAAATTTCATCTTTATTACACAAAAATAAATTATATAATACAGATAAGGAAATTATACATCTTTTTACTTTAATCTATACAGAGTTATACTCTAATTCATCAAACTTGTTGATTAACAATCATATAAATAGCTTTCTAAGCTCTTTAAGATTCCCTATATTAAATGAAAATCAAAAAAATTTACTTTCTGCTCCTCTTACTTTTCAAGAAATTTCAGATTCAATAGATAGACTTAAATCAGGAAAATCCCCCGGTCCGGATGGGTTTACACCGGAATTTTTTAAATCCTTTAAGTCGATAATTGTTCCTTTTCTCTTTAAAGTATATAACTACATTAAAATCAAGGATATATCTGATCTTTACTGGAACAGGTCTAAAACTATACTAATTCTGAAAAATAATAAAGAGAAATTAAACCCCTCAAATTACAGGCCCATTTCTTTAATAAATATAGACATAAAGATTTTATCATCAATTTTGGCCAACAGATTAAAACAGGTCTTACCCTCAATTATTTCTCAAGACCAAACAGGTTTTATGTCTCATAAACATGCATGGGATAATACCCTAACTCTGGAATCTATTATTCATCTTTTAAAAAATGATTCTAACCCAGTATCGCATTGATTCTTGATGCAGCAAATGCATTTGATAGAGTATGTTGGAATTTCTTTTCAAACTATGACATGCTTTAATTTCCCCATATCCTTTATAAATTTAATAAAAACATTATATAAGGATATGTATACTACTCTGTATATTAATGGATACACGTCTTCCCCTATAAAGATTACCAGAGGTACAAGGCAAGGTTGCCCCTTATCCCCTTTTCTTTTTAATATATACTTGGGACCACTGCTGCTATATATTACTCAAAACACCTTTCATAATATTCCAAGGTTTTTTAACACAAATATTTTTTTTTGCATTTGCTGATGATCTAGTAATATATTTCCAAACTCCATTATCTGACCTTAATAAAATAATAAACTCTATTGAACGTTTCTCTCTTGCCTCGAATTATCTTATAAATCCTTTAAAAACTCATATTTTTCCTTTAAACCATAAGGTTCATAAATTGTATTTGTTTTCTGACTCACAAATCCAGATTACTTTTGGTGTGAAATATTTGGGAATTAATATGGAGAACAATAATCACTCTTCATTTCAAAACAACATGAGTAAAATATGGAAATCTATAATGTCAGACATGAATAGATGGGAACATCTAAATCTGTCACTTTTATCAAAAGCTGCAATAATTAAAATGAATATTCTTCCAAAATTTATATATCAATTCAATTCTTCGGATCAGATAATTCCCAAGTCTTTTTTCGAGAAGGTAAATAAAGAATTAGCAAAATTTTTGTGGTTTCCCAAATTGGTTAGGATCTCCTATTCTAGATTGTCATTTACTAAAGATAAGGGAGGTTTGGGATTACCAAATTTTTACCTATATTATCTAATTGCTTCAGCAAATAAGCTATTAACTGTATCTAACTTTAATAGTAGTCAAGGTAGTCAGTACCCAATATGGGTTAGGTTGTGGTATCATTATATTTTATCTAAAAATATAAATCCAGAGGCCATTCCTTTTATTGATTTAAATATCAAGAGCTCCTGTAAAATTTTGACCCTTCTTAAACATAAGATTAATGCTTTTCAGAATTTATTAAAAATCTGCAATCTAGATAAGTTTTTGCACCTCTTTCAACCACTTCATCTAAATCTCAACATAATGTTAGATAATTCTCCATTTAATTTAACAAATTATCCTCGTATTAAAAAGTTAAACGTTTGGGATATCTTGAAACACAAAGACTTGTCACTAGCAAATTTACGTAAGATTCTAAAAGTTAGTTGGAAATACACTGCAGTTTTACGTCAAATAAGAGAGGTAATTATGATTAAGTTTGATCTCATAATGCCTACAGAACTTGATCTTAATAATTTAAAAATGATAATTAATACACTATCGTCATCAGAAAAAATGTTATCAAAGTCTTATAAACTGATAAACAAATTAACTTTAGACCAGAACTGCCTTTTCTCAAATACCTGGTTGAATCATAATTCTCAAATAACTGAGAATCAAAAACTTATTGCAATCAAAAATACCAGAGAATTTGCTCCATTTAAGAAACTGATCTACACACAATTAATGATTAGCAATAACGCCTATCATACTCCATATAAATTAAATAAATTTAATGCTAGTAAATCTCCATCGTGCACATGTTGCTCCTTTCCCCAAGCTGACCTTTTACATATCCTGTGGTATTGTCATTTTTCTCATAAGCTTTGGACCTCTTTGAAGGTCAGACTGCAGAGAATGGGATATCATAAATCTACGCTGTCCTGGGAATTTGCTATACTTCATATTCCAATAGTTCATCTTTCCAAACTGGATACTCATGTTCTTATTTTTATTTGTTCGCTTATTAAACTTTATATTACTCAAAATTGGCTTGATCGTACTAAATTAAATTGGGATACTTTTCAAAAAATGGTTTTTCTATATATTGATGCACAAAAAAACTTAGTTAAGAATCCAATAAAATGATTTTAAAAGACAAAGTGTTGGGGAAGGTTTTAAGTATTATAAACAATTAATGCCTTCCAGACTCTTTTTCTTCTCTTCCTGGTCTTGATTATTAACTCTTTTATTTTGTTAACTATACTTTTTTTTACATAAATGTGTACAAATGTATAAATCTATCACTGATTTTAAGGTTACCGATTGTATATAGTGTATATATTGGGATTTGGTATTTAATGTTCTTTTTTTAAACTCCAACAAGAGTTGCATTTTGTTTTTTTTTAAATTGTTAATCTTTACACAACTCCTAAATGTAATGCTTATAAATCAATAAAAAGTTTTTTGAGAAAAAAAAAAAAATATATATATATATATATATATATATATGTGTGTGTGTGTGTGTGTGTGTGTGTGTGCATATATCGGTCTGTACTTACACATGCAAATACACCTACATGCTCATTTACATTTCCCATACTGTTGAATCACCGCCACTTACCATCGCGCATACACGCTTGCATACCCGCTTACATCTAGGGTTGCCACCTTTTCATATGGCCAAAGTGGGGCATTTTCGGGACACACATTGATTTTTACAGGCCGACACATACCCGCAGTCAGTACAAAGGTTAGAACTTTACTTATTTGCCTAAATGAATGCTTAGTCTTATAGCAGTTTAGTTGCTTAATCTCTTTATTGTAACTTTAAGTATTTTACATACAGAAATAACTGTTTTATCCAACTGTTACATGAAATATGGGGCATATTTCCTACAATCACAGGACATTTGCCATTCTATTATATTTGATCTGGACACAACTGCCCAAAAAAGGACTGTCCCTCGCAAGGTGGGGCAGGTGGTAACCCTACTTACGTCTGCTTTAAAGTGCCTTAAGCACCCTATATCCGACTGCCACTATGCAAATGTGTAAGGTATATATTCCCGATAATACACATGGGGAGACGTGCATCACAGTCAGGTGTTTAACTCCAGGTCGTAGGTTCTGCAGGACTGGCTGGAGGCTGAGCAGTCTTGTAGGCAACTACTGTTCATACAACTTGTGTCCAGATGTATACAGGACTGGACATCGGGTTGTGACACCAAGTCTAATGTTTAGAACAGATACATATCCCATGAGGGATATCCAAAAATTGTGGGGATCGATGACCTTCTTTGCTTTACGGCTATAAGGTAGGGTTATACATGCAAGGGATACATAGTTTGCAATCCTGAGACTGCCTAGGGTGAGACTGCCTATTAGATATGGGTAGCGGTCACTATGTGCAGATATGGCCGCACCTATCTAGCAGCCCGAGTATGGCTGGTTTTGGTGGACATTCAGAAAAGTGTGGGAGGGGGGTGCTGTTAAGGGGATGATGGGTATTCAGTTATGTATCCAGATGTGTTTGGGTTGGATGGCTCAGTTCAGGCCAGACCATCATTTGGGTATGTGCTGGTAACGTTTCTGTACATGTGTATTGCACTTTTTAATTTTCACATGTTTGTGGGATTGTATTGCGGATGTGTATATTTGTTCTTTGGTTATCTTCGTGATTCACCCACTGCTCCTTCGTAGACCTCCAGTTCACCTATTGTGCATCCAACCCAGTCTCCCCTTGGCGAATTATTACATTACCCGTCACCCCCCACCCCCATATTCCATAGACACCATTCGCCCCTTCTCTAGTTGATGCCCCATGGCACAGTCAACAGAACACATTGCATACACTACATATCTCTGGGACCAATATGGTTGTGAGGTCTACACTAGCATTTCTGATCATCCACATGCTGTACTTCCCGCACACAGGTACACGCAAATACTTATCTTTCATGACATGGTAGGTAGACCCGGGTAATACCCGTTCATCTATGGGCCGTCCTGACAAGGACGACTTGGATCACAAATGGGCAGATATTGGGCGAATGCTCTGACCATTGGTAGGGTTGCCACCTTTTCATATGACCTGGATGGGACATTTTCAGGACACACATCTGAGTTTACAGGCCAACACATACCCATGGTCATTACAAAGGATAGTACTTTAGTTTTACCTACATATAAGCTTTTATTGTTGTAGCGGTGTAGTTGCTTATTCTGTTTCGTTTACTTGCTTATTCTGTTTCTTGTAACATATAGGTATTTTATATATGGACATATGTATTGTATGGGACTATTGCATAAAATATGGGATATATTTTTGACCTACTATCGCAGGACATTTCACATTTATAATGGTTTTGGTATGGACACACCTGCCTAGAGGGGGACTGTCACTCACAATGTAGGACAGGTGGTAACCCACACCATTGGGCTAGGCTTAGCAATTGGCAGAACCCCATCACGATGCGTTTCACTTCCACTTGGTATAACTAGCGACACTACAATGGAATACAGGCACGGGATTTTAAATATCATTTGTTCGAGGGACGGGGACTCAATACTCAGCTACGTGCCTTTGTGTTTACTTCTTATTGTGGTGTTCGCAAAGATGTCTTGTATGCTTTGCATACATTTCACTATCTACGGACACTGACAGGAGTGATTACTATTAGAGGCAGGCTGTACTAGTCAGCATTTTAGGTTGCACGTATACAGCCGATATGTTCACGCCTCCATGTAGCTCTTAGACATGCCTCCTGCACTCGTACATGTTTCCTATGCACGTGGCCATTACGGCAGCGCACCTTCATTAATATGCATGTGGTGCTGCTGTGCCATCTCTACACCACACGGTTGGCGCAAGGCTAATGCCGTCCTTGCGCCGAGCTTCATGAATCCCGGGGATTGAGTTCTTAGACAAGAGTATAAATATGTCAGGATAGACAATACAGTTATTAGAAATTCAGTGATATGCAAGTTTTTCAAAAGAAACATTCACAGCATGAGAAAATTAGATTGAAATACATTTTTTTACAAAAAAGTAACATAGTTACAAGCTTTATCTGTATATCTCACTCACCATATGATGCTAAAACTCATCTTCTCTGAAGAATATATGATTTTTCTATTGTATAACATAGTTTCATAGTATAGTACTAGGCTATCTGCCCTGGGGCATTTGTAAACCTAGCCATAGTGATGTGGCATTTGCCACCCCATGAAATGGTACAAAAATGTACAGAATAAATTTAGAATACTGTGTCTAGTAGTGACACAATGAAGGTCCCCTTATATAATAGCATTAGTTTACTGTGCCCCTGTCTAGCAGTGACACAGATGTGACCCCTGGGGTAAACTTACGATCTCCCATCCACTCATCAAGATTTCTCTTGAAGAGAGTCAGTGAGGGGCTCTGCCTAATACGAACTGGGATCTTGTTCCAAAGCATGGGAAGCCTCTGGGTTATGAATCTATCCCTCCAGCATGTCCTATTCGTAAGTGTGCGAGGTTTAAGTCTTTAGCTCTCGTGGTCATGATGGACTTGGATTTTTTTGAGGTGGAGCATGTCCATCAGATCCTGATTGGACATGGCCTTGTATGTCAGGCAGAGATCACCTCTGAGCAGGCGGTATGATACTGAATAGAGCTGAAGTTTCTTTAGTCTGGCAGAATAAGACATATGTTGGAGACCCTTGATCCTCTTGGTGAGGTACTTTTGTGGTCTCTCCAGCTGTTGCAAATGCCGGGTGAAGTACATACCAAATGGGGCATTGTACTCAATCATGGGTCTGATGAGGAACGAATATAGGGGTACAATGACATCCTTGGATCTGGATGTGAATCCCTTCATGATGAGGTGTGCAAGGTAGAATGTTTTTCTAACCACTTTGGCAACGTGGGTATCAAATGAGAGGTCGCTGTTGACTTGGGTCCCTAGGTCTTTGATTACTTTTTCAGTACTCAGTGGGTTGCTGTCTATGTGATAATTTGTGGGTACTTTGTTTTTCCCAAAGGGGATGACTATACATTTTTTGGCATTTAGTTTAAGGCCGTGACTCTGGCACCAGTTGTCCATTTCTGTGAGGCCTTTTTGTAGGATGTGTGTGTCTGCTGGTGTATCGACTATGGCACCTAGTTTGCAGTCATCTGTGAACTTTGTCAGCCACAGCCCTCCCATGTTTGCTTTAACATCTGAGAAATAAATGCCGAACAAAAGGGGTCCCAGGACAGATCCCTGTGGGACACCACTTGTGACTGGCTTTGAGTCTGACATTGCTCCAGCGATTTTAACTTTATGGGTTCTGCCCTTTAGCCAGTTTGCAACATTCTTTATTTATTATAATGCTGAATTCTGATGACATCTTCTGTTAAGTAATCTCTTACCAATGCAGCCATCTTTTAATTTCATTCAAAAGTTTTTTGTAAGTTTGGTCTTATGTATAAGTGTCTTCTACAGGGTGGATGCCAATAGAAAAGCACCTTCATAGTTACTCTTGGTTATCAAATGAAAAAAGCAAACAAAATGTATCAGAAGAAGAAAAACTTAAGTTAAAACACAGAAAAATATACATATGCCCTTGTATTCTAAAAGGATTAACATAATATGGCAGCCTTAGCTTGGAAGATTTTCACATTGCCCTAAATCTTTCAATTTTAGAGACCACTCTACCTCTGAGTGTGTGTGTGGGGGGCGGGGGGCAGTGAGCATGGAGAGTAGTTTCATGGGTAAAGAAACATGTTAATCTCTGTTCACTTGTGCCCTTTCAGATATGCAAATTAGCATAATATACAATGAAAATGATTGATTTTATGTTTTATACTGTTATTACTACCTCAGTCATGACTTAAAAGGGTCAGTAGACTAGAACATATACCCAGTAAAAAATGCAAGCAAATAAATGATTAAATGCATAAAAAAATGTGTCAGTCTGCTAAGTGGCTAATACTGTTTAGCCATGTGCTCCCCCACAGAAATGTCCATGGTTCATAGTTTGCTTGGGAAAGTGATTTAGAGAATCACACAGTGGTCACACATTCTTTTTTATGGGATTACTCATAAGTGCAGTGAAAATGTAAGCACTTTAGTGTGCATATGTTTGTGGATATGTGTATACATGTCTGTAGGGAAAGTCATAATAGTAATCTTTGGAAGTCACCCACACTACAGGGTGGATGCCAATACTTGTGGTTATCAAATGAAAAAAGCAAACAAAATGTATCAGAGGAAGAAAAATATAAGTTAAAATGTAGAATAATGTATGTATGCTATTTTATTCAAAAAGGATTAATGTAATATGACATTCTTAGCTTGGAAGGTTTTCACATTGCCCTAAACCTTTCAATTTTAGAGACCACTCTACCTCTGAGAGTTTTTCCCTCATAGGGGGGCTGAGCATGGAGAGTAGTTTCATGGGTAAAGAAACATGTTCACTTGTACACTTTCAGATATGCAAGTGTTGCATCATATACAATGAAAATGATTGATTTTATGTTTTATACTGTTATTAGTACCATAGTCATGACATACAAGGGTCAGTAGACTAGTATATGTTTGTGGGCATGTATATGCATATCTGCAGGGAAATGATTAATAGTACTCTTTGGGAAGTCAACCATCCTAGGTAATTACTTCATTAATAACACTCCCATAAGAGTAGAACTGGTGGTGAAGGATTTGGGTGCAAATGTAGATTATAACCTGGCTTTCAACCTGCATGTGAATAAGGTAGTAAGGAAATAATTTTGTGTTGCTCAACTTATAAGCAAGGGCTTGACATAATCATTCCACTGCATTCAACCCTCAACAGGCCCATCATTGAATACAACACCCACTCTGGTATGTACCTGACCGAGCACATGCAACAACTGGAATGACAACAGAGGTTTGTCACAATAAGAATACAGGACATAAACAAAACATCCTATGCAGATCATCTCAAAGCCTTATCTCTGTACTGTATTTTGTACAGACTGCTAACAGTTGATCTATGCCTGGTATACAAAGCATCCCTGGATCTCACTCTCAAGGACATTTTGCATACCAGAAAAATGAATAACACCAGAATTTCCTGATCTAGGGAATTAAACTTGGCTTATGATATAAATAGGACACATTGGAGGGACTGATATATCTCTCAGAGAACTCCCTTACTCTGGAATAGGCTTCCTAACCATGTGAAGCAGAAAACGTCCTTAATTCTATTAAAAAAACTGAACCAATGGATGGGAAATTGGAAATACACTCCTGGTCCAGCATTTATGTCTTTAATGAATAGAGGAAGCCTGCAAAACTTGCCCTAACTTCCATCCATCCATCCATCCATCCATCCATCCATCCATCCATCCATCCATCCATCCATCACCCCTTTTTTCCCATTTTTGCATATGGGATTGGGGTGTCACTTTACCAGTGACAATCATCTAAAGCCAAGGTGTAAACCACTGGGTGGCTAGCCCTGTTGCGGTTTGCCCTAGCTTAAATATACCTCTTAAAATAACATCTAATTCACATAAACTTGTGGTATGCAATCAGGATGCTTTGTTAGGCTTATGAAGACCCTAGTGGTCATTAGGCCCTGGTGATCATTAGCTTAGGAAACATCTATGAACCTATGAGTGAGGCTGCATATGTGTGTGTGTGTGTGTGTGTGTGTGTGTGTGTGTGTGTGTGTGTGTGTGTGTGTGTGTGTGTGTATACGCATGTGTAGGGGGTGCCTTTCCTAATGTAATGCATGAGCCACTTGGAAGAACAGTAATGTAGGCATGTCTGACTGCTAGTGTCTGATTCATAAACGTGGTAATGAGAAGATAATAAGGTCCTTCTCATTGCAGCCATATCAATCTCAGAATCACATTTTCTCACTGTTGTGCTATTTGTCAAACCTGAATTGGACAATTAGCTGTGTTGGACAACTGGCAATGAGTATTAATTTAATCTTAGAATACTAGTTTTATTCTTCTATTTGGTATAATCATTGACCTTCCATACAATTTTAATATAAACAAATATGTTTTTCATGTCAATATATTACAGTCATCTTTTGACAAAAGAAGAGGCAATTTGTATAAAGTACTGTATGTTCTTTCACAGAAAAAAATTCAACTGAAAATGGACAGCATTGCAGTACGTTTACATTTCAAGGAAAGAGTTGCAGTGAAATGGGAGCAGAACAGGTGGAATGTGTATGTACTAATGTCATTGGTAGAAACTACAGTAATACTGTCTCCCTCAGTTACATTGCAGGTATGTAGTTGGGATATTTCATTGTGTTTATGTAATATGGAGAAATATCATATTCAGAGCAACACTCAGAATATCACTGGCAAGGGATTAGAAATGGCAAGTTCAATGGCTCATAGTTAATACGATAATGATATTCTTTTTTCATGTGCTGAAATTCTTGGGTTTTACTAATAAATGCTAATTTTCTTTCCAGCCACTGTAGTGACCTTACTGTTGTTATGAAAATGTTTAATAACTAAGTGGACAAAAAACATTTTCACTATACACTTCACTGAATATAAGAAACTGATGACAATGCAACAATAATTCAAGGAAAAAAGTACAAGTTCTACAAATAAATTATCCTTTCCAGAAATATTCATCCTTCTAAGCTAATTTTATCTTTGGAACAACCAAATATCCTTCTTGAAACACATGGCAAAACATTATGCAAAGCTCTTTAAAATGTTAATATGAAACTTCTTAGTTTAAAAGTCATGTGATGCTATATTTTGAAAAGGATACCTACTTTTTTATTTTGATTTTATTTTTCGCATCCATCAGAGCAGTATGGTTTCATGCCATGAAAGAGCACTACAGATGTGATGTTTGCTCTGAGGTTGTTGTTGGAGAAATATAGAGAAGCTCAGAAGGAATTGCATTGTGTCTTTGTGGACTTGTAGAAAGCATATGACAGGATGCCTAGAAAGGAGCTGTGCTATTGTATGAGGAAGCTGTGAGTGGCAGAGAAGTATGCAAGAGTGGCACACAATATACATGAGGGTAGTATGGCAGCTGTGAGGTCTGCAATAGGAGTGATGGATGCATTCAATGTGAAGGTGAGTTTACATCAAGGATCAGTGCTGAGCCCATTCGTATTTGCAATGGTGATGGACAGGTTGACAGATGAGATCAGACAGGAGTCCCCATGGACAATATTGTTTGTGGATGACATTGTGATCTGTAATGAGAGTAGGAAACAGATTGAGGAGACTCTGGAGAAGTGGAGATATGCTCTAGAGAGGAGAAGAATTAAGGGTCAGCAGGACTAAGACAGATTACATGTGTGTGAATGATAGGGAGGCTAGAGGAATGGTGAGGATGCAGGGAATAGAGTTGGCAAAGGTGGATGAGTTTAAATACTTGGGATCAACAGTTCAGAGTAATGGTGAGTGTGGAAGAGAGTTAAAGGATAGAGTACATGCAGGATGGAGTGGGTGGAGGAGAGTGTCAGGAGTGATTTGTGACAGATGATTATCAGTAAGAGTGAAAGAGAAGATATTCAAGAGGGTAGTGAGATCAGCTATGTTATATGGGTTGGAGAGGGTGGCATTGATGAAAAGACAGGAGTCGGAGATGGAGGTGGCAGAGTTAAAGATGTTAAGATTTGCAGTGGGCATGACAAGCATTTACAGGATTAAGGAATCAGTATAATAGAGGGTTAGCTCAGGTTGGATGGTTTGGAGAAAAACACAGAGAGGTGAAATTGTGTTGGTTTTAACATGTGCTGAGAAGGGATGCTGGGTATATTGGGAGAAGGATGCTAAGGATGGAGCTGGCAGGTAAGAGGAAAAGAGGAAGGCCTAAGATAAGGTTTATAGATGTGGTGAGATATGACATGCAGGTGGTTGGAGTGACATAGCAAGATGCAGAGGACAGGAAGAAATGGAAGCAGATGATCCACTGTGGTGACCCTTAATGGGACCATCCAAAAGAAGGAGAAGAAATATATAGATATAGATGGATGATCTGCTTTGGTGACCCCTAATGGGAACAGCCAAAAGAAGATATATATAGATATAGATATGGATATAGATTCACATGAGTTTATGACATTAGATTGAAAACAAACATTATTGAATGGCAAGTGATTGAATACAACTGATTTATCATGTGCCAATCAAAAGTAAGCAAAAATAATTTAAACAAGTGTTTTACCATGATCCTCCCTATGCAACAGCAGTAGCCACTGGTGGATCTATCACTGAACCCATGGCCATATATCTGGACACCCATATCAAACCTCTGGCAGAGAGCAACCCATGCTTTATCCTGGACTCCATGGACTTCCTAAAAAAGACTAAGGACCTCCCCAACCATGAGGAATCTTTGGTCACCATACATGGGGAACATTATACACAGTCTTGCCTCATGACTATTGCATATAAGCAGTCACTGAGACCTAAAACCAAGTATATGCAGCATTTCCAGGGGAAACAGAAGATTTTGGTGGCTACTAAAGTTGCCCCTCAAAAGCAAATTTTTCCACTTTGATGATTATATGTACAAGCAAACTATTGGAATAGCAATGGGAACGGCTATGGCCTCCGGTTTAGAAACACTGCTTTGGGAAAATAGGAAGCTGATCATGTCTATAACTCCCCATTTTGCAGCATATAGGATTCTATTTTCATTTTATTGATGACATTTTCATAATTTGGAATGGCAGAATCCAAAAACTCAACCAGTCTGCAACCACATCAGTACGTCTACAAGCTTTCTGCATTTCGCTATCAAACACAGTTGGGACATGGTTGAATTCCTGGACCTTACAATCAGCAAAGACTTAAACAAAGGACCCCTAACTAATTATTTATGTCAAAAACCCACCAGGGTTAACCTCTTCCTCTACTTTAGGAGTATGCACAAATACTCTAGTTAAATCTCAAGGTCTGAGAGTTGCTAGAGTCACCACAAAAACTGAAAATTTCATGAAAAGCATCTAAGAGCTCAAAGGGGACTTTTTGGCAAGGGGGTACAGCAAGAAACTCCTCAACAAGATTGTAAGCCCCATCGTTCTGCAAAAAAAAAAAGATGACGGAAATCCAAACACAATCCTATTGCATCACAACCACCACAGAAGCCTCAAAAACATGGGTGGAAGAAGGATGGACACCAACTGGGATCTCATTCTGACTCTCATTTACTCACTCGACTACAAAAGCCTACAGGAGATTATAAAGAAAAACTGGATTATCATCAAGGAGAACAAAAACCTCAACCAGGTATTACCACAGCAACCCAGATTTAATGCCAAACAAAAGTTAGAAAATAAGGGATTACATTGAATACACAAATCCCCCAATTAGCAAGAAAGGGGGTACATATGCCTGCAGCAGCCCACCCTGCACATACTGTATTTTCGTGAGTAACCAGGAGAGCTTCCTCTGCCCCAAGATTCAGCTGCTAGATGCCTGGAAACTGTAATACACAGAAAATCAATTACAGGGCTCAATCCAACAATTTTCAGGCATTTTACATTGGCAAAATGGTCAACAAACTTAAAAGAAGGATTGCTAGGCACAGCCATAACATCTGATATGGCATCTCATCCAACTGGTTGGCTATGCATGCCAAGGAAAAAATGGGATATAACACCATCATTTTTATATACTGGACAGGATTGATGATATCCCACTCAATGACAACCTTAATGACAGACTAGAGAAAAAAGAACAGGAGTGGCAGATAAGACTACTGCCAGGATGGCTCTAGGCTTGAACTCTATTTAATCTATCATACCAGTCCTAAACTTACCAAAGCCTAACAATAAAAAAAAAATAGTGATGGGGTAAATGTTCTACACCACCTACAAGGATCACATGAAGGTTTAGAAACCAGCATTAAGGACCACAGATTGGTAATAACATTCATCTCACCAGACTCTGAGCGTTAACTGACAATGGGGCATTTAATATTTAGATGTGTTTTTTTAATATGAAGTTTTATTTGGATTGGGCAACTTCCTGTATTGTATTTGGGAATCTGACCATAGTACTATTGTTATATTTATACGTTCTATATGTTTATTTTTCACAGTTTTCTGAGTTTCATTTGGAATTACATTTTTTGTTTTCCTTCTATTTAGACTAGACTGTTTTTCAGCTTTTTTACAATAATTCCACCTTGAAAGCATACAATATTTAGGTTTGTTTTTTGTTTTGAATTTCTATTTGGTTTGGGAATTTATTTTTCACAATTTTTGGAGTTTCATTTGGTATTACATTTTTTTCTTCCATTTAGACTAGACTATTTTTTGCCTTTTGTAGAATAATTCCACCTCGATAGCACACATTATTTCTGCTCACCACTTTTTGTCATGGAAACAATTGTACAAAGCTTTGTCCAAATTCTACTTTTCACATACG
This sequence comes from Protopterus annectens, assembly GCF_019279795.1. Taxonomy (NCBI): domain Eukaryota; kingdom Metazoa; phylum Chordata; order Ceratodontiformes; family Protopteridae; genus Protopterus; species Protopterus annectens. The sequence goes on along the minus strand of NC_056729.1, from coordinate 1,092,873,049 downwards.
ACAATAAGGGGCCTTCTTACAGTTTTAAACACACATCATTAAAAAAATGACAATGAGACAACTAACCCACTCTGTAACAAGATCTACTGCAATTAGATAAACCTGTGGATTCAGTAAACTCTATGTAGGCTCCATGTAGAGCCTACATGGAGTGTATCAGTGAACACGATGTTGCACCTGTGCCCGGTGCCGCACAATGCATATTAATGATGCACAGTAAGCTTAAACAAGGTTTCTCTGCATGCAGTAGTGTTTCTGGCCACAAACTCTCTTCTGGAATACAGATAGCATTTCCTTGTAAGGTTGCTGGCCACAAAATCTTTTACGTGAATGCAGATATCAGTTATATGTAAGGCTGCTTTCCTCAAAAGGTTGATTGCACTCAGCACGACAAATGCTATACCCTTTTCTAAGTTTTCTTCATTTAAATGTCTTTAATTTGATTTGTTCTCCTTTTTTATTACTTTTTTGTTTTATTTTTTTATTTTATTTTATATATTTATTTATTTTTTGAGCGATGTGACAGCACAAATGGCTTAGGCTATGCTTATCCTATTTGCACAACTGGACCACCCATGTAAGTAACATGACCCAGACAGCCTAAAATAGAAACCTGATGCATTCAATTCATACCACTGCATGTTGCACAAACTTGCTAAGCAACACTGTGCTGTGACTAACAACAAGTTAACAATGAAAGCTAATATGGTGGATGTCATGCAAGCAATCCTGTGGCAACAGGTCTTAAGCTTTGGTCAGGAGTGTAAAGGATCCTGGGTTCTATTACAGAATGTGACAGCTTTTCTTTTACTGTTATGGCATTGCAGATTATACAAATGAAGTGCAACATAGACAATCGCCCGGATTCTGCAAACCCGCATGGAGTGCAGGACTAGTATAGGAGCTCCAGCTGGCAATATGTCTGCCTTGCGATCCAGGAATAACTGTAGGGGTGTGCACAAGTGCTCCTGCACTAGACCTGCACAGACTCAGTTCCTGTATGCAAATTACCCTATTTGCAGGAGAAATCCATGCAATTGAGGTGAATTTGCTATTCAAGAAGCTGGAAACCGACTGTGCAGGACTAGTGTAATCTGAAGAAATGTACTCCACCAGTAATGGAGTACATTTCTGTAAATTACAAAACAGAGCCATGACAGCTCCAAATAAAGGGTGTATATCATGTATAAAGCATGCCAATGGCCAACTTTAAGGCCATTAGCATAGAAAACACTTGGAAAAAAAATCAACTTTTATTTTTTTTTAGTCTGTCTCAGCTGTTTAAGCATAGGGCAGTGTCATACAAATGGGATCAGGGTAAAATAAGAAAAAAACCCCTAAAATAAGCATTCTAATAAAAATCACTATTCTGCCATTATACTCAATGGCAGGCAAAAGACAACATGGCCAGTGAATAGTGGTTGCTAAGGAAGGAGGCACAGTGGGAGACATGTAACTATGCATTACCAGGCAATCCTATGCAAATGAGGGGAATGATAGTGTATCCCAAATTTCTTCTCAATGCTAGTCAGCTCCCAAAAATGTAAGAGCAGAAATAGCTTGGTGTAAGCCTAGGAGTTAGCTGACATCATAGGGGTGTGTGTCAGGCATACTGTAAGCAGATTGGAGCCCTGTGGCTCTGGTTTGCTCCTAGCTTAGCACAGCTAAGCAAGGGGATGTGTCTGAGGCTGCTTAGCACTCTTTATATTGCCTAAGCGGATGTGTGCGCCCCGCACTGGCTTTTAAAGGAAAAATAAAAAGTGAACCAGGAAATGGCAGCTCCATGCACATTTGAGCACTGTGTTTGCATGGCGCTCCCGGGCTTAAACAGGAAGGCACTGGGAAGGGAAAACAGCAGTAGCAAGGTAATCCAGGAGAACTAGCATAGCTGGCAGGTGAAATGTATCAGAATCAGCCAATTACACAGGCAGCAGACCAGCCCAGCCCAGAACACTACTATAAACTATGCAAACACCTTTCCCTCTGGTTTTTCCCATATTCTACACCACCGGTGTATACAAGCAGGGAAGTTTTAAACAAACAAAACAACAAAATGATAGGGGTTGCAGCAGGTACCATGCAGCAACATATGGTAGAGGCTGAGGGTGGTGAGGATGTGAATGCTGTTGACCAACCCACAGTGAGGAGATGGAGAAGAGTGTACAGACCCTGGATAACCTACCAGGGGCAACATGAGCTGGAGATAGTGGAGTGCTATAGGGGTGACAGGGACCTCCTACAGCAAATTGCTGAGCTGTGCCAGCCACACCTGACACACTGAACTAATGGAGGGGAACCCAACCCAGTGGATATCAAGGTATGTGTAGGCCTAGGAATACAAGCCATAGGAACCTCCCAAAGCCCAACTAGGGATATCATGGGGATCTCACAGGCATCAACATCCAGAGTATTCCACCAGTTCCTGGATGCCATGTCAGCACATGCCAGTAAGCATGTATATTTCCTCAGCACCTGTGAGGTGTTGACCAGAAATATGCATCTCTTCCACCAAATAGCAGAATACCCTGACGTAGTGGGTGCTACAGACTGCATGCACATATGCATCAAAGCACCACCCGGTGATCGGGGTAGGGTGTGCATCAACCGCAAGGGCTTCCCCTCCATTAACTGCCAGGTCATGTGCAATGCCCAGGGCATTATAATGAATGTGTGTGCTGGCTGCCCTGGAAGCTATCATGATTCCCACATCTGGCATCTGACACAGCTTTACCAGAGATTTGCCAATGGGGACATCCCTTACGGTCACCTAGTGGGGGATGCTGGTTATGCACTGGAGTTGTGGCTGATGACACCCATCAGAAATGCACACACACCCAAACAAGAATGCCATAATGAGGCACATGCACAGACCAGACTTATAATAGAGCATGTGTTTGGGATGCTCAAGTCACAGTTCCGGTGTCACGACACATCCGGTGGAGCCTTGCGGTACTCACCAGCTACATGTACTCATATTGTCATCGTATGCACCATGCTATACAATATGATCCTGTGGAAACAGCTGCAGCAGGAACATCATGGGGCAGGGCCACACAACCCCCCACCAATGTCAAGGCCTGCACAGGCACAGAGTGACTTGGAGGAGGAACAAACTGAGCCCTGGCCCAGTAGGCAGATGGAGGTGTGCTCAGTATGCTCTGGTCTTGCAAAGAGGCAACACATATCACATACACTGACACAGTAGGGACCCAGGGAATGCACCTCTCTCTGACTCACACATACAGTAAAAAGGATGTAAACATCAAACATAACACTACCTGTGCTCAACCATGTATAGGGAGTGTACTATGTGCATCCGACATAAGCAGCCCTCCAGAACCACCCTCAATATTGGCACACCTACAGGGCAAGTCAGTCAACCTACAAATTGCTGAATGGAGTAGAATGTGCTGTTACCTGTATCTATAGTATGGCTTTGAGCATGCAAGGGAATTGGGTGGCTGAATGGTATGCCAGCAAATAGTAGACACCTATAGTGGCACCATGAAATCTGTAACAAATAGTGGTGTCACCATAGTAGTCAGTACTACACAGGGCGACAAAACCCACTGCAGGAAATACGCTGGGCCACATGTGTGTCCATATGACTCACACATGCTAGTCAGGGAGGTTCACATACTCAACAACAGTCTCAGCCAGCAGGACAGGTGTAGCAAACACAAACAAAGGCTGTGCTATGGCCTCTGAATCATGCCTATGGGTAACCGCCCCCCAGGCCTACACAGACAGACTACAGCAGGTCAGGCAGTGGGATGTTAGTTCTAAAGGGTAGGAAGTCAGAAACTAATATGTAAGTCAATCAAAGCTAAGACCTGTAGTACATTGATATGCCTCTAGTTAGCATTATAGGTTAGAATACAGAATAAAATGGAATACCTGACATTGACATACTAGTGCAGTCATAGCAACATACAAGTTTTAGGTGTGCCCCCCCATCCTATGTAGAGATGTAGAAACAGTCAGGTATGCCCCCCCAATCCTGTGTAGAAATGTAGTAACAGTCAGGTGTGCCCCTCCCACTTTCGTGTAGAAATGTAGAAACAGTCAGGTGTACCCCCAATCCTGTGTAGAAATGTAGTAACAGTCAGATATGCCCCCCCAATCCTGTGTAGAAATGTAAAAAAACATCAGGTGTGTCCCCCCATCCTGTGAAGAAAGGTAGAAGTAGTAAGGTGTGCCCCCAATCCTGTGTAGAAATGCAGTAGCAGTCAGGTGTGCCCCCATCCTGTGTAGAAATGTAGAAACAGTCAGGTGTGCCCCCCAATCCTTTGAAGAAAGGTAGAAGTAGTTAGGTGTGCCCCCACCCATCCACTGTGTAGAAATGTAGAAACAGTCAGGTGTGCCCCCCAATCCTGTGTAGAAATGTAGAAACAGTCAGGTGTGTCCACCCACAATTCTATGAAGTAATGTAGTAACAGTCAGGTGTGTACCCCCTCCCACTCCTATGCAGACATGTAGAAACAGCCAGGTGTGCCCCTTCCCCCAATTCAGTGGACAAATGTAGTAACAGTCAGGTGTGCCTCCTCCCAACCACTGTGCAGAAATGTAGAAACAGACAGGTGTGCCCCCTCTCCCAATCCTGTGTAGAAATGTAGTAGCAGTCAGGTGTGCCCCCTCCCCCAATCCTGTGTAGGAATGTAGAAACAGTCAGGTGTGCTCCCCCAACCCAACTTAGAAATGTAGTAACAGTCATGTGTGCCCCCCAAAACCTATTTAGAAATGTAGTAATGGTTTGGTGTGCCCTCCCCAATCTGATGTGCACACATCATAACAGTCAGGTGTGCCCCACAGAAACCTATGTAGAAATGTAGTAACATGTATGTGTAGGTATAATAGTTGAGCACAGATACCCAGAGGTGGCCAAGGTAGCTGGATAGGTTGTAGCACTTGCACAATATGTAGGTATGCGTGTGCTAGGTGTGTGTGTGTTTCGTATTGTGTGAGAGTGGTCACTATGCATGCATGTTGAGGTAAGACCTGGTGGCCATTGCCCACTACTGCTGGTGACAGGGACAAGTCCTCACAACTGCATTGCCAAAGACAATTCCCACCAATATAACACATGCTAGCAGTAAGCCATTGTAAATGTATGGTGGTAATATGTGTCACCATCTGAAAGACTGCCATGGCACGGCTGTTGGGCTAGATATACAAGCAGTACACAGGGGAAAGTACCCCAGACATGCAGTATATATTGTGTCACTGTGAAATGGAGACACCCTTGGAATTGTACATGCAGATATGCATCACATTATCTGATCCTGTGGTAGGGGATACTGGTGTTGTCTGCCCGAACATGTGCAGATCACAAAGGAGGTAGGACTGATGTATTGGGAAACAGCTGCTGTACCTGCACTTGGTAGCATAACTGGAATGCCCCATGCATATCTGTGTGTCAGATGTAAGTAATGTCCATAGCAAACATGCACCCAGCTCATGCAAACACCACCCACAGGTACCTCTAAAGTATACGACCATAGAGGTACCTGTGGGTGGTGTTTGCTCATGCAAACACCACCCACAGGTACCTCTATGGTCGTATACCTTCTGTGGGGAATGGGTACAATATTACCCCACCTGTATATGACAATAGCAAAGGAATGCAGCATGAAGTGCAGGTGTCCCATGCAGGTGTGTCCCTAGCCATAGGTAGCACCCTGCCAGCATCTACACCACATGATCAAGACTGATAGAAGGTATTGGCATGAACACTTAGCACCCCTACCCTCACACCCCAGTGGAAAATACTGTATGGCGGTCTGAGACTGTAGGACTGAAAGAATGCAATCATCTGGCCTGCAGCAAAACCTAATGGCTCACGGGCCTCTGCCAAAGGCCTGTGTCTCACATGCATTGCCAATGCATGTTATGTCATGGATACCCAAATAACATAACACACTCCACATAAGCCATATGCAAGGCCATGTGGACAAACCATAGTAACATGTCCACCATGTCCCACTGCATGAACTGTGGACCAATACCAACACACAGCTGTGATGTGGTGATAACATTAGGGAATGTATCAGAGAATGTTTGCATAATGTATGGAAGAGGATAGAATAGCAGGGGGGTGGGAGCATGGGTAGCATGGAATGTGCAAGGTCGGACACAAAGCTGTGTGCACACACTATCCCTGTCTGCAAACACATAAATGAGTGGCTACATACCTTTCCGTACACCACGATAGGGGTAATGTCCTGACTCATGGCCCCAGCCTCTGGGTAACCTGTATGAATCTGTACAGCTATGAGGTATTGCCACAGCAAGATAAGGCCATACTGTCATGTCGATGGATGTACAAGTATAGGATCCTCTGCCAGCACTGTACCAAGGTACTGAACCAGGTACACAGACCCAGCAGCAAGTGTCTGCAGCTCCCCCTCAAGAATGGCATAACTAACCATGAATAAGTAGGCATCTGTCCACAATACCGGAGACAGCTGCAGTCACCCTTTGTCCCAAAAGACATGACTGTAAGTAAGAATGTCCACCTGACAGTACATGAGGACAGAAAACATCAAAATGTATAACAGTACATATGTCTGAATATCTCTGCTAACAGCAGTACCATGCAGCTGAAGCAGCACAGACACAATCACCTACAGTGCACACTATCCCCTGCACAGTTTGTCCCCATATTGCCAAATTATTGATGGATACCCTGCAGAAACAGTTTGCTACCTGTAGGTATACAACACAAAGGTCTGCACTGGAGTACAAACTACCTGTAATCGATACACACATTCAATACAGAAGGGCATACTGGGCATGCTCACACACTTAGAGAAATGAAGGCAATGTCAGACAACAACATACTGATAGGTCATGCTGGGCATGTTCTCACACTTAAAAAAATGAAACCCATGTCTGCAAACAACAGTGGATCATACATATCTGGCAGTTTCAGATGCTAGTGCAAAATGAAACCCATGTTTGCAAACAACAGTGAACCATACATATCTGGCAGTTGCCGATGTTAGTGCATACACTCCTCAGTATGCACCAGTCATGCTTTGCACAAACAGTGGATAGGAATGCAGACATATATCCTAGGGCAACACACTATAATAAGCCAAAAATAGACATACATATATGTGTTTAAAAGAGTGACTGTGACAAGGAGCCATCCATTATGAGGCCTGTCCCACCCAGCACACAGCCAAATTGCTACAACCACAAGGTTTAAATGTCTCTCACTGTAGACATTAGCCACTGGTATCCATCAGCATTACAGACTATGTGGTGCAAGTGCTAGCTGTGCAACATGACTGTACAAGGAAGTAGTCATCTAGCAGCTGTATACACATACCTGTGGAATATAACCATGTGTGTGCCTGCATGTTGTATGTCAATCTCTAGATGAAAGGGTTATGGCCCATACACACACACTGCTCTCCCCATAGTCCTACTATGACAAGCCTACTAAGGTCATCCACTTCGAAATACACCTTTGGGAAAGGTGTAGTCCAGTAATCTCCATGACACATCCTATAACTGTGGACTGCTGTAGTGTGATAAACTAGATAGGTAGAAGTTTTAATCCCAGACATGGAAAGTGTGTGTGTGTGTGTGTGTGTGTGTGTGTGTGTGTGTGTGTGTGTGTGTGTGTGTGTGTGTGTGTGTGTTTGTATGTGTAGAGAGCGATGCTTTTTAGGCTAGTCACACTCATTACAATTCAAATCCCCTACTTTGGCAAGGCTGCTGATGTCATTCATTGTATAATACACCTTTGGGAAAGGTGTAGCCCAGTAATCTCCATGGTGTGTCCTATAACTGTGTACTGCTGTAGTGTAATAAACTAGCTTGGTAGGAGTTCTAATCCCAGACATGGCAACTGTGTGTGTGTGTGTGTGTGTGTGTGTGCATGTGTGTCCCTGTCTGTGTAGAGAGCAATGCTTTTTAGGCTAGTCACACTCACTACAATTCAAATGCCCTACTTTGGCAAGGCTGCTGATGTCATTCACTGTGAAATACACCTTTGGGAAAGGTGCAGCCCAGCAATCTCCATACTGCGTCCTATAACTGCATACAGCTGTAGTGTGACAAACTAGCTAGGTAGGAGTTCTCATCCCAAATATGGCAACTGAGTGTGTGTGTTTGTGTGTGTGTGTGTGTGTGTGTGTGTGTGTCCCTGTCTATGTAGAGAGCAGTGCATTTTAGCCTATACAGGTAACTGATACCACAGTCTAGGCCAGTTATGCATGTACTGTGTGCAGTCTACTTATAACACATAGGACACACTGTCAAGTTAGCTAGCAGTGATAGGCCCTGGTCTCTTGGATGTGTGTCTGCCTGTTATGTGTCTGTTAATGTGTAAATGAAGGTATATCACACTACGTATTGTCCATATAAACCCATTGCATCCTCTGTTAGCATACTGTACATGTTTGGGGATGTTCTGCATGTAACATGAATCCTGAGACACACCTCACCCTAAACGCTGTGTGGTGTGTGCAATGTAAGCCACACACTTCAGCATCACTACATAGCTAGGTAGGGGTCTAGTCCCAGTGTTGCAAAGTAACAGTGTGCGTGTATGTGGATGGGTTTACATCAGGTTGCAGAGTATATGTGCCTCAGTGGGTCACCTGTACATGTGGCCCAGGCAATAAGTTTTTTAGTAACCTGTGACATGTGTTGAGCTGTACCCCAGATATGTCACAGATATGTCACAGCCATGGTGTCACCAAATTGCCATACCCCATTGTGGAATATGACTGCAGACCATCCTCATGCTGACATATGTACACCTACAACACAAATGGACAACATTATAGGGACTGCAATCAACCAGTGTTACTAACAGCTATAATACATCATTGCTAGACAGCTACACTACCTGCCATATATACATTGCACTTAATTCCTTACAACATGTTACACTGCAGTACAGTGGTACACTGTAGTGTAATCACCATATGTATCAGAACTATATTAGCCTATCCCCTGCATTGAAGGTATGGATGACAGGGATGTGGCACAGTGATCATCATATGCACAGGGTGTGATGTCGGTTTGCCAGAGGTTGAGGGTGGGCCATACATTTGACACCATGTGTGTGGGTGAGGGGTGTACTGCAGTGAGCAGGGTGTGGTGCTGTGGTGTGTGTAGGTATGGGGTTGCCCTAGATGTGTTTGTATAGTGTGTGGGTATGCATGCACACAGTTCTGCCATGTGGCTGCCCTACACAGGTTTTTATGGACAGCTGCAGACCATACCTGGCAGGGTGTGCAGTTCACTGCCTCTGGCCATGGACATGTGGACTGTGCCTGCCAGGTGTTCCATGGGCATGTCCAGGTACAGGCCTCAATGTGCAACTCTCACATGCTGATGACAAATGTCCACTGGTACTAGGCCCCCTCCTGGGACTGGCCAGGATCATGTGCATGCATCCTGCTGTGGTGTGGACAGCCCCCCCCCCGCACTGCCAGGGTTGGTACTGTCACTACGGGAGCCCCTTGGTGTCCTAGCATGTCTATGTTGACTACCAGCTGTTGGTGTTGCTTGCCAACATCTGCACGGCCATTGCTGCACCCCCAACACACGTTCAAGCATGGATACACCACAGCCGATGAGGACCATCATCTCACCATGCCATCTATCCATGAGCTCAGTATAAGCACAGATGGCACCAGACAGTTCATGGATGTTGTCACTCACAGATGTAAGAGAAGCCCTCTGCAGCCTCAGGCCCTGTCTGGTGTAACATTCCATATGTCCCTGCACCGCCATGACAGCCTGAAACATGCACCTGCTGGTACCAGCTATGTTGTCTCTGCCAGAAGCATGATGTCCAGCCACCTTACCACGAGCACCCTAGGCCATCTGCCTATGTGTTGTCCTGCCGGACATCTGGCTATGCCTGCTGCGACCAGACACAGTAGGCATGGTTACCACACTTTTCTGTGCACTGCCACCAAACGCCAACTGTCCCTTCACTATGGCCACTGGTGATGGGTTATGTATAGGCAATGAAACTGTGTGTGCAGTTGGGGTGGCTAAAATGGGGATGTCAGTTGATTGTACAGTGCCAGGCCCTGATAACCCCACCTGTGGCTCAACAGTACTATCATCATCTTCGGTATTTGTATGGACACCAACATCAGACTGCATGCGGGAGGGACCCTGGCCCACTTCGCCACCTGTGGGGGAAAGTAATAAATGCACTTGAAAACCTGTACAGCATTGTCTAACAGTACACACACGCACATACGCACAGACACTCACACACACACACACACACACACACACACACACACACACACACACACACACACACACACACACACACACACACACACACACACACATACACACCTCTGTAATACCTACCTATTCATAACTTTACAGACAGTTCCACGTATATGTTCATGTGGTACCCCATCCTGCATCACACTTGTTAACATACACACATTAATACCACTTATTAACATATCAGTCCTCTAAATGCCTACTCAAGTGGTCACAACACAAGACCTTTTATTACATTAACTGCCTGACCTGTGTGTAGTGGTTTTAGATGGCCTCACTGCTGTCATTCAGTATTCACCCTGTGTATGTCCAGACATCATGAGCATGGCACCTATATGTGTGGACTACTATGTTCTAGCCATAATATCATGCACTGGTGTGTCATGTGTATGTAATGCTCAGTACATGCCAGATATGCTGCTCATTCAGTCTATCATGTGACAACTGTAATATTTGGATACACTCCCTGGTGTTGACTAGTACTTCCCTGATGCATCTGTAGTGCTGCATACATGGGTAGTAGGTGACCTCTTTGCTGAATGTGGTATTAAGGGTGTACCTGGTGTTTACCTTCCCTCTCTATGCCTGTTCCAAGCTACAGACCATATTATACTATCAGCTGTCCTGTGATTACACACATGACAATTATGCCTGGTGTGTAATGTGGCAGTCCATGTACATGTACTGCATGATTCCAGAGGGAGGTACTGCTGTATGAAAACCCCACAATCACACATGGCCAGTCACGCAAACACACACACATACACACAAGCATTCTACATGCATCATCCTCCCTCCACTTCACCAGAGGGACCCTACAGACAAGCTAAGTACCTTCCAGGACGCGCGTGCACACACACACACACACACACACACACACACACACACACACACACACACACACACACATGAGGTTGCACAATGTCATTCCTCCTATTACCCCTCTGTCAACATGCCAGCATGCAGGGCAGCTATAGTCAATCCATGCTAGCAACAGTATACATGTGTGTGATGCATGTGATGTGTCAGTAGGTGGAGTTCCTTCCCATAGATACCACTACACCCATGAACACGGTATTTCTGTGCACCTGTTCTGCACCCTGTCATGTACTGTGCACCACACCTCACAGGTGTACAGCCCATTGCTGAATGTGTACTACTGTGTTGGTTTTGTCAGCTTTAATGCTCACAGCCCCTATGTTTTCCAGCAAAATATACCTAGTATGATATGTGGACAGATGTCATTTGTGAATGCCTGATGTCTGATGCACAACTCTTAACATCATCAGACTAGGTATGACCAATCCAATACTCTTACACTGACAACCATAAGAGCATACCATGGCTATGGGGGGTGTACACACCCTTATTGATATGACACACCCATCCTTGATCTGCCATAGGACCACATCACCGCATATCTTAGCAGTACATGAGCCCGATATGTGACATATGTCCTGTACTTTCACATGCAGTGTCTATGGAATGTGTTAGGTGTGTGGATGCTGACCGCAATGCATACATACTGTGTGGGCATATGTGTGCACACCCTTATGATGGTTTGTTGCACCTGTTGTTGTGTGTACTACAGCAGTCACTACTCCTGGCAGGGGTATACCAGCATGGGTCATCTGCATTTGCCAGTGTATGTTCAGTCTGCCCTACACATCTCCCCCTATTCTGCATGATTGCAAGGTCTACTCATGTGCACATCCCTTGGTGTTCACACACTGCCATCACTATTGCTGTGGGGGTAGGGTTACGGCTGCCACAGGTCCTGAACCTGACTATGTGCACATACAGCCATTCTTAGCAACAGTAGGATCCCTGCTGCAGTGCACTGGTGTGTCATGCTGACACCCCTCCCCCTCCTTCAGCCTTTTAGCTGATGCATGACAAATAAGCCCTACACGTGTGTCATTTTGCAGTGTCCCATACAGTGAACACCACATATTACAGCCTAGTCCCAGCTGATAATGTGGACCACTGTAATGTTTATGTCATAGTGTATCTCTGCAGCAGTTGCCATTGTCCTACAGGTATATACACTGGTGTTGCACTGTATATGGGTGTTGTTCCAAACATGTCCCTACTGTAGGCCATGTCTCCCACCATTATGTTACTCCCTGTGGACACATTCCCCAATGACAGGATGTTAGTTATCATGCAGGTGTCTGACAAACCCCTCCAATACCCCATCATGGTCATCCCTGTGATGCCATGCATTTCACAGCAACAATACATGCACATGTACAGCATGCATTCTGGGTAGGTGTGTTAGATGTGTGCATGGCATATACCATAGCCATTACATGCCTAGAGTATTGGCAAGCATCTACATAAGCCATACTCACCAGCTACAGGCTGCTGCCTTAGTGGTATCCCAGAGGGGCCTACATAAGAGAGTGAGAGATGCAAAGTCAGTGACCACAACTGTGGCAGTGCTACAGGGTGGGTGAAGTATTACAATACATAAACAGTACCTTTCCACAATACTACCACATATGGACATCTGTGTATCACTACTATGCAGCAACAAAATATATCTATGATATGTCAGATATGCATGATCTACCTGTACCGATGTGGATGTATACGGAACAGTGGTATACAGATGTGCCCTGTGGCCTTACCTGCACTGTTCTCAGCCGTTGTGTGGGTGGCACCCACCTCCACAAAGGTGTCTGGCAGTTGGTGGATGGCCGGACAGGCAGGTGCCATGAGGTTGGCCAGGAGCTCCTCCAAAAGTGTCAGAGGGGGATGGGTGGCATGGCCCCCCTCCTGTGGTGAGATGATCCCCCTGGAATGCAGCACCATGCTGACGGGCATTGTGAAGCAGGTCAGAACAATGATGCCCGGACCAGCTCATAACTGTGGTTGTACAGTCTGACATCATTGACCCTGTGGACTAGGTCATTCCACAAGGCAGTCCGCTCCTGCGGATCATTGGCAGCCTGGCCAAACAAGGTTGCAAAGTGAGAATTAGTCCATCCAGCAGGATGTCATTTTCTGCTTTAAAGTAGGCTGGTAGCCTTGCATGATACATTGTGCCTGAAAGACATAAAGATGGACACAGGTGTGAACAGGTTATGCAGCAAGGTTACCACAGATCATAATACACATCACTGTCACACCCCACCATATCAGCAACAACAAACCATACACACAACTCAGTAGGTATGGCTACAGCATACCTACCAGTGGGGCAGATATTGCACTGTACCATGCTTTGTGCAATGTGTTTGTAGCCATGTTCCCGGTGTGGATACTATCATTGCTGGCCTGTTACAGACTATTCATCTGCATGCCATTGTCAGGGCTACAATCATTTCATATATGCCTGTGGTATGGCTGCTATGTGTGTGCTGCATATCTGACATACTGTGTTATTGCAGTTATCTATGCATGCTATTGGACATGTTCTGGGATTGTGTAGACTATTACTATGAACATATGTTCTATAACAGTGAAACAATAGCATGTATATGTACTATTGGCCAGCAGAACCACCTCTCCAAACTCATCTGCCCATGTTGCCCGGCCACATCACATGTGTTTCCCACGCTGAGGCCTCCTCATGTACTAGTTCAGCAATACCATCAGCTGAAACCAACCCAGGGGATGTTGTCCCCCCAGGGGGCACACACAGGCATGTTCCTGTCACCTGAGTTCAGATCCAGGGTCTGTTCCATAATGGGCCCCACAGACACATGTAGGATGTGCTACATCACTCTGAGGCACCAGTACACATTCACAGAGCCAACATGCTCCTCCTGCTCAGCCTCCAAGCCAGACAACTTCAAGATGTGGACTGCTGTTGTGAGTAGCAGTGGGTGGGAGGCTTGTTCCCATTGTGTCCATATTGGGGCGCATGGGGCATCTACATCACAGACCAGACACACCATCCATACCACCCCTGTAGGCTGTTCTCTATAACTACCAACCCTGACCACCTCCACAACTATACCTGCCATACTTCCCCATACACCCATTCCATACTTCACAGACAAGGGCAATGTGGTCCCAACAAGGGGTTCACATATGACATACCCATCCATGTTGTACACACTGACAGCTGTAGGTAACTGTGTGTATTGCAATGTGTACTGTTTCTACACTGTGGTAGTAATATAGGGGACATGTAATTGCATACATATATGTTTGTGTGTGTGTTTTTATATATGTAGACATGTGCATATAGGTATATATCTATATATGTGTATATATGTGCTTATATATATATATATATATATATATATATATATATATATATATATATGTCTACACATGGGTATCTGTATGTTTGTGGACATATATGTATATATATATATATATATATATATATATATATATATATATATATATATATTTTTTTTATATATTATATATGTGTACATATGTACACATATGCATACCTATAAGTGGGGTACATTCAGACATCAGGTCCACAATCTCATAACACCTTCCTGCACAGCTGCACTGTTCTGCCTTGTTACAATATAGACAGGTGCCACATATGGACACAGCCTGATATTAGGGGGGTATATGTACGGCCAGATTACAGGTCACCCTATTACACACCTATGGCATTCCTGCATGCTATAATACAGATTAACCTGCGTATCCTGCAAGGGGTGGGCTGTGGATCCCACATGTCCATCATAATGGCATTACTTCCACCACCAGCTATTGGCCATGTAATATACATACTTCCCATTACACAACACACACTATGATGGCTTACATATTATCAGTCAGTGCTGCTCTGTATAGTTGAGGGGTATGGCCCACTAACCACAGGGATGGACTCTATTGTCCTTAGCAGTTATTCAGCTGAACATCATTACAACAACACCTGAAGGCACATATAAAGCATTCCATAGCATCTATCTCATTATTATGGATCAAGTACTATGGTCAATTACATATATATATATATATATATATATATATATATATATATATATATATATATATATATACTTCACATACCTATTCTGGGACTGCAGACTCTTCTAGAGTGTTTGGCATTTTTTTTTTCTTATACACACTCTCTCTCTCTCTCTTTTTCACACTCTCAGTCTCTCTCCAGTAAATGGAATGAGCTGCTTTGCATAGATTGCAACATGGAATTTGCAGGTGATGCACATGATCAGGTGATGCCCTCTGCACCAGTCAGTGTCCTCCCCTTGCTACCTGCATGCAGCATACTGTGTAGTACTTCCAATTACCACTGTCATGGCAACCAACTACTATAAATCCCTACTTCATGTGGGCATGGTCCCTTTACCTTTCCTGCACAATGAATATCCTTACTGTGTGTGGGCATCAGTGTTACAGAGAGCAGGTAGCAATACCTCTTACAGGTGAACCTGCACACTCAGGTCAGCTGCATATTTGTAGGAGGTTCCAGAGCTACAGACAGAGTGTGAGTAGTGTTGTTGTATGCATTGTATAGCACTGGTGTTACAGGGTTTGTGTGTACCTACTAACTTAACTTGGAAGGCAATCTGTCTGCATAGCTCTCAACTGTGGGCCTCTCCTCTTGAACCAGGGATGTGCCTATTATGTTTTGCCTGTCCACCACACAGCTCTTGTGCCATATATATCACTGGCAGTGTGAGTGCTGAGTGCTATCAGTACATGGCTACATCCATTTCTGTTTCTAACTTCATATTCCTTACTAAGGCTATGTTGCAGACTATCCTGTAACACCAACTTTCTTAGTGTATGCCAACTGTTTTACACATATGGGCCTGTGTTCCAGCCTCTGTCCTCCACCTACATACCAGGCTTTGCAAATATGACATGCTGTCAGGGGTTGTTATGTACTTGGCAGTGAGTATGTCATGCTGCCTTCCTGCCATCAGTCCACTGCTGTTGTGTCCCCCACACATACTGTGGGGTTTGGGGCATATGTGTGTGGGCTTCACCTACACAATACATGGGCACCCTTATGCACTCCAGAGGCCAGTGTATGTAACAGTGATATATGGCCCTATATTATTGAGTCTAGGGGGAATGCAACATAACTAACCTAGGCTGTTACAACATGTGGGGGTATCAGGGATAAGCTGCCTTAAGGTATCTGGATGCACATTACCATAGATTCCACCTTGGGTAAATGCAGGCCTACTGCAGCCTCATATATTGATATGTATATATCTATTTAGATATTATATGTATACACACATACATCTACATGTTTAAATACATTTTCTGTACTGTTGAATGACTGGGCTGGATGATATGTTTTTGAAAACATCACGGTTGTGTATATCTGGCATGCCATAGTGGTAAATCACTTTGGCTATGGTGTGCAGGGTCCTGGCTTTCAGCCTTGCAGAGGCTGTTTATTTTGTTGCTGGACAGAACAAGGGTCATTGGATACAGACTGATTGTGGCACTTTTAAACAGTTGTAAGTGGGTTTGCATGGAGGTAAGCACTGCTAACTTCCATTTACAGTTTCTCATACTCAGCTTCTAAATTGCTTAACCTGTGTAGGCATTGCTTACCCCCACACAAACAGGCTGAAACCCACTTACTGCTGCTTAAAAGTGCTTACTCCAGTTTACCCCTGCACTAATTTCTTTAAAAGAAAAGAAAAAAAGGGTTGATAAGAAAGTGGTGAAAAAGGGGCACAGAGAGGGCAAGACAGTAGGGGAAATAGCTAGGGATGTGCAGCAGGGTGTAGGGAAGGTCCATAGCTGCCCATTTCTTCTACAGCCACAGCTGTGCATATACACTGACTTTGGAGGTAGATTTGGGCACTCAAACCCTTGAGAGAGGTGTGAGGACAAAATTATTATATTGTGATGCCAATTAGACCAGATTACATCTGTCCAGTGGACATGTGTGCAGAATGGACAGCTATGTATGGGGCGATATTTGTTTTGGGAACAGATTGCCCTTTTTCAGGTGAGAGATGGATGCTGGGGAGGGATAGTAGGTATATTTGGAGAGGTAGGTTGGGTAGGTTAACAGACAAAACAAGCAAGACATGTACAGGGGTGGTATATGACACATGTCAGGGGTAAACACCTTGATGGGGAGGGGTGTTGGGAAATTGGAAGCCCATGAGCCCCTAGTGGAAATAGTTGGACTGAGATCCCCACCCATGGGCAGTCACCACTGCACCTTCACAGCCCCGAAGGTGGCTGTGCTCGGGGATGAGTCAGAGAGCAAGGCCGGCCCTCTAGTCATGAAATCCGACCCTCGAGCTGGCATAGAAGATCTCCAAACTGCTGATCGAGTTCTCTACGCACCACAACCTGGCCTGGCAATGATTGACAACTTCCTGTCCATGTCCGCTCTTGGGGGGGGGGGAAAGCCCCATCCTGTGAGGCGGTTCCACCCACAGGTGGTGCAGGACCAATGGATGAGGAGGTCCTGGGTTGGGCCTCAGATGTGCTGGTACCTGGTGCCACGGCCAGCTGAGGTTGGACAGGTGGGTCTGCTGGTACCCGCATTCCCATATGTGCTATGGTGTTTATGGTGTCTCAACATATGTGGGTTAGTAATAGTCAACACATTCCATGGTTAGGTATAACAGCATGCATAGATATTCCCATTTACCCAGACACCAGATACGGAACAGTTGCATAGCAAACATAACACATGCATATATGGGACCACAGATGTAATAACAACAGCATGCAGGTACATTGATGGCACCATGCCACCAATGTTGGAGTATTTCAACATAGCACATGCATGGAAACAGATTTAAATAATTATCAACCAATAGGACATATGTCCCAACAGGACAGTGAAGTCATTACATACCACTTGAGGTGGGTATGTAGTTATTGTTGGATATATGGTGGGGGAGAGAGAAAAATGTCAATTAACAACTAGTATATTCCTGTAGTTCACATTACTTTCCTAGTCAGTGCTGTTATCTGTACCTTACAAGTACTACTAAACTAAACTATTGCCTTAGTTTGGACAGTGATAGGGCTGTCATAATATTTATACATGAACTGGTTTTACCTGCAGTATACACTTCTTACCTGGTATACCTGTAGAGGAAATGTTTGTTAACATAACTAACTGTTTATGCACATACTCCCAGATTCCAGGTTGATGTTGTGCACATAGCTATCCATATCTTTCTGCACAATCTCTGGCCATGTCTTGACCACATGCAGGTGAACTGGGACATATCCAGATAATTGCCCTCTTCATCCTTTAGTGACTTACCACTCTCTTATACAGGCTTTTCTACAGTTATATTATGTAGCACAGTGTGGGTGACAGTGATCAGATACCTTATTCAGAGCAACTGCAATACTCACAATTCCATACAATACCAGGGTAAACAGTGCCAGTACAGTGTATGAAGCTTTTTATTTCTCTGCACAGTTGCCGTATCCAATGTACCTGTGGGAGCAATGTTTGTTAGCACTACCAGAATGTTGCACAGAAAGTACCATATTACACATTAGTATTATGCACATACTTTTCACTCTGTTACTGTACACACTCTGGTCACAGATTGACAACGTGGGGGTATAGATAGGATATACTTGGCTTATTACTCTCATAACATTTTCTGGGGTTGCTAGAGTAACAGGTTTGTTCTCATAGATGTGTGACAATCAGTTGCATTCCCTGTTAGCTGCCTATTAGCTGCCTAAACATCTGGGATCATCCCACAGATTTCCCATGGGACAGGGTGACAGGCAGCAGATATGGGCGCATATATTGGACATTCTGGTCTTATCTATACAGATGTGGGGTATGATTCTGTATACAGCCTACTCTCACTCCCAGAATTCAAACAATGGCTGTGTCTGCTACAACTACAACACTGTCCATCAAAGTTGTGTGTGCTATATAGATATTGCTCTATATCTCCTATCTGCTTTCTGTCTTATAATTCTCCTGTGGTTTTGCATTCTGACCTTGTATTGCAACACTCTTATACAGGATTTCCTTGACAGTTCTATTTTGTAGGACAGTGTGGGTGACAGTGATGAGTAATACCTTATTATTCAGAGCAACTGCATCAGTCTCAGTGCCATGCAATACCAAAGTAAACAGTACCAGTGCAGGGAATCATTCTTTTATTTCTGGGCACAGTGTTCGTATCTGTCAGACCTGTGGGAGAATGTTTGTTAGCACTACCTGAATGTTGCCACACACAGTACCAGATTCTACATTACTATTATGCACATACATATCACTCTGTTACTGTACACAGTCTGACCACAGCTTGACAACATGGGGGTGTAAATGGGACATATGTTGGTTCTTACTCTCATAAGGTTTTTGGGAGTTGCTAGTGTGCCAGCTTTGTTCTCATAGATGTGTGTCAATTAGTTGTATTTCCTGTTTGCTGCCTATATGTCCGGGATCATCCAACTGATTTCCCAGGGGGACAGGTTGAAAGGCAACAGATATGGGCCACTTTACTGGACATTCTGGACATATCTGTACAGTTGTGGGGTATGATTCTGTATGCAGACTACTACCACAGAACAGCAAAACAGTATAATGCTATATTTTGCAAGACCTATCAGAAAACCACAATTTTATGAAAAACAGACAAAAATATGAGGCCAAAATCTACACATTCTGGAAAAATCTGAACAGTTGAGAGGTATGATCACCAGACATGCAGCAGCTGGACAGACCACAGGGATTTCTAATGAAGATAACACATAGCATACTGAGCATGACATGATGCAGGTGGTTAGATTAAAAGACATGTCACTGTCATCTGTCTTATCACAATACATTGTGTTATTATGAGTCAAGCAGAGCACTTCTTTGGCCCTCTTCAAAACGAACCTTGATGATTGGATGGGAGAAAGGAAATTCACCCCAGGGATCACATCAGTCACCCTGCTAGACAGGGGTCCAGGGAAGTAAATAGTGTGGGAAGAAATAGCCAGGGAATTGTTATGGCTGGCTTCTATAGGCCCTAGGGCCGATAGCCTAGTACCAACCTATGAGTCTATGAACCAATGAACCTATTACTGTTGGCTTAAGCACATGGGCTTCAAACCAGTTGTCTTGCATTAAGAAGGATTGTAATCTATACTCTGGTGGGAAGTGATGGTAGCCTCTGCCATTCAGAACTTGGAATTGCTGTTTGCATGCATATTGTGTCTGTTCCAAGTCTCTTTGTTGTGCTTTAAGCAGTTGTCCTTTGAACCTTTTATTTTACATTAGGAAGGTTTGTGGTGTAGACTGTTGTGGCAGGGGTGGATAGGCTATACCCTTCTAAGCTGTGAATTGTTGGTTGAAGGCTAATTGTGTTTGTTATTCTGAAAGTGTCTTTATTCTGGTTTAAGCACATGGGTTCCACCCCACTTGTTTCACCCTAGGAAGGTTTGTAGTCTACATTCATGTTTGAGTATTCTACTGACTTGCTGCTTTATTTAAACTGTTTGTTCATCACTTGTGAAAGTGATTTTCTGCACTTCAGATATCTAGTACTTTTGCATTTGATGTCATTAGCTTGATTCAGCCTACACTGTTTGATATCATTGGAGCACTAAAACCATCGCTCTTACATAAAGAAGGACCGCCTCCACCCTTGTGGCCAGAACTGTGCATCCAAGAACCCATCTGAGTTAGGGATTGCAGGAAAAAGGATCACTGTTGGCCTTTACCTTTGTGTACTTGTTTAAAATAGTTTACCATTGCTTGTATTCCAGCGTTGTGTTTTGGGGTGTTTGCACTCAATTTGCCCTAGCTGATCAGAGCTTGTACTGCTGTCCTGCAAGCCACTCAGTTGTGCATTGTGAAACATTGACACATTTTTGTAACCCTAGTCTTCTATAGAATAGACACATTTTGTTAGTCTTACACCAAAACTTGGCCCATGTAGCCCACTCCCCAGTAGTTCCTATAGTATATACCTTCCATAATGAATGTATAGTTTCCCACCATTGCACTAGGCAGCCTGATTTACATCTTGAAGCAACAGAGCAATTGCCTCATGAAAAATGGCAACCAGTTATTGCTAAAACAAAATAATGCAATATGGGAGAGTTGTATCTATACTATACATTTGGAATCAATTCTCTCACACAACACACCACATATCAAACATGTCAGCACACACAATTCACCTCTTGCTCATAAACTCACAACACATAAACCCACACATATGGAGGTACTCCCTAGAAACCTAACTAAAGATTGGATACCTCACAAGTGCAAGCCTACTCCACACACTGCAGACCCAGCAGAATCCACTACATCTAATAATAGACACACCTGTATCCCAGCCAAGAAGGCTCTCAGGTAAAAAAAAAACTGAAAACCAAATGTCTTTCTCATATGTGACTGCATATTGAGAAACATCGATGTCCCTCTCATCAGGCTGGACAAAGAGCATGTCAGTCAGCTGCCTGTCAGGTGTCAGGGACCATCATATCATGCATGCAATCAAGTGTCTAAACACCAAGTACTGTTATGACTCTGTCATAGTCCATGTTGCAGTGAATGACTGGAGACGTACCTCACTACATTATATGAAGCTGCTTGCCTCCCCCATAATGTCTTTTTCAGGCAATGCTAGAACAGCTAAAGTCCCAACATAACTGAATCCACTACAGACAAAATGAAGATTATGCTGCTTAATGCAGGGAGTGTTAATCAGAAACTGCATTCACTGGAAGAACTCTTTACTTTGGAAGATGACCATATCTATGCAGTCACACAGACATGGTTCAAGGACACAGATAGCACACTGGCCATGCAAAGGCTCAATGACTTCCACACATTCACACATCAAAACAAGCATGAAAGAACCAAAGGCAGAGGTATATACATCTTCATTAACAGGAAATACACTGCAATACTGGTCAAACAGTATGAATCGGTAGCGCTACTCCAAGTCCAACTAACTGTATGTAAAACTCCCTTCCATATCATTTTTAGCTACAGGTCCCCCACCATGCATCAGAAGTACTAATCTGCCTACTTGTTCCTAATTAAGTAACATAACTCATAAGACAGCCAAACACCCTGGTCATGTGGGATTTCAACTATCTTTCCATCGATTTAGACTTATATATGTGCATTAACACACTCACCCTAAGATTTCTTGACTTTGTAAGTACACATGCTGTGTAACAGCTGGTCTGCACCCCCACAAGGGGCTTGAATGTCCTAGATGTAGTACTAATTAACATATTGGTTCTCTGCACTAATCACTGTGTGTAGCCCCTCCCCCTCGGTCAGGTCAGATCACAATTCAGTCTCATTCACATTCACAGTCATACCCAACAACCTCTCAAGATCAGAAAGGATGAAACCAGTATAGCCTCCTAAACAATGTCACAAAGATTTACTAACACACTGCTACTACTGTCGACACTTACTGATAGATAGAGGTGTAAACATATGCCCTGTATAAACAGGAATACAAATGTATAGAGTCAGCTGAATGTGAATGGATCAAAACAAGTCCCTTACAGACAATAAGTCACCCTGGTGGGCATCAGGCATACAGAGGCAGAAGAAACTAATTTCTAAGAACATCAAGGACCTGACAGTAGAGGAAGGACACCATCCACAGCTTAAGTAATGAAAGTAGCTAGACTGAAAATTCCTGTAAAGCCACATACCAACCTAAAGTAACATCTCTAGCTAAAGATAATTATGAGTCTTTTTTTAGCTACATCAGAAATCTAGTAGTGAATGGACAGCTTTATGCTAAAGCAGTGGTGGACAGTACAATGCATACTGATGTCGAGGACATCAGCAACCTGTTACCAGACAGTTCAGAGCAAACGTCACCCCCCATCCCCACCAGACATATCCCATAGCCTACCTATCACTAGTCCTCAACTTAGTAACTTCCTATGAACTTAAGGTGACAGCTGCCTGCCCTCCAAGCCTGTCTGATCCTGCCATGGTGGGATAGTTGTATATGCAATAATCTGATATAGCTGTTTACGTCATCATTGTCTGTTGAGCATATTGTGATAACAGTGTCCTGCATACTGGTGTAAAATTATGCCTGCATTGTTTAGTAATATCTGTCACATACACATTTGACTATAGTGAGAACAGAACTCCTACCTATATAAGTAGACTGATTACAGAACATAGAACTTAAAGCATGTGTGACTGCACATGTCTGATTTTGATAGAACTATAGGTGACCTTATAGTAGATAACATCAGCAGGCCATGTGGGGGATAAGAGATTGGAGGGCTGCTGGAAATGGAAGTTTATGAAAGTACCAAAACACTGAAAAAAACATGCCATTGGAGAAGTGACTGTGGGATACACAGTCTTCTGCTCTTGTCTCTAGACATGCACTTAGTTGACTGCAGTGAGAATTGAACCCCTACCTATCTAAGTACACTAACTACAGAACTCAGACCTTAACACACATACCATGACACAAGTCTGATTTTGACAGGACTACAGGTGAACTTATAGTATATGATATCAACAGGACATGTAGGCAACAAGAGTTTGAAGGGGTGCAGGATATGGATGCTTATGCAAGTACCAAAACACTGGAAAACCATTCCATTGGACAAGTGACTGTGGGATACAAGTGTCTGCTCTTCCGTCTAGACATGCACCCAGTTTCCTCCACTGAGAATAGAACCCCTACCTATCTAGGCACACTGACTATAGAACATAGCACTTAACACAAGATCCACAGCATAAGTCTGACTTATATATGATCGCAGGTGAACTTATAGTCGATGACATCAGCAGGGCATGTGGGAGACAAGAGGTTGGAGGTCTGCATGAAATTGATGTGTAGACATGAGCAAGTATCAAAGTACTGGCCATCCATGAAGAAACTAGTGGCATGTATACTCCTGCTCTTGTGTTTAGAAACAGCCCCCCCAGTTGACTGCAGTGAGAATAGTACCTCTACCTATCTAAGGTACACAGACTGCAGAACACAGAACTGAACACACACATGCACACCATGGTAAAAGTCTGATTTTGACAGGACTACATGTGAATTTATAGCAGATGACATCAGCAGACCATGTGGGAGACAGGAAGTTGGAGAGTTGCAGGAAATGGATGCTTGTGCAAGTACCAAAACAGTGGAAAACCATTCCATTGGAGATGTGACTGTGGAATACACACTTCTGCT
Organism: Protopterus annectens; assembly: GCF_019279795.1. Classification (NCBI taxonomy): domain Eukaryota; kingdom Metazoa; phylum Chordata; order Ceratodontiformes; family Protopteridae; genus Protopterus; species Protopterus annectens. Next base: position 1,092,848,681 of record NC_056729.1, on the reverse strand, counting down.
GTTTTGTCTAGATACACATACAATCTACTGCATTGAGAACTGAAATCCTACCTATCTAAGTGCACAGACTACAGAACACAGTGCTTAATGCAAGTACCACAGCACAAGTCTGATTTATACAGGAGTACTGGTGAATGTATAGTAGATGACATCAGAAGGCCATGTGGGGAACAACACCTTGGGAAGCCTGCATAGGCATATCATAATGCCATCTGAGGCTAGTAGCCTAATAGCAGCAGGCTGTTTTAAAGCCTAGCTGTGTAACAACACAAGTTGCCTTATTAAGCATATTTGGCTGTATGAGTTTGGCAGATCAAACTTGTGAGCACCACCAAGTGGCCCTGTCCATGACAGAGCACACAACATTAATTATTACACTTTGTATTGTGGTTGAAATATGTGTGAAAAAAGTAATGAGAAACCAGGGTAGTAGTGATCATTGTGGTGGTTGGGTGTGGGGAAATAAATGGTTGTATTGAAATATATGACATGTAGTTATGTTGTGGCCTTATATTGCAAGGTTTCTACTTGTATGTAATATGAAATAACTGGAAACAAACAATAACATTCCTCTGAACTGTACGTATTTTTGCAGAATATCCTGATTTTTACCTCATATTTTTAGTCCAGTATTCATAAAAATGTGTTTTTTGGCATGTTAGTGACAATTCATGAAACATTGCTGCATTTAGAAAAAAATTACAGACATTTGAGTGTTACACTTTATAAGCTTCACAAAATTCATGCTAATACAAAACGTGTTATTGTATCAACTTTCTAAGATTGTTGTAGAAATATTTAAAAATTGTCCCTGTTTTTTGGCCTTTGTATCATTTTAATTTATGGCTTTGTCCAGATATCTTGCTGTACGAAATTGAAAGAATAACATATCTTATATAGAAATAAATAGCACAACAAGCATTTGGTTTGCATGATGGTTATCTAAGTGTGCACACATGCAAAATAGGCCTGTTCTGTGTAGCTAAGCAGTGTGCAAATGTGAGCCATATTGCCAATCTTTGCTACTATACCCCAGTCCCATTTGTACCCCAAGACCTGCTTTTCATGATGGCTAAGAGTATTAATTGAATGTATATATTTTCAGTTTATGAGTGTCTGCTTTCTAGGGAATCTATTTTTATTTTCCTATTTGTGCAATGCTGTGCTTCACTGAGACAAAATAAGCTTAGCAAAATAGTTTATTGGGTCATAGCACATTGTGCAAAACTGGAATTAAAATAAGTCAAAGAAGGAAAGATGATAAATGTCAGTGACATATATTCATAATCTACTGTAGAAATTAATAGTACACATCACAAATTTCTACATACATCGGGATTTGAACCCTCACACCAGTACAGCTTCAGAAAACAAAAGGCTGCCTTAGTCCTCTTTGTCATACAAACAGCATTGCATCAATGAAATGAAGCCATTCTTCACACAACCAACTGCATCAGAATGCACACTGCTATCAAAACAGCTGTGATTTGTACATTATGTTTACTATATTTGTACATGGCGTCAGTGATCAGACAAGCAGTCATAATTATGCTTACACACATACAGCTGTGTCTTACCTTCCTGTGTTTCTTGGTCATTTATCAGTAATCTAACACAGGCAGTGTGTAAGCCATTCCATATTACTGACCTTAACTTGTGGCAGGATATTAACTGGGAATGATGTGATAAACATGTATATATATATATATATATATATATATATATATATATATATATATATATATATATGTTTTTTTTGTGGGTAGCAAAGCTAAGTTACTGTTATGGCACAAACAAGTATGAAGTGTGAAACTGCAATGTATATCATCACTTTCTAACTTCTGTATTCTTCAGAGGTATAACTGTGTGAATCTTCCATGCCTGATGCCTACTAATTACTAATGAACAAATATAAGTAAAGCAAGTTCCTGGTGTCACATGTTAAGGTACATTCTATACAAATCCACCACTCTTTACATGCTTTCTGTACCAAGTTAAGAAATACAGGGATATGCCATAATATTATTAATGAATACACTCTAGGTTTAGGACTTACCTTGCAAATGCAGCAGCTGACACAACTTTAGTTCAGGGTTTGACTGATGCAAGCAGTACACAGCCAATACATGAGGAGTTACAGGCTGTGTGATTTACCTGGCATCAATTTTACTATATGTATGTGAGTAGGAGAAAGGTGTTAAGTCCTTAGGTTCCTAGGTGGTCAGTGAATGTGTGCTATGTATTGTCTCTTAGCCAGAGCAAGGGCATACCGAGCATAGTTACATCTGCCTACGGCAGCTGTGGGTTCCTCCTCCAAGTCCTTCTGTGAGTGCGGTTGTGGTGAGCTAGGCATTGGTGGATGATTTGTGTCCCTTCCTTTTGCTGATTCTGCTGCAGCTGTTTCCACTGGATCATATTGTGGAGCATAGCACATACTGTGCATATCTGCATACATGCTTGTGGATTATACTGCAAGGCTCCATCAGATATATCTAGGCACCAAAATTGTGACTTCAGAAGCTCCAAACACATGCTCTGTGATGTTTCAAGTATAAGCATGTGCCTCATTATGGCATTCTTCCACGAGTTTGTATGCACTTCTGATGGGTGCCATCAGCCATGGCTGTAGGGCATAGCCAGCATCCCCCAGTAAATGGCCCTGTTGGATGTTCCTCCTAAAAGACATCTGATACAGCTGTAATACTGTATGTGCTATATATATATATATATATATATATATATATATATATATATATATATATATATATATATATATAGGAGCCATGATAGCTGCCAGAGTTGTCAGCACACACATTCAAGATAGTTCCCTAGGTATTAAACACAACTTAGCAGTTGCTGGAGTGATAGCCCTTGTGGTTAATGTAGATACTACCATGATCAACAGGTGGTGTCTTAATGTGTATATGAATGCAATGGCATGCACTACTTCATGGTATAGTGTGCTAAGCAGTAAAACAGTTACAAATTGCTGGCCATCTCTTCAGTACTATGTGTGAAAAATATGTGCTCACTGGCATGTATGAGTATAGCATCCAGAAACTGGTGGAGGATCCTGGAAGCTGATGCCTGTGACACAACCATCATATCCCTAGTTGTTTTTTGAAAAGTACCAGTAGCTAAATTCTAAGGGCTACACATACCTTCATTTCCATTGAGATGGGCTCCCTTCTGTTGGCTTTGGCTCTGAATTGATGGCAGCATAGTGCAAGGGGTTTTGCTGGTCAGCTGGTTGCTAAGCTCCAATCTGTTTTTTTTTTAATTCAACCTACCCCCAAGCACACATGATCAAGCCCACCATGATATCATGGGTAATTTCAATAAACTTAACACCTCCCACAAAACACCCCTATGGTGTAATGGGATGGACTTATCATGTGCCCTCCCACCAAGAACTAAATAAAAAGCCTGTTGAAGCCTTTGTAACTCAGACTGAGCAGTGCTCCGCTGCTAATAAAGGATTTTCTACTATAACAGGAACTGAGTGCTTGATGCATTATTTAACAAAAGGACAACTAAGTTACTTTCAACATTGACTGCAAACTAACTGAATTACTTCAAACAGGGACTGCAAGCTGACCAAGCACCGAGACAAGAAACACCCCAGGTCCACTAAGAAAGTGGACACCTAGGGGAAACAACACCCTCCCTTTGAAGCTTCTCCTCACCTCGAAGCTTCACCTCCAGAATAGGCAAGTGGTTTTATTGTTTTGTTTTATGCCCTCAGAGACTCCCCAAATACTGAGGTTTACCACTTGCTTCTACTCAGACCAGGTCAGGGCTGTGTTCACAACTAAATCTTTGACTTAGAAAATTATCACAGCTGCTTGTTTCCACATTTTAGTCTGGGTAACGGAGGTGGCAGTTTATAATATCAGTCATTGTATTTGTCTCTTCAAATAATAATCATGTGGAATTAAATGTTTATTTTTGTACCTGTCTTTGATTTGCTTGTACTAGCAGTAGCTTGTAGAACAGGGTTATTTATTGAACCATTCTAGATGAGTGACCATTGTTGCACTTCCATATTGGCATCATTAGAATGTACCATTTTTAGTTATACATTGTTACTTAGCTGTGTCAGGCAACATTGTATCTGGGCAGCTGCACATGTTGTTATATCTTTCACATACAGGCATGTATATGAAGAGCTCATTAAATGCAACAGTAAGCAGACACTCATTCCCAAATGTGATTAGCATTACTTAAAATAAATTTGGAAGCTTACACCGATGGCAACAATCCACTACAAGACTATACCAACTTGGCTGTTGTGCTTGACAGTGAATGTAGAGTATCATGCTGTGTGGGTGCCCTGTGTTGAAAGAAAAATGGTTTATTATTCTAGAAGCTATACAAATGGTTGCTAAGATCAACCTTCTGGAGTATTGCTAGCTGTCATGAATCAATACTAACCCCACATACTTCACCTGGTTTCTTTCTTTCTCTCTCTCTCTCTATAGATAGATAGACAGATAGCTAGATGTATAGATATTGATAATCAGTCCCTCATCTTAAACTTTTTGATTCACATATTGGAAAGGCATCCCTATTCAATGCTCAGGAATATTTACATACTGCATAAATGGATACTCAGCATGGTGCCTCTGGAATAAATAAGAAAGAAATGAGTTCCTGGTGGTCTACTTTCCTGTATGTGGTTTCAGTGGGTAATAACCTGAGTCAATACCATTAATTGCAAAATGGAAGGGACACTCCGACAGTGGTATTAGAAGGCTACATTTTTCATGGGTAATAACTGGAAGCATCTCCTCAATAACACTCACATATAGTGCTTAATCCTGTTTTAGATATTAGATAAGTAATTTTGCAGTCTACAGGTGTTCCAATTTTTACTTGCTTGCATTAGTTTGACTCTAAAAGATTCAACTATTATTTGCTCAGTGTATATGAATACATTTAATGATTTAATCTTCCTTGAATGATATGCAAAGGTTCTAGAGCTATTCTGCCATTGGAATTTCTATATTTAATATCTTGTCAGCGAAGGTTCATTTAAATTTTGATGTTGTATGTTGTTGGAATTTCATGTAATCGATACATTTATGAATTATTAAAAAATTAATTTGGAAAGCTTATAGAAAATGTTTGAGTCACAGAAATGAATGAAATTATGAACCTTTCCCTTCCATACTTTCTAATTGTATAAGTAAAATTAGTTAAAGTTGATCACCTATATTAATGTTCCCATCTCTTGTCTGTTTATTGTACTTAATAGGAGAAATAATATGTAGTTCAACTGTTTTCAATTAGGTTCAATTTCATATTGAATGCAAATGTATTATGCAAATGAGTTATACATTATAGTAATCAATCTGAATAACTAGAGGAACAGCTGCACCCAGGTCAAGACTGTATGAGCCATGCATATTTAAGTGAATGAAGAAGTTTATTGAACTGTTTTTCTTCTCATGCATATTGCTAGCCATTTATTGAGTGAGTGTGCATATTTACTTGAATTTTCTGCTTGTTGTGCATAGCTTTTAACTTATTTGCTCAAGGATTGTTGGTGAAGACAAACATACTAGAAAGACAAAAGCACAGAATCAATGACACTTTTTCTAGATATGACTCTAATTCACTTTGAATGTTAACAGAACAACATATTCTGCATTGATATGCATCTTCTTAAAATAATAAGAATAAAACTCTAAAGTTAATACAACAGCTGAATTTGCATTAGCTTGATTTTTTTAACAATAATAAATGTAATAAGAATAAAACTCTAAAGTTAATACAACAGCTGAATTAGCATTAACTTAATTGTTTTAACAATAATAAATGTAAAACTCTAAGTTATGGCTTTATTGACTAAATACATTCTCAAGAAACATAATGGAGATATAAAGGTCCAAAATCAGGAATGATTTTTAAATATTGTTATAATTCACTTAAAAATGAATGGAACAACAGGTTTATACCAACATACATTTTTTAAACAATATGAAGTATGAAATCTAATATCTGGCATTACTGACTTACTATAATCCCTTGTGATTTTCCAGAAAATCAAAACTTTTATGAGGGATAAGGCAAAATTATGAGGCAAAATCATTTACAGAGACCTTCCTAATGCTTTGTGTCCATGTCATACATTTGGGTGCTTTGCTTTAGTCCTATGCTATCCTGGGTCTATATTAAAATCGTGAAGAGACATTACATCAAACGCCTCTTCAGCAATACATAAAGACCGAACGCACTAAACCGTGAATGGTCAAAACAGCGATTTCTTTCCTTGGGAAAGAAATCTCTAGTACCAAACAGATATACGCACTATTTAAAACATAACTAAGCGGGGGTCTTCACGTCCACACACCCCAAAGTGGACGGCTGTGCCGCCACAACCCCCTAACTAAATATACCAACTCCAAGATCGCACTACAGTAAGGTAAAGGGCAATACTACTGGCTAATGCCAAGCCTTCACTATTTTCTGACTTTGGTCTTTATGTGATGCTGACGAGGTGTTCGATATAATGCCTCTTTGTGATTTTAATATGGACCCACCATCTTTGGCAGATAAGTACAATCCCCTTTGCTAAACTGCACTTCTATTTACAGTTTAAGTTGGCTGATGTTATATATTATTTGATATGTGTCTGCACTTTAAATAATTTACAGTGCCCCAGAAATTTTCAGTCAGTTGTTACTGATTTCTGAAGTTTAAGAATCCCTTAGGCAGTGATTTATTGTATTTTCTTGTTGGTTACTGTTTTAGTACAGGTTTTGCTGCAATATAGTTGATTTTACATTAAGAATAATTAGGTTTGCTCTCTGGTGGCAATAAAGAGTAACCTGATCACATTCTGAGCTTAGGGATCATTCTGGTCATCTTTAAGTGTAATTTGGTGATTGGCCAGGGGGGCCATTTTGATTGTTTACTCAGTTATTATGCCTGTATAAAGTTAATGCACAGGCCTGGACTCATTTCCATAGAGCTTCCAATTGTTTGGCGTCCATTTCACACATAAGTGTGTTCTACTTCAATTATGTCCCATTTATGTCAGCTAAGTACAATCCTTTGCTAAACTGCACTTCTATTTACAGTTGAAGAGAGCTGCTGTTATATATTTTTTATATTATTTGATGTGTTTATGTACTTTAAATTATTTTAAAGTGCTCCTGAAATTTACTGATATGTGTTGCTAATTTATGCACTGTCTGAGCATTCCCTAGGCAGGGATTCATTGTAGTTGCTTGTTTACTGTATTTTTGAATTTTTTGCTGCAAAAAAATATTTAACATTAATAATGATTAAGTCTGTTCTTGAGTGGCAGTGGAGAGTATCCTGATCTCTTTCTGAGCTCAGGAATCACTTGACAGCTTTATGTGTAATTTTATGATTTATCAGAGATATGTTTTGATTGTTTAGTCAGTTTCTGTGCCCCTATAAAGTCAAAACATTTGCAAAGCAGCTCTGGGTTCATTTCCAGAGAGATTCTAACGTATTTGTGCCCACATCACACATTTGAGAGTACTCTGCTTCAATCCTGTGCCATGCTTGACAGATAAGTATAATCCTTTACTAAACTGCACTTCTCTTTACATTTTAAGATGGCTGCTGTTACATAGTTTCATAGGTTAGTAGGTAAGTACTAGGCAAGCTGCCCTTGTGGTTCATTTTAAAGCTAGCCAGTTTCCCCTTTTTGTTCTCAAACTAACCTATCCCATTTAGTTATAGATTGGCCTTACCCATGCCATGGTCAATAATTTTATATTACCCCAATGAAAATAACTGGGATCATACCATTGATAATTTGAGGGGAACCCATGCATGGGATAAAAAATGTAGGCAATGCATCAGCCCATTAGTAGTACAAGGGACATGCCAGGAGTAAACTGTCTGTTTCCCAAACATAGATCTAAACTGGACTTGAAAATGGACAAGGGTGAACTTTGTTTTAGGTACATGGGAAGTCTGTTCCACAACATCGATGTTCTGTCCCTCCAAACTGTTCTGTTGATGTTGCAGAAGATGCTTAGATCCTTAAAGTGAGTATTTCTGGCACCACTCAACTTGCTGATGTACAGCAAATCTATCAGTAATGGGTTGGAGGATGCCTTGTATATCAGAAAAAGGTCACCTCTTAGCAGTCTTTAGGATATCGATTATAGTGACAGACTATGAGTCGATCCATGTAGGACATGTTGTTTAGGCCCTGTATCCTATTAGTAAGGTATCTCTGTGAGTGTTCCAGGTGTTGCATGTATCTGGACAGATAGATGCCAAAGGGGAATTATAATCAAAGACTGGCCTAATGAGGGCTGACTAAAGGGGGACAATGCCATCCCTCAATCTAGATGCAATCCATTTGTTTAGAAAGTGTGCAATATAGAAGGACTTTCATACAACAGACACATAGTAGTCAAAATGTATAATATTTTTGTATTAATGCTGTGTTTCTTCTTTTTAAGTTATTTTAAAGTGCCACTGAAATTTGCTATAATTTCTTGCAGATTTCTGTACTTTGTGAGCATTCCTTAGGCAATGATTAATTGTATGTGTTTATTTGTTAATGTATTCCTGCATTTGTTCTTAAAAATAGTTGAGTTTACATTAAGAAGGATTAAGACTGCATTTTAGAGGCAATTGGGAGTAGAATGATCTCATTCTAAGTTTGTGAATCACTCTAGTCAGCTTTAAGTGTAGTTTGGTGATTGGTCAGTGGTGCAGTTTAATCAGTTTGTGTGCTTGGATAAAGATGGCACATTTGAACAACATTGCTAATCACACAGCAGTTTTCAAATTTAAACTTTCACTATAATAACTTCCTCTGAAATCTCCCCAATACATAGTTGTTCATAGAGCAACTGTATTGAGAAGTACCACCCTATGAGTTTAGTCTAAGATATTTTTTGTGGTCTATAAACTTACAGCACCCTAGCAAGCCAGCTTTAAACCCTTCTTCTACCATCCCCTTAAAAAACATGTAAATATGATCTGTAACTGTGGATAAGCACTATGTCTCTATCCCTTGAGCAACAGCATGAAGTAGTTGAGCATCCTGTGACAATGTATGAATTATCTCATGTATACCAAGAACCACCTAATTATGAAACAAACTGACTCTGTGTGAGAGATGTGCTTACACAATCTCACTGGAGGCAAGGTTCTCACTTACAAACACTAAAAATACCAAACAGGTTCTCAGTAACACACACACACACACACACACACACACACACACACACACACACACACACACACACACACACACACACACACACACACACACACACACACACACAGACACATCACTACATCCACAGCACATAGTATGGATAAGACACATGGACCCTAATATGTGAAGGCTCTTAAATGAAATCTTCCAAAACCTGAATGGCCTCCAAGAAGCTGCACTTAAAATAAGTATCCCCAGCAACCTCATAAGCAATCTGCTAAAGCAACACCCACCATGAAACATACACCTATACCACAAGTAGTCTCAATATCTAAGCCCTTAAGGCATACTACCACACAGCCTAATATTTTGGTCATAGGATACTCCATTGTGAGACATACAAATGCCTCACTCACTAGGCTGAGTACGGAGATAGTCATGGTCAGTTGCCTATCTGGTGCCAGGACCCACCAGATCATGTAAACATTCAAGTCATTCAACGACAGGTACCAGTCATAGTCCATGTTGGTTTAAATGACCTAAGATGTATCGCCTTGGACTATATGAAGAGAGACATTATCAGACTGTGGTCGTTCCAGGGTGGTACATGCCTAGCACTGAGCAGTTTACTACTTTCTCCAAAAATGATGCTACAATATGAAAAGAAGTTAACTGACTTTAATAGCAGCTTAGTTTCTGCCATTGTTTGAAGGGGGTTGAATATTTATTTGTCCTGGAGGATATGGTTGACAGGCTGCTCTGCATTGCCAGTGATAGTTTGCACCTGTCTTATGTAGGCTATTGAATATTGCTTCAAATCTTATACACTCCCATAGTGCGTTTTAGGCTTTGCCAACCTGATAAACATTCCATCATACCTAAACCTACCCATGATAATCTAAAGGTGTTATTGCTCAATATCAGGAGTCAACACAAGAAAACTCCACTCTCTCCAAGATCTCCTCATGTAGAGCTACTTAGACAATGCAAAGTCATGGACAGCATCCAAGCAGTGCAAGGCTATAATGCCTTCCGCACATTAAGACCATGTACTAAAGAAGTATGGACACATGGATGAGTCTCAATTTGCATCAAACACAAATGCACCTCAAGGCTTGTCAAACAGTATGACATACTTGAATCTTCTTCTTGTCCAACTTACTGTAAACAAAGTCCCATACAATATCTTGGCAAGGTATAGCTCTCCCTGTATGACCTATAAAGCCTATACCACATATTTATGCATAATGGAAACTATCCTCATTCAACCCAATAGCCATTCATGAGTGATTTTAACTATCCCAGTATAAACCTGGAATCATACTTGACCTGAAACATGAAGGCTCAGAGAATCCTGGATTTTATTCACACAAACACCTTGGACCAGCTTGTCTGCACACCCACCAATGTGCTAACACCCTTGACCTGGTTCTCGAAAATGTGTGGGAACATTGTATCCCCCTAGTGTAATGTTCCCACTAGTTAGTTTGGAACATCAAACTATCTCCTCTGAATTAAAAATTAAACTCATGACCCCTGCTAACTCTGGTACTTCTAAGAATAATTATATGGCTAATTTTCTAATATTAAGCAGCACACAATCAAAATACCAAGCCTCCCAGCCCTGTGAACACTGCTGCCTATACAGGACAGTTCACACAAACCCTGTAAAATCATATAAATAGTTGCACAGCAAAAGCTGTACCTATCTGAAATAAGCATAGGACAACTTCAAACAATAAGCCACCCTAGTGGAATCCTAACATCAATAGGTTGTATAATAAAAGAAAGAAAATCATGGCCAAAAGTAGGAAAGGCTATGTCTAGGAAGGTAATAACTCCTTTATCAATCTAAAGAAACAACTCAAGAGAATAATCAAATCTACCAAAGCCAGATTTGAGGTAAAAATAGACTCCCAGGTAAAGAACAACCCCAAGGCTTTTTTTCAGCTCTGTTCGCAATCTGAAAGGCAACACACAACAATGTGTCAAATTAATTGTGAATGGAGTCACTTATACTGAGCTGGAGGACATATCAAATATACTAACAGACAAATTAAGCTCAAATTTTCCCCTCTTCCCCCAGTCACCCCTCATGAAATACCCACAATCATAACTCCCTCAACTATTACTAGGGAGCAGGTCCTCAATGTGCTCTCTAAAGCCATGAACAGTCCATTGGTAGGCCCCAATAATATCCCAAAATGTTTCACAAATAGTATACAAGAGACGTATTAGAATCATGATTCAACTGTAGCCACCAGACAGACTTCATGTAAAAGTAAATGGAGGACTGGAGCTGTTAGCTCTCTCCTCAAAGTGGGTATCTATGGACCCAGAAAACTGCAGAATAAGTCTGGCTAGTCTCATATGCAAAGCCATGGAAAGAATAATCATGTAAATGATAAACAATAATATATAAATCTTACAGATATTGGACTCAACACAGTTTGTTTTCATCAAAAGGAGATCATGCCTAATCAATCTGGTGGACTTCTTTTAAAAGGTCACTTTAGCCATGATCAAATCCAAAATGGTGACACTACCTAGCTTGACCTGACCTAAGCATTCAACACAATACCTCACTTGGGCACTGTAGCGAAACTAACTGAAATAGGCATAAACCCATATGTCATCCTATGTCTAGCGAATTGGCTGACAAAACCCAAGATGTTAGGATGGGGGGGGGGCTACCTCCACAAAGAGGGCAGTCACTAGTGGGTTCCCTCAAGGCTTGGTGCTAGGACCTCTCCTTTTTGGCATTTTCTATTGTGAAGTCAATGCCAATATCAAGGGCCTCTGGCTGAAGTAGTTTGCAGGTCACTGCAAACTAGAGACAGTCATCAAATCCTCCAAAGGCACAAATAGCCTTTAGAAAGGCCTGACACAGACAAATGACTGGTGCCAGTGCTATGGGATAAAAGTCAGTGCAGTTACATGCATAATATTACACTTTGGAAAGACAGTGACACCTGAGAATTACCACATTGCTATTGCACCCCTAAAAGTAGTTGCCATAGTCAGGGAATTGAGTACTCATGTAGACAGTAACAGGGCCTTTGACCAGTTTGTGTCTGTGGAGATGGGAAAATCTTTCTATGTTGCACAATTTTAAAAATGGTATGACATCTAGGTCAAAGGATGTCACACTACCGATGTACAGGGCTCTCATCAAACTAATCATTGAGTACAATGCACCCTTTGTTATGTATCTGACCAGGCATTTCCATCAAGTGGAGCATCCACAGAGATTCCTCACAAAAAAGGCAGAGCATAAACAACATTTCCTATGCCTCAGAGCCCTACACCTATTCTAAGACTCCTAGACACTGTTGAGAAGGGATTTATTTGTGGCCTACAAAGTACCATTTTATCTCACACTAATGGATATGTTACACATTTGCAAATAAAATCACATCAGAAAATACCTGATGAAGGCACTTAAATCTCATCTAGAACATAAATAGGACATATTGAAGTGACAGGTATGTGTCTCAGAGACTACCCATCTTTTGAAGGACACCCATTCATATGAAACAGAGTTCTTCCCTATTCAAATTCAAGAGTAATTTGAAACAGTGGCTTGGTAATTGGAAATTTATCCCTGATCTGGCACCTATGTCTCTTATGGATAGAGACAGCCTGTAAATGCTTGAGTACCTATTTTCCAAGACTATATTCATCCCTTAAAATTACCAGTCAGATCAAATAGTGACAGATAATTTGGAAAGCGTGGCTAGGCTTAGGAAGGACCCTGTGTCCATTAGCCTATTAATCACCTATGAACCTATGAGGTATTCTGCAAAATTCTGGACAGTTGAGACGCATGCCTACATTTATGGAATCAGACCATCCAGGCCTCTTTTAGTGGCAATGTGTGCAACTATCTACTAGATGACCCTGTAAAAAGTCACACCACATGATATACAGATATAGGTCACACATGTGCCAGATATGAGAATCAAGGAACTGCCTGGACTTTGCACAGACATTCTTTATATAGTACTCTGTGAACCTCATACTAACTGGAAGTTGATGAAGAGGACATACATTCAGTTGATCTATTAGATACAATGTGGATCAGGTGGGGGCTTATTAGCAACATGTGTCAAGTTATTAGACCCAAGGATCTCAGAAAAATGAGTAATAGAAAAAACGGCTAGCAGTAAAAACAATAAAAGGCACTTGGCAACAAATAACAGAACAATTCAATTTCATTTTTTTTTTTTTTTGCTGTTTGGTTCATTTATATAGCTCAGAAAAATTGACTACATCATAGAATGTCCAACACGTATCAATGTTACATCGGGGACATGGTGTAGGTTTTGTGAGGTGAAAACCTGAGAAACTGCTGCTGTGTGACTGTTAGATGGTGAAAGTTCCTGAAATACTGCATAAACTTTCAAGTTCCTTTTGCTAGTCAGTCTATGCCTCTTCCTTGATCCTATATGAGGGCAGCACATGAGTGCTGACTCCTGTGTGATGCCTCTGTCCAGAGGGTAGCTGTGAACTATATCCCCCTATCACAAAAGCAGTAGTATATCAGCCAGTCATGGTCTCCTCTGTGATGCGGGTGTGGCAGAGAACAACATTAATGGGTTCTATATTACAAGGTTGACATGTAATATCGAACACCAAGTGAGTGACACGTATTCACTAAAATGCATTTAAGCGATTCAATGAATACTTTGCACGACAAAGATGTAGTTGGCCCACTACACAATGTTGCCCTTTTCTCCACTGTAGTGCGATCTCGGATTTGGTATATTTAGTTAGGGGTGTGTGAGGAGCAAAGCCCCCCCACATAGTTATGTTTGTAAATGTGTGTGTGTGTGTGTGTGTGTGTGTGTGTGTGTGTGTGTGTGTGTGTGTGTGTGTGTGTGTGTGTGTGTGTGTGTGTTTGTGCAAGCAAATTCTTTCCCAGGGAAATAATTCACTGTTTTGACCATGTGTGCTTTAGTGCATTCGGTCTTTACGTGGCGACGAAGAGGCGTTCGCTTAAACGCCTCTTCGGTGTTATAATATAGACCCCCGTTAATGACATTTTCTCCTAAGATAGCTGCTAAAATATAAAAAAGTAAAGAAAAAGAAGATACTACTCCTAGCACATTAGTAGGATTGATGCACTTCTTTAGATAAGCTGATTGCTATGGTTTATCATGCTAATTGTCCAAATTTATGAATTAGGCTGCTATGCTTGATTTCATCATTTGCATACACAAAGCTTCTCAACAGCATGCTGACACAAATTTTCATGTCATTTTGCAGTCATTTCCATACAGTGTTAGTGCAGTCATCCTAGATGTGACTCTGAATCATTCCTTCCCTGTCTGTTGCTGTTCACCAATAGCTCCAATGAATTTAATTCACCTCCTGAAATCAGCTGAAAATAGATATTGAGTAGGAATAAATGAAGTACTTATAGAATGAAGATGGTTACAAATTATGGAGGAGTAATGCAGAGGAGCTAGAGACAGTGGTGGAGAGGTGTATATGATAGTAATTTAGAGATTGTGAAGAAGTAGCTGTATTATGACCAATTAGATAAAAGAGTGGTGACAGTAGGGTTTGGAGATTGGAGATTATCCAGGAACACCACAAGCACTGCGTTCTCATTTTATTTTTTATTTTGGACAGAGTTGTTGTATGTGAGCCGGTCATAATTCTCCACCTCCAGAGTAGAAAATCAGGGAGAAAGATCCTGAAAAATTAAAGAAGTCTGGCTAAAATCATGGGTACCTAATTTGCATAAAGTATGTATTTTCATGGGCAAGGTAATTGAGTCACAGAGGCAAGCAAGGCACAACTAACTTTTCTACTAGGGTAAACTCTTTCATTTCCAGATCAAAATCCCTCATATTATAATATTTACAGAGGTAGCCCTGTTAAAGCAAATGATAGCCATTGCCCTGACAAATGACCACACTATTCTGAAACGAGACAGGGATATAAGGCAAGAACCTGGGCATACCATTATGTATCTTTGTGCATGTGTATGTGCGGTGATCCCTATCAGAAGGACAAATGCTTACAAGAATGAATGTGAAAAGACCAAACAGAGAACATCAAAAACCCAAAAGAAGGAAAATTAAAAACCATGACTGTGAGGGATCATGGTACAAT
Organism: Protopterus annectens; assembly: GCF_019279795.1. Taxonomy (NCBI): domain Eukaryota; kingdom Metazoa; phylum Chordata; order Ceratodontiformes; family Protopteridae; genus Protopterus; species Protopterus annectens. The sequence goes on along the minus strand of NC_056729.1, from coordinate 1,092,833,398 downwards.
AAGACTGGCGTTTTACTTCTTTCACATGTAGTGTGAGCTCAGAGTTTTGACATATAATTAGCAGGAGGTGCAGTGGGTGCAGGGGGGCTTGTGTTTCCTTTTTCCTTTTTTTTTTATTGTTTTTTGATGTTGGTTTGGTCATTTGAAATTTGCTGTTTAGAGCTTTTGTCCTTTAGATAGGGACACATATATATCTATATGTACACAGGGAGTGAGGAAGGGTTTGATTTTGTAGAGGGAGCCTAGTTTATGGTTAACTGATTTTACTGTGGAGTTGATATGAGTATCATAGTTAAGGCTGTTATCAATAGTGACTCCTAAGAGTTTGGTAGAAGTGTCAGGAGATATGACTGTGCCATGTTTGGATTTGATAGAGAAGTGAAATGGGGTAGATTTTTGTGTAGGAGTAAATAGTAGAAGTGTAGTCTTTTTTGCTTTGAGGAGGAGACTGTGTTGTAAAAACCAGTCTTCTACAAGTTCAAAGACATTTTGGGTAAGGGATTGCAGTTCAGAAGGTCCTGTGGCTGAGGGTATTAATGCGGAGTCATCAGCATATTGTATAGTTACAGCTTGAGGGATACTAATGAATAGATCATTTATAAAGATGGAGAATAGAAGTGGGCCTAAAATAGATCCTTGGGGTATGCCAAAGGTGACAGGAAGAGGGGCAGATAGATTGTTTTCCCAAAGCACTGCTTGTTGCTTGTTATCTTAGTAGGACTTGAACCACTGTAGTGCTTGAGTATCTAGTGAGAGGGGCTTGAGAAGATTCAAGAGCAGTTGATGGTTATCCATATTGAATGCTTTTGAAAGATCAATAAAGATAGCAGAGGATAGTGTGTAGTTGTTACGGTTTTTGTTAATGTGGTCAGAAAATGACAGGAGGGCAGTAGTGGTGCTATGGAAGGGTCGAAAGCCATACTGAGAGTTGGCTAGTAGGCCATTTAGGAGAAGGTGGTCTAGTAGTTGGCAGTGGATGCATTTTTCCATGATTTTAGCTATGGGTAAGAATAGGGCAATAGGATGATAGCTGGAAAGTTCAGCTGAGTTGCCACCCTTATGTAGGGGGATAATGTGTGAGACTTTCCAGATAGATGGGATGGCAGCTTCTTTAATGGTTATGTTTATTAGGATCGAGATAGGATAAGTAATAACTTTGGCTGCTATTTGAAGTTACTTAGCAGGTAAGAGATTAGCTGAAGGGGTAGAGGGCTTGAGTTTCTGAAGGAGGGTACAGATGAGGTATGTAGGGATGGGTTGGAGTTGGAAAGTGGGTGGAGAGGTATTGGAGGATGGGGGTGAAGTAAAGGATACTGGAGGTAGTGAGTTAGCAAGAGACTGGATAGCTTTAGTAAAGAAGTTATTAAAGGAGTCAGCAATATGTTTGGGAGTGTCTTGGGTAATTCCAGATGGGGTGGGTGTCTTAGAGCAGTCTGGATGAAGGAGTCTATTGATTCCTGACCAAAATTTCTGAGGATTTTGTTGGATGGCTTGTTGAAGTTGAAAGAAGAAGTTTCTTTTGTCCAGTAGTATAGAAGTTTTAATAGAGTTTCTGAGCTGTTGAAATTTTAAGCACTCAGATGGGTCTCTGGAAGAGCGCCATTTGGCCCAAAGTTTGTTTCTTAGCAAAATATTTTGCTTAGTTTCCTTTGTAAGCCATGGTGCAGTTTTGGTGCTATTCCTAAGGGTACAAGAAGGGGCATGGTAGTCTAGGATTTCAAGGAACTTAGTATTGAAGTATGCCACTGCTTCCTCTAGTTGGAGGTGTTTTAAGGGTGACCAGTTGCAAACTCTCAGTTCATTTTGGAAGTGTTCAGGGTTAAAATGTTTATTGGAGCGAGTAGTTCTGAAGGTTGTAGGGCTTGATGTGTAGGTCTTTTGTCGAATTAAATAGGTTATTGAGTGATCACTAATGTCATTAGGGAGGATGCCTGCCATATAGCCTCGGGAATGAGTATTTATAAGGATCTAATCAAGGGTGGATTCTTTGTTGGTGGGCTTATGAATTCTACTAGGTAAGGTGATAGTTTCAGAGAAGCCATGTAGGTTTATGTGGTTGGTAGGGTTATCAGAATTGCAGGTATTCCAGTCGATACTAAAGTCACCTAGTACAATGGTTTCTTGAGGAAAGTTAGTGGACAGCCAGCTTAGGATATTTTCAAGGGAGTTGATATTATTACCTGGGGGAAGATGTGAGCATAAAATGTAGATGGACTTACAAGTGTTTAGTTGTAGCTTAGCAAAAGCCGTCATTGATGAATTATGTCATTGACACTGAAACTTAAGTGAAGGTAAGTCATTATTAAACCATGTAAAACCTTTATCAGATACAAACACTAAACCTGAAGCATGCCTGTAATACTTGTTAGACAGGTAACTGCCTGAAACTTCTCTCACTGTTCATGTCCCTCATTTAGACCCAAAAGTCACTGGCTGCTCTGCAAACACACACAAACACACACACACACACACACACACACACATATATATATATATATATATAGTGTGTGTGTGTGTATGTATATATATATATATATATATATATATATATATATATATATATATATATATATATATATATATATATATATATATATATATATATATATATAGATATATATATATATATATCTACAGGTTCATAGGTAGGTACTAAGCTATCGGCCCAAGGGCCTGTGTAAGCCTAGCCAACAAGGTTCCCTGGCTTTCACCACCCAAGAAAGTTATTTTCCTGTGCCCCTGTTGAGCAGAGCCACAGAAGTGATCCTCAGGGTGAGTTTCCTATTTCCCATCTACTCATCAAGATTTTTCTTGAAGAGTGCTAATGAGGAACTCTGCTTGAAATAGATAGGTAGCTTGCTCCAGAGTATGGGAAGTTTCTTGGACAGGAATCTATCCCTCCAGCATGCTCTGTTTATTGTGGTAACAAGGTTTAGGTCCTTAGACTGTGTATCTCAGAGGGATTGGGATTTCTTTAAGTGTAGCATGTCCAACAGCTCTGGGTTTGACATAGCTTTGTATGTTAGGCAGAGATCACCTCAAAGTAGGCAGTATGCTATGGAGTAAAGCTGGAGTTATTTGAGACGGTCAGCATAGGGCATCTGTTTGAGACCCGTAATCCTATTTGTGAGGTACTTTTGTGGCCTTTCCAGCTGTTGCAGATGTCTTGTGAGGTACATTCCAAAAGGGGCATTGTACTCAATAATGGGTCTAATGAGAGCTGAGTAGAGGGGAACAATGACTTCTTTTTCCTGGATGAGCTCCCTTTCCTGATAAGGTGTGCCATGTAGAAGGATTTCCTGACTACTGTGGTGATGTGATTATCAAATGAGAGACTACTGTCCGCCTGAGTCCCAAGGTCTCTTATCAATCCTTTGGTGTTAAGTGGACTGCCACCTATGTGGTAGTTCATGTGTACAGAGTTTTTATCAAAGGGGATGACAATGCACTTTTTGGCGTTAAGCTTGAGGCCATGGCTCTGACATCAGGCATCTGTCTCAGTGAGGCCCTTCTGTAGGATTTCCACGTCATTGGGGACTTGATTATGGCACCTAATTTGCAGTCATCTGTGAATTTCATCAGCCAGAGGCCCTCTGTTTTACCCCTTACTTCAGAAAAGTAGATACCAAACAGGAGAGGACCCAGGACTGAATGCTGTGGTACTCCACTTGTCACTGGTTTGAAGTCAGATTTGGAGTCTGCAACTTTTACAGTATGGGTTCTGTCAGTGAGCCAGTTGGCAACCCATCTTGTGATGTATGGATTTATACCAAGTTTAGTGAGTTTATCTATAATTCCAGAATGGGGGATGGTGTAGAAAGCATTGGTGAGGTCAAGAGAGGCTGTGTGAACTGCCTTACCCTCATCTATGGCTTTGGTGAGTGTTTCAAAGAGGTCTATCAGATTCAGGAGGCATGATCTGCCTTTCACAAACCTGAACTGGGTGGGGTCCAGAGTTTTGTGGTTACCAATGTCTTTGTTTATGAGTTCCATGATGATACGTTCCATTTCCTTGCAGACCAGGCTTGTCAGGCTAATAGGGCAATAGTTCCCATGGTCCATGGTGGCTCCCCCTTTGTGGAGTGGTATAACTGTTGCTGTGCACCATTCCATGGGTAGAAAGCCTGACTTGAGGCTATGATTGAACATGGTGCTTAGGTGGGGAGCCAGTTCCTTCTGAAGTTTGTGTGAAATGCAGCTTGGGATGTTGTCTGGTCCCTTGGAAGCTGTGTTCTTGGCTTTGGAGAGTGCAGTATTTAACTGTGCAGTTGTGATTGCAGGGGCTCTGCATTCTTCCAGTATAGATATGGGCCCTTTAGGGAGTGAGTGGGGGTAAATTTGGCACTGAACCTATCAGCCAGGATGTTGGCGATATCAGTTGGTTCTGTAATTTGCATGACATTGTGCTGTAACTCAGAACATATCTGGGTGTTGCCATTGAGATTCTTGACATAGCTATAGAATGCTTTGTGGTTGTGCTTAGAATCAGTGGCAATCTTGTTTTAATAGCTAGCTTTGGAGGATTTTATAAGGGATCTCAGCTTCTTACTGAGGCTGACCAGGAGCTCCTCCACTCATGGGATTTTTACTCTCTCTTGCAACAGTTTCTTCCTTCTGTTGTAGAGTTTGCTTATAGCAGGGGACCACCAGATTGGCATCCTTTTTTTGGCGGATAGCATCTTGGTTCTATTAGGGATACCATGATCCATGCACTCGTGTAAGTGTTTATAGAGTACATATGTGTAGGATTCAGCAGTCATAACTGTATTGTCCATCTGCATGGGTCTCGTGAAGTTTACCACTTCTGTCTTAAGAAGTATGAAGTTGGCTTTGTAGAATTTTTTTACAATGGTTTCCTTAATGGGAGGTGGGATGTGGTTATCTATGGTGATTAGCTTATGGTCAGATCTGACCAATGAAGAGTTGACTTCAAGTGTGGAACACCAGTCACTCATTTTGGTAATGACTAGATCTAGGATATTGTTGACCCTGGTGGGGGTGTGGCTAAGTTGATCCAGGGCATTGGAGTTTATGAATTCTAAAATGCATTGAGTGAAGGAGTTGGTACATGAGTAGTTTTCCCAGTTAATGGTGGGTTAGTTGAAATTGCCCATTATTAGGGTGTTTGGTTGAACCCTAATATTTTCCAGTATATCAGGAAAAGAGGAGTGGGAATCCTGTGGCATGGTGAGGGTCTGTAGCAAGCTATAATTTGGATTGCGGTCTTGCCCAGAATTAGTTGCACTAGGATAATCTTGGCGGCAGTATTCTGAGCTACTAGCCTGGAGGTGTGGATATCCTTAATAAATATGGATACACCTCTGCTTTGGTGTTCCGGTCCAGATTAAATGGACAAAAGGTATGGTATGATTTATAGCCTGGTAATGCAGGGGTGCTCTCTGGAGCCTTAAACCAGGTTTCACTCACTGCACAGATATCGATGTTCTCCATTTTAAGGAGTGCCTTGAGTGAGTGCATTTTTAGGTTTAGACTTCTAGTGTTGAGTAGCATTACCCTCAGCATTTTACGGTGGTGGGTTTGTCATTTGAATCTTGCCTAAAAAAGGCACTATAGGGGCAGCAAAAACCTTAACCAGTATCTGGAATCCCAGAGGCATCTCTGGCAAAGCATTGTGCTCTGTTGACTATGTCATCTCAGGCAGATAGTGGATCCCCCCTATATATATATATATATATAAAATTATCCCTTGTGAGACTCAAACCTTGCACCTTGTGTTGATAAGGCATACACCTTAACCATTAGGCCACCCTCCCAACCCCATGGATATATGTTATATATATAGTTACTGATAAATTTAGTATGGGTAGAGTAGTGATCAAATAAGATGATTTGTAGGCTCAGTCGGTGTTAAATATGACAAGAACAAATGCAGCAGCTTATGCAGAAACTGTAGAGTGCAATTATTTGCATCATACAGGAGAAGTAAGTTACACTGTAGAAATTTAGCTACATTGCATTATTGAAAAAATAGAACAGCACTGCAGTAATCAAGTGAGATATACATTAATACAGATAATATAGCTGGTACATAGTAGATAATTAAGTTATTAATCATGACAATCTAATCACAGACATATAATACACAGTAGCATAGACAGCATAGATACAGTAATGTAATTGCTTTAATTGCTTTCTGTTTGAGTGTGAAAGACTTGTATATATATATATATATATATATATATATATATATATATATATATATATATGCAAATGTGTATGTGTATGTAATGTATATGTTTATGTATATATATATATATATATATATATATATATATATATATATATACATATACATGAGATATATATATATATATATATATATATATATATATATAAATATGCATATATATATATATATATATATATATATGTGTGTGTGCGTGTGTGTGTGTGTGTATGTATATATATATATATATATATATATATATATATATATATATATATCATATTTATCTGTGTGTAACCATGTGTTTCCATGTATGTCAGTTTGTGTGTTTAATTATAATGTTTTGTTTCAGTCTTTTTGCATTTTCTGATCTTTGTTGACAATTTAAAGAAGAATATTGAATCAAGAGTTATGTGATCTGAACTTAGTGACTTAGGAGTTTTGCAGTTATAACCTCTTGGCTCATCTGTAATTTCTTGTGATCTGATAAGTGCAATGCCAATCACAAATATCCCAACAATATATAACAAGAAGTTGCGATGGTACAGCGGTAGCGTTGTTGCCTCACAGCAAGAGTTCTCCTGTTCAATTCTCGGCTGAAGTGCCTTCTGTGTGGAGTCTGCATGTCCTCCCCGCAGTTGAGTGGCCTCCAAAAGACATATGTAAATGGGTGTGCCTTCGCTGAAGGTTGGACATCGGGCTAGCAACCCAACACCATAAAAATCTACTGCCAATCATTTGCGGAAGGGAATTCAGCTGTGGCGACTCCTAACCGGGAAAAGATAAACAACAACTACATCCTCCTAACATAAATCATTATGACTTATGAATACCATATATTATGTGCAATGCCTAGTTGTTTATAGTTCACAGTAAAGTTTATTTTGACAATCACATAAGTATTTTACAAGTTATTTTAATATGATTATGTCAAGTACTCATTGTTTTGTTTTTGCTGTACCATTTTTGTATGCGCTATCTTTAGTCTTTTTTTTTGCAATTACATTGAAATGTTTTACATATAAAACTTGCATTTTTTTTTTTTCTACAAGAACAATCTTCAATAAAAGGTTGCAGTGAATCATCACTTTATGGCATTGGTACTGAAGGGAGAACGATCGTACAGCCATGTAAAGGAAATACAGTAGGCACTATATTAGCTGAATGCATTGGCGGTGAATGGAGAAATGTGTCATACAACTGTGTATCTCTGCAGCTACAGTCAGTGCTTACCTCTGTTCAGGTGAGCACTAATTGCTAAAACATTTGAAAAGTTAACAATTGACTACTTGATTAATTTATTTTTTAAGCATAATGGTTTTATTTGCATGCTTGCTTGTTTTTTCTTTATGATTTCTTATCTGTCCAGCTAGTCTGTCTTCATTTGTCAGTGAAGGTCTGACAAAATCCACTCTGTATGGTATCATAATGATTCATGAAAAGAATAAGCACTGTCCCAGTTAAAAAAATAGGACAAGTTAACAAAGCACAGCTAAAACATTTCAGAAATAGGAATCTGCATTTTGTCATCTGACAAACCTGACACTTTTGCAATAGGGAAGATTAATTAAAAGCAGCTGGCAAGTTTTGAAAGATAAAAAAATAAAATATGTAGTACATTCAGAATCAGCATTTGAGTATAAAAAGGATAATGGAAGTGACATATGATTTTATTTTGAAAGGAGAATGTCTGCATCTGTATTACTGGCATACTTGTCTTTCAAATCACCACTATGTTTAATGATATTGTAATGATCAATATATACACGTTTGCTACTGTAAAATGTTGTTGCAATGTTTTTATCTGTAGTAGTATTTATATAATATAGTCCATATCTCTATATATAAAATCACAGTTTTTTTTTATTTTGAAGAATTATTTTTTTTTTGGTATATAATTGTAGAAAAAAATCAAATATAAGGTTCATCGAAGCAAATGTGATAGCAATTCATTTAGAATCTGTTATTCCATGTACAACTTTAAGTTTTGAGGGGTGCAAAAATCTGTAGTTATGGGTAATCCATTATTTATGTATAGTAATTAGTAGACTAGACAGGATGCTGAGGCACATTCTGTTTGTTATAAAATCCTCTTTGAAAGGAGAGGAATCCAGCACTTAGCAAGTGATTAAATTATGAAATATTTTATACCCTTATTAATCTAGTAAGGGGCTAGTCTGGTATACTAGCGTGTGTGTGTGTGTGTGTGTGTGTGTGTGTGTGTGTGTGTGTGTGTGTGTGTCTAAGGGTGCCCATGGTACTGCGAGGGATGGGCCACTAGGGAGAAAACTAGCGTTGTTAAGTTTGACAGTGCAGTATTCAATTCTGAGACATCGTAATGAGCCACTAATTAGGAGTTTCTCTGTGTAGATTTACCAGGTCTGCAAATGCCCAAATAAATGCACACATGCACTTTTGTTTTAGCCTCTGAAGCAGATTAATAAGAAACACAAGTCTATATTTATTTATTTATTTTTTAATAAAATGTGAACAAAGATCCTGCGTTTATAATATCATAGGTGTTTACTAGGCTAATGGCCTTACAGCCTTTTTTAGCATAGCCATTCATGCCCCAATATTCCCAGCTATCAATTTCCACAGACTAGAACAGCTTTGGTATATGCCTGTGACTTAAGGCATCTACAAACTGGCCCTGTCCATAGGGACACAAGTGACAAGCCAGGGATGGTTTTGTGATTTCCTTCCATTTGTCCAAATTGCATTTCAATAGGTTTAGGGAAGAGGTCTGGTTTCACATGAATGGGGAGTCTGTTCTAGAGAAGGAGTAATCTCTGAGACACATACTTATCCCTCCAACATGTTTTGTTTATGTTACAGATGAGGTTTAGATCCCTAGATGTATTAATTTTACTGCTTTGTGAATGTGTAGTAGATCCATTAGAGATGGATTGGAAAATGCCTTGTAGGTTATTCATAGATTAACCCTCAGTAGTCTGTAGGAGACCGAGTACAGAGACAAGACCTTAAGGCAGTCTGCATAGGACATATTACATACATATTACTTACACTCTGTATTCACTTAGTGAGGAATCTCTGTGGTCACTCCATTTATTGCAAATTCCTGGTCAGGTAAATGCCGAAGGGTGCAATCTACTTGATTGTTGGTATAATGAGGGCTGAGTATATTGTGAGTATGATCTCTTTAGATTTGGATGCCATGCTCTTAATTATAAGCTGTGCCATGTGGAAAGAGTGTCTGACTACCATGGACACATGGTGATTAAAGTTCAAGTTACTGTCTACTTCAGTTCCCAAGTCTCTTACCACTAGGTCTACTCCTAGGGGATTGTTATCAATGTTTTAATTTGTAGAGGTAGTCATCTTACCAAAGAGTATAATTATATATTTTTGTACTGAGTTTTAGGCCATGGTTCTGACAGCAGTTATTGGAGGATATCTGCATCACTGGGTGATTAAGTGATTGCACTTAGATCGCAGTCATCAGCAAATTTGGTCAGCCAAAGGCCCTCTACATTTGCCTTTATTTCAGAGAAGTATATTTCATGCAGGAGAGGTCACAATACCAAGCCCTGTTAGACATCACTAGTAACAGGCCTCTTCACTGAGGTGGATTCTGCCACCCTAACTTCATGTGTCCTGTGTGCCGTTTGGTTATCCATCGGATGACATAGGGATTTATAACTAAATCTGAGTGTGTCTCTAATACCTGAGTTTGGTATTGTGTCAAATGCCTTTGCAAAGTCAAGAAAGGCAGTATATACCATTTTGTCCTTGTCCATGGCTTTTGTGACCTTCTCAAAAAGTCAACTGAGTTTAGTAAGTATGGCCTACCCTTGAAGAAACTGAACTGAGATGGGTCCATTGCTTGAAGATTTCTTATGTCTTTGTTTGTTAGGCCCACAATAACTCTTGCCATGACTTTTCATATAAGACTAGTTAAACTTATGGGTCTGTAGTTCCCTAGATCTGTTGATAGTCCATCTTTGTGATGAGGGATGACAGTTGCAGTCCTCCATTCCCTAGAGATGAAGCCTTTCTAGAGCCTGTAGTTGAATGTAGATTCTAGTGGCCCTGACAGGTCATGTTTCATGCTATTTAGGAGACAGGCTAGGACATTATCAGGACCCACTGATGCAGTGTTTTTAGCTCTGGAGAGTGCAGTGAAGACCTATTCTTTAGTGATAGTTGGGTAAGAAATGGAAGAGGGTATTTCCTGGGGGTAGGACATGGGGGTGATAGGGGCAGAAACTTTAGCTAAGTTTATCAGCCAACAAATTTGCTGTATCCCCTGGTTCAGTATAGGAAGTTCCATTTACTATTAGCTCAGCACACTATTGGGTATTCCCTTTAAGGTCGTCTACATAACTGAAAATTGCTTATGGTTATTCTTAGCCTGGGATACTATTTTTGCCTTAAAGTTGGCTTTGTTAGATTTAAATAGTCAACTGAATTGCTTGCTGAGACTGAAGAGGGAGTTTTTTGTCTTTTGGGAGTAGCATTTCCTATTTTTGCACACAATTTTCTTTCTTCTGTTGTTATACAACATATGTATATTGGAAGTCCACCAAGGGGTCTTGTTTTTTGGAGTTTGTCCTAAGTTAATTTTAGTTTGGAACTGCTGTTCTATGGAGTTATTTACATGCTTGTGCAGGGTTTCCATAAACACTTCCACATAAGCCATCGTGCTTTGTCAATTTGAGGGACATTGTAATTTAATTATGCCCTCAATTAGTAGGAGGTAGTTGGTCTTGGAAAAGTTCTTAAAGGTTCTGGCATTATTTCATAGGTTACCACTTTGTGATCTGACCGGACAAATGAGGTCACCAGATCTCCTTTTTTTTTTTATTGAATTTATACATCTCATCCTGTGCACTCGCAAATATTATTAGCATTTAAATTACATTTTATTTACACACCTCATTCATAGAAAAACATTGACATGCAATAGTCTACAATGCTTTTATAATATGCAATGTTAGTAATATAATTATCCAGCAGGAATCTGAATCTGTTATGACCATAGGAAAGCCGGATTGCCTGCACTTAATCTGAACAACTGGCAGTACCCCTATGTCCACATGTGCTTACTGCTGCTTACTGACATGCCAATAATGGGTCAAGAATTCAGTCAGGGCTGTCTACTGTCCTCAACACACACAATTATAGTCACCAGTGCAAAAGGTGACCTTTGCTACTGAAGTCTGTGGGTTCTACTCCCACACTCGATAGATGGATTGTTAACATTGCAGTGCAGCATAAGGGGAGTGCTGCACTCCTGAGTATGCTGTCCTTTGGATGAGACACTAAACTGAGGTCTCATCTGCTTCAGTTGGTGTTATCTCAGTGGAAAATAAGATATGCCACTGCACCTATTCAAAAGAGTAGGGGAAGTCACATACTTTTATTAAAATAAATAAGCACTTTCGTCCCAACAATCATTTAGCAGTAACTTCATCAGATAAAGCTATTATGCTTTATTCCCCATTTAAATATGTTAAAATAATAACATTGCTTTCTTTACTTTTAAAGGGCAAATATTAAAAATGAATATCAAGAGAATCAATACAAGGAGACATAAAAATAGCAACATTCAATAGCAGCATTCAATAACAGCATTCAGTGCTAATACACCCTACTATCTTTAACTTAAAACCCATTCCCCTTTTAGGAACCCCTTAAAAAATAATGATAGTAATAATAATAGCTTAAAGTCTAAGCTACCATAAAATACATTTATACCAAATATATTGTTTCAATACTCCTTTATTTCATTTAGTCTGCCTTAAACTACAGCTTATGTTCACCTATCTATATAAACGTACTCAGGGGGCCATATATATAAAACTACCGCAGAATGGAATAATGTAATATAGTGTAAAATGAGATGATATTGCCGTCATCTCTTTAATACTTTAAATTTCAATAAACTACTAATGGATAAACTGTCATTTAATTCTGGCCAGTGCAAAGAGTTCAGGCGCAATTGCCACATACGTTCTAATTTCTCTAGTAAATGTGGCCAGGCTCCACCCCTAACTGATAATTTTATTGAATCCAAGATAGTGAATTTAAAGTGGTGCCCAAGATTTACGGAAACATGCTTAGCTAAGGCATTCAATTCACTACAATCCCTGATGTTTCTTAGATGTTCACCGATTATGTGCTTTAATTTATGTTCGGTTTTGTCCATGTAAAACATGGGTAATTGGAACATAGTGCACAATATACTAATCTTTCACTGGTACAACAGTATCTTTCTGCAATTTTAATTTTCACCCCATTAATCACTAAATCATTGGTCTCTAATATGTTAGAACAAAACTTACATGCCCCACATTTATACATATATCCATTGTTGGGCTTATATTTCTTCTGCTCAGATTTTTTAGGGAAGACCCCTTTCTGAATACACAAATAGGATTTTCTCCTATCAGATCACTTAAATCTCTTTCATCTCATAATAAGTAATAAGTCCGAATTCTTTACTAGTATATTCTTGGCCAGAAATGCATCCCTTGAAAAGTATGTCAAAAAGCTAGATTGTTATGGGGTGATTTCTTGTCTAGCAGTATCTATGTCATTATTTGGTACATCATTGGGATATAGTTAAGCTATAGTTAATTGCACTCTCAACTACACCTTTTATTATAGGATTAATGTTCTCTTGTCTAACATTAGTTTTAAGTCCTAAAATAGTTGAGAAATGTCCAATCCTCCTTTTGGCCTTAACTTCACCCATAATTTTTCAGTCAATGTTAAACATTTCCTTTAAAAGGTCACATTACTTAATAAAACTGTCCTATAATGTAACCATTCGTGCTGCTTGCACAAACTGCCCTTTTAACACTGCTCACTTCTGTGTGAAGGGATGGCAGCTGCTAAAATGAAGGAAACTGTTAAAATATGTTTCCTTTCAATAAATCTCAGCTAAGAATCTTTCATTCTCTTGGTCCTTCATTAATAATATATCCAAATATGGGAGTTTATTTCCTTTGATGATGTAAGTAAATTTCAGGAAATCTGTTGTATTATTAATGAATTCAAGAAAGGGGGTTATAAGTTCACTAGGCCCTTGCCATAAGATAAAAATGTCATCCAGGTAATGTATGTAGGTGTTACAATGGGAAAAGAAGGGGGATGTCATTAAAAATTGTTTTTCCCACACAACCATAATTATGTTGGCATACAGGCCCCCACAACAGGAGCCCATAGCCACTCCTTGGTTTTGTAGATAATATTCCCCTTCAAACAAGATATAATTGTTCCTTAGTACCATCTCTAATATTTGTTTGTACATATTAATCTTGTCTTGGGGATTATCCTTTGAATGTAGGTAATCATAAAACCACTGTATCCCCAAGTTGTGACACTATAAAGGTTAACGACATCTACTGTAATAAGTAGAAAATTATTATTATACTCTATGGTATCTATCTTTTTCAAGAAGTCCCATGAGTCTATAGAAAGGTGAGGTTCTCCTTGGATGTATTTATATCTTAGAATTTAGCCATGGGGTAAGTTATTGGACCCCTGGCATCCACTATAGGCCTCATTGGTGGCTGGTTTAGATTTGTATGTGTTTTGTGCACCCCAAAGATCATGTGTAGTTGGAATTTCAACTAAAAGATAGTGTAACTCATTTATCGTTACTAACCCATCTATAAACATATCCTGTATGAACCCTTTTATTCTTCTATGAGTGCCCTTCATCTCATTCAGTGAACTCTTAACATAAGTATTTGTCTCCAGGATTTCCCTCATTTTACAGATATAATCTGTTTTGTTCATTATAACAACCCCACCCCTCTCATCTGGTTTTATTATTCTGATCCTGTTATTCTACTTCAAAAATTGCAATTCAAACTTGTTATCACAATTCAAATTGTCATCATTACTAGTTTTAAAATACTCTTTGTTGTTTTTATTATACCTAAGTACCCAAAGATCTAATTCACAAATGTTTTCAAATGTTGCCAGTGTTGGGTGTAAGGGGGGGGTTATAGGTGCTAGAAATCCTGAATGGGTTGCGTACCTGTTCTACTTTATGAAACATTATGTTCAAGTTTAATTCGTGCACATATTGTTTTAAATCCAATAAGGTATGCACTAAGTTTACAGACTGACTAGGTACAAATGTAAACCCTTTAGCAAATAAATTGCACATAGTAACATTTATAACCAAGTCCGAAAAATGATATATTTTGAAGTCCCTTGAACTATTAAGTTTGATATTTAATGGTGGAAGAAGACAGAATGGGCAGAATGTGAGTACTTTTAACTTGCCACTATTAACTGACTGGCTCAGAAATTAGTCTTGTTTCTTAAATAATCCAGAGGCCAATAATACTACCAAAAATGATTGGCGGAGTGAACTTGATCATTATTTATTAAAAATTAAGAAACTACAGATGGACAATTTATACTTTGGGGAATGCTTGAACCAAAAATTAGTCCTAAAAGGGCTACGCATGTGGTGATACCCAACTGGGTTAATTGTGGGCTCAGCATTTCACAATGAGCTCTTACTGCTATTTGACAAATTTGGGTTTGAATACATGCAAACAGTAATAAGACACAATGAGAACTTAATTGAAAATCTAAATAAGGAAGTCATGGCACTGGACAGACTTATTACACGGGATCCTGCATTTAATAACAACAGGTTCGACTATTACCATATTTTTCATAAAATAGATGAACAAATGCAAGTCATTAAAACAGAAAAACAATAAAACTCCAAAAAGATTAAAAGGAATATAGTGGTAATACTGCTTACCCTCCCCCAACCTCTCAAGAATGGCATCATAATAGAATGGGAATGGAGCAGAACACCAACCTTAATAACAGCTATGATAATAACAATGTTAACTTGGATATATTGGAAGATGATTTTTATAGATGAGGAAGAGAACACTCCCATCAGGCACTCGGAGCGGATAATGAATTGACATGGAGCCAGCAATCACCAAGGAAGGGGCCAGTCCAATTCATACCAGCGGGGCAGGGGACGTATGAACAGGGGGAACAACAGGAATACCTGAAGAGGGACGCAACAGAGATAATAGACTCTGATGTCGAAATAATGGACAATAATTCTGGGGGTCATGAATTTCTTCTTCTACCATTAAATATTGAACTTAGTTCAAGGGACTTCAAAGTATATAATTTCTTGGACTTGGTTATAAATGTTCCTATGTGCGATTTATTTGCTAAAGGGTTTACATTTGTACCTAGTCAGCCTATAAACTGAGTGCATACTCTATTGGATTTAAAACAATATGTGTGCAAATTAAACTTGACATAATGTTTCATAAAGTAAAACAGTTATGCGACCCACTCGTGATTTCTAGCACCTATAACCCCCCTTTACACCCAACACTGAAAACATTTGAAAAAGTTTGTGAATTAGATCTTCAGGTACTTAGTTATAATAAAAAAAACAAAGAGTATTTTAGGAATAGTACTAATGACAATTTGAACTGTGATGAGAAGTTTGAATTGCAATTTTTGAAGCAGAATATCGGGATCAGAATAATGAAGCCAGATAAGGGGGTGGGGTGTTATAATGAACACAACACATTATATCTGCAAAATGATGGGAAATCCTGGAGAAAAATACTTATGTTAAGAGTTCACTGAATAAGATAAACAGCATTCATAGAAGGATAAAAAGGTTCATACAGGACATGTTTATAGATGGGTTAGTAATGATAGATGAGTAATACTATTTTTAGTTGAATTTCCAACTACAACAGTGATCTTCAGGGTGCCCAAAATACACAAAAATCTAAACCAGCCACCAATCAGGCCTAGAGTGGACATCAGGGGTTCAATAACTTACCACATGGCTAATTTCTTAGATAAAGAATTAAATAAATACATCTAAGGGGAACCGCACTTTTGTATAGACTCCTGGGACTTCTTGAAAAAGATAGATGCCATAGAGTATAATATTAATTTTCTACTTATTACAGTAGATATCATTAACCTTTATAGTGTCATCCCTCACAACCTGGGGATACAGTGGTTTTGTGATTACCTATATTCAAAGGATACTCCCCAAGACAAGATTAATATGTACGAACAAATATTAGAGATGGTACTAAGGAGCAATTATATCGTGTTTGAAGGGGAATATTATCTACAAAACCAAGAGGTGGCTATGGGCTCGTGTTTTGGGGGCCTGTGTGTCAAAACCCTGGCCCTGCATTCTCCACATCCTCAAACCCTCCTTTTTCTCCAGATTCAGTTTCTAACATCACCCTACCACCACTCCATAGACAATACTCTAACCTACTTGCAATACACTTCAACCTCAGAAGCCTCCTAAGTAAAGTTCATGAGTTCCATGCTGCCATTGCCCACTACTCCCCAGATATAGCTATAATCACTGAGACTTGGCTCAAGCCCCACATAAAAATCATAGCATTACTTCCTCCTGGCTATAGTATCACACGAAAGGACAGCTTGTCTAAATGTGGCAGTGGCATTGCTATAATGTTCAAATATAGCCTCAGTTTACTACAGCTTAATACCATTCCAGCTCATCTCCCTTCTGCAAAAATCTTAACACCTTGACTAGACATTAATTCTTGTAAATCCATTATATTTACAGCCATCTACCTCCCCCCTACTAATAACCTCACACACATTGAAAACATCCTGGAATGGGCCTCCTCCTCTTTTTCTCAAGAAACTATTATACTTGTTGACTTTAACCTTGACTGGCTTACCTGCTATTCTTCCTCTCCCGCCAACTTTATTAACTTATTTGCCTTTACTCAATATATCACTCAGCCTCCCCATATAGACAAGGTCTCCAGCTGACATTCTATATGTGACTGGATTCTAACAAACAAACCCAACGATAATTATGTCACTGGTTGTCTCCCCTAAGTGATCACTACCCAACCTACCTTATCAGAAAATGTACTCACTGCACTAACAATGTTACATTTCACTATGTATGTAACAAGGAGCATTTTTCCCCACCTTATTTAACACACTTTTAAAAGATTATGACTGGTCACCTCTAAAAACTCTTCATTTAGATAGTGCAGTATAGTATTTCAATACCGCTTTTCTGCAGGTATTTAACAGTCTTGCTCCTCTCAGGAAAGTTTGTGCTAAATCGATAAAACTACCATACTTATCCAAAGAAACTATTCTTCTACTTAAGCAAGGAGACAAATCCTGGACTCTTTATAACATAAACAAAAATAATACAAACTATACCTCCTATCAGCAGCTCAGAAATCAAGTCAAAAAACAAATTAGAAAAGACAAAAAAAAAACATACTTTCAAACTTGTCAGCTGAGATACCAAAATAACTTCCAAAGATTCTGGCAAACAATTAACCACCTTCTTTACACAGGGCAACCCACCACTCCATCCCCTACAACAAACCACCATACAGACTACATAGCTACCCAGTTCAGTACCCACTTTATTACCTCATTAACCACATTACTTAACAAAACTGAAAATTCACCACACTCCATACCTCCTCCACCTCCTTGTCTCAACACTCCTCCTTTCTCTCTTAAACCAATCAAACTAGTTATATGCAAACCTTCTAAGTAAAATATAACCCTGCTCTCTCTCTCTCTCTCTCTCTCTCTCTCTCTCTGCAGATCAGTTGCCAGGTGAATTTGTAAAACTTTCTGCTTCGTCCATCTCTTATCCAGTATCTATACTAATTAATCGCTTGATTTCTGAACAGTATGTTCCCCTTCTCTGGAAAATATCCCATGTCATACCCCTTCACAAAGGAGAGTAATCCCCAGATCTATCCAACTACAGACCTATAGCCATCCTTTCCCCACTAGCCAAAATCTTAGAAAAATGCTTACATAAACAAACATTAGACTACCTCCTAAAGAACATCCTTTTATCAAATTCCCAGCATGGCTTTTGTCCCAAACACAGTACTAATACTGCTCTATTAAGTTTCACCAATACCATTAATCTCCTCAAAAACAAAAAGCAATAATCTCTTGATGTGTCAAAGGCTTTTGACACTGTTTCTTATCGACTGCTTCTCAACAAACTTGCTACATTCAGTTTTAGCAGTGAAACATTACACTAGTTTCATAGTTCTCTCTCTAACCGTAAACAAGCTACCTTTTGTGATAATCTCTCTCCCCAACTGCCCGTTACTGTTGGTGTCCCACAAGGTTCTATTCTTGGACCTCTTCTTTTCATCATTTTCACTAATGATCTGTGCTCTGCAGCTAATCCTGCCTCTATCATACAAAATGCAGATGATTCTTCCCTTATCTGCTCCGTCCCGCTCTGAATCAGCTCCAAAATAAAACCCAGAATACCCTGCATAGTATTGAAAAATACTTAACAGTCCGTCAACTCATTTTAAACCCTAACAAAACCAAGTTTAAGGTATTTTCTAATTCTTCCACAACAAATAAACAAACTCCACTTTCTATCTGTTCCTCCAATGGCACAGTTATCGAACCTGCAGAACAAACAAAACTTCTTGGTGTTACTATAGAGAGTGCCCTAAAGTTTGAGAGTCACATAGCCTTAACAATCAAAAAAGTCCATATTAAACTAGGTGCTCTTTATCGGGCTAAACTATCTCTCACCAATCATGCCAGACTCACCGCAGATATGACCCTCTCCTATCTACATTAATTTACTCTTCTCAAATATTCAATAACCTTTGTAAATCAGACTTAACCTTGAATCTTGCTATAATAATATTGCTAAATTTGCTGCAAACCTTTCACATAGATCGCATCACTGTACTGAACTTCAACAACTTGGCTGGATTGAACTCTTTCACTTACTGTTAATCAGTTAATAGTTACTCTGTTATCCATAAAACTGACCACTGTTCAGCCCTATCTGACCTTGTTCAACCCTATACTAATCTGAACTCACTTCGGTCAGCTGATAAATTACTACTCAATATTAGTAAATCTCTTAACTTTCATGGAGACTCACTATACAACCATTCAGTATCTAAAGCTTGGAATTCACTTCCACAGCAAATTATGTCCTGTCCTGATAAGCATAACTTCAAACAGCACCTACTACAATGCTACTCAAACCACTGGTTATGTTTGTGCACTTCCTCTGGCTAAGCTATCTCCACTTTGCTCATTGTGTTATATTCTATTTTATTTTTTCCTTGCTCTTATGCTTAGAATTAATACCCTATTAATGACAATACCAGTCAATCCTAATATATATATATACATATATATATATATATATATATATCTTATTTTTTACTATGTAATCTGAACTTGAGATTTCATATTTTTTATATTCATATTTGTACCATGTTTTATTTTTTTCTTCAATGTTTAATCAATAATTGTAACTTTACTCAATTGTACAATGTGTATATTATTTTTTTCTTATCTTAATTTGTTTTGTAACCATTGCTTGGGAGCTTTTCTCTCTGGGTCTCCACTGAAAATGGGCTTCTTGCCCAGTCGGACAATGCCTGGTTAACAAATATAAAATAAATAAATAATAAATAAATAACATGATATCACAGATGATATCACAGGCATGCTTTAAAACATTAAATGAATAACACATCTACTAATTACTGCTTCTATCTTTCAGCTTTGGTGAAGATCTGTCATGCAGCCTAAAGTGATTTTATGCATCAAAATAAAATTTACTATGCAGATTCCATTATAGACACCTAATTATCACAGTTACTACCTACTTATTTTTTGTAGCATACCTAGTTCATTTTTCAGTACTGACACTGCAGTCTAGCATAATGAGGTGTGGTACTCCTGAGTGTGCAATCTTTAGATTATAAGTTAAACTGAGACCTCATCTGCCTGAGCTGTTAGTAGACATGGTGGATATAAAATATCCCATCCCATGGCATGTATCAAAAGAGCAGGAATCCTTTATTCATAAAACTTCAATTTTCCATCATTATGAAATATACGATATAAAAAAATATACATAAGTAAAAGAAAAGTTAAAACACAAGTTATAAAACTATAATGCCTTAGACTACACATTATTTCATCTTCCCACTCTTTTTGCCATAATCAAAATCTTATTAATCTTATAATCTCATATGAATCACATTTTTAATACACAAGATTTCTTGTGTTATTACCTGTCAAATATAATGGGCAGGATTCACGAAGGCTTGCACGGAGTCTAAGAGTAGAGTAAGACTCCATGCAGCCTTCGCGATCCAGGAACAGCCCAAAGTCCGTGTAAGAGACCAGCTAAAACGTCTCTTACACAGAGTGGGCGTGGATAAGCTAATCACCTCACTTGCAGCCAAATAGCATGCAAATGAGGTTGGTTAGCGATCCAGGAAGCCTAAAGCAGCCCGTCTAAGAGCTGTTTTAGCTGCAGAAATGTACTCAGTTGACAACTGAGTAAGTTTCTGCAAAAACCACAATGGAGCCATGTCAGCTCCAAATAAAGGGAGCATATGTGTCAGGGAGCATGCCAATGGCCAAGTATGTGGCCATTGGCAAGGTAACCTGATGCAAAATTAATAAAAATATAATTTTTTTTTTCGGCGATCACCGATGTTTAAACACAGCACAGCCCCGCGCAAACGGGCTGCGCTGTATAAAACATAAAAATGAAGTTTATAAACCCACAAATGTGGGTTTTATGCAATACATGGATTTACAATGCAGGGATTAGCAGACCAAAAACAACATGGCCACCGTGTAGTGGTTACTAAGTGGGGAAGCTGAGTCTAAGACATGTAACTAAGCATTAGTAGGCAATCTGATGCAAATGAGTGTTAGGATACTGAATTCCACTGTCACATAGCAAATGAGCACATTCTGAGTAGTGTAAGAGTTACAGGAAGGAGAGGAACAGAGTAGGAGATAGGTGACATCACATGGGGGAATGGCAGAATGAATTGCAGTTCATTGGAGGTCAGAGTTACATGACAGATGTCAGACACATATCATGGAAAGAGGAGTGCCACAACATCAGCATGGGAAAGTCAAGAAATGGAAGGTGTACACTGTTGCCTACATCAAAGTTTCTTGCTGGGCGTGCATGCGCACGTGTGCATGCCATGAAGCGCGAGTAGGACAGTGTGCGCGCGTGTAAGGCAGACTGAGCATGTGAGAGCCTGTTGGGAGATGTTTAACACTGTTTGCGTGGGTGTGCGCGCGTTTTAACCTGAATAAGCAGGTTCTGAACTGTGTAAGCATGTGTGCGTGCATGTAAGCCACTGTGAGTGTGTTTCTGCTGGTATACACGCTGCTCCCCCTGAGGAAACAGAAAGGAAAAAGGAAGCAACAGAATTAGTAGGAAGCTACCAGGGAATACTGCTGGAGCTAGCAGGTGAAAACAATTAGAAGCAGGTAATTACACAGGCAGAATAGTAGCCCAGCCCAGCCCTTAAAACTCTGCAAACAGCAGTGCAGGATGTTTCTCTCAAGCGACACTGCAAGACAGGAGCAAGTTATTAGAAGTGAAAACTGCAAAAGCTGAACTCAGAGCAGAAATGTTAGGGGCTGCCATAGCTGTCATAATGAGACATAGGTGACTTGCTGAGGGTGGTGACAATGCAGATGGTGCCAGACAACACACAGTGAGGAGACAGAGAAGAGTGTACAGGCCCAGGGTCACCTATCACGGGTTACATGAGCTGGAGATAGTAGAGCTCTATAGAGTGGACAGAGAACTCCTGCAGCAAATAGTGGAGCTGTGCAGGCCATGCCTCACACAAAGAACCAACAGAGGGGAACCCATCCCAGTGGAAACCAAGGTATGTGTTGGCCTAAGAATACTAGCAACAGGTACCTTCCAGAGACCAACTGGTGATATGATGGGGATATCACAGGCATCAGCCTCCAGGATACTGCACCAGTTCCTGGATGCCATGTCAGCACATGTCAGTGATTACGTATATTTCCCCAATGCCAGTGAGGTATTGGCCAGCAATATGCATCTCTTCCAGCAAATAGCGGAATACCCTGAGGTAGTGGGTGCAATAGACTGCACGCACATACGCATCAAAGCACCAGCCGGTGAGTGGGGTAGGGCCTACATTAACCGCAAGGGCTTCCCCTCCATCAACTGCCAGGTCATGTGTGATGCCCAGGGCATAATAATGAATGTGTGTGATGGCTGCCCTGGGAGCTACCATGATTCCCACACCTGGCATTTGACGCAGCTGTACCAGACATTTGTCAATGGGGAAATCCCACACGGACACCTAGTGGGGGATGCAGGTTATGCACTGGAGCCGTGGCTGATGACACCCATCAGAAACGCACACACACCTGAACAGGAATGCCATAATGAGGCACACGCACAAACACGTAATGTAATAAAGCATGTGTTTGGGCTGCTCAAGTCACGGTTCCGGTGTCGGGACACATCTGGTAGAGCCTTGCAGTACACACCAACTACATGTACCCAAATTGTCATGGTATGTGCTATGCTACATAATATGATCTTGCGAAAGCAGCTGCAGCAGGACCAGCATAGGGCTGGGCCAAACAGCCCCCGACCATTGCCAAGGCCATCACAGGCAGAGCATGACTCGGAGGAGGAACAACCTGAGCCTGCCCCAGTAGGCCGAAGGAGGCGTGCCCAGTATACCCTGGCTTTGGCAAAGAGGCAACGCATTGCACATACACTGGCTCAGTAGGAACCCTGGGAATGATACCCCCTCTGACTCACTCAAATAATAACAGGGATGCCTAAAATGGCATGACCTGCTCACAAACATGTACAGGGAGTGTAATATGTGCATCCGACAGAGGCAGCCCTGCAGCACCACCTGAAGCATGAATGCCATGTGTTAAGTAATGTAACACCATGTACTATATGCACACCTGAGGACCGTGACTAACATCCTACCCTCACCAAGCATCATGCCACAATATGACAATGAGATGATCTAGTGCAATAATTGGCTGAAGTATCACAGTTAGTCAAAGGGTATCCACAAAGGCGGTGCCTCCACCGACCCTGGAAATTACCATCCCATTAGCTTGACAAGCCTTATCTGCAAAGCCATGGAGAGGATCATAATGGATCTCATAAATAAAGACATAGGGAACTTGCAGACTTTGGATCCAACCCAGTTTGGCTTTGTCAAAGGCAGATCATGCCTTCTAAACTTGGTTGACTTTTTCGAAACAGTCACCAAGGCCATTGACGAGGGAAAGGCAGTCCATACAGCCTACCTAGACCTGGCAAAGGCTTTTGATACAATACCTCACTCGGGTATCATTGAAAACTCATCAACTTAAATGTAAACCCATACATTACAAGATGGGTTGCAAACTGGCTGAGTGACAGAACCCACAGGGTCAGAGTTGCTGGCGCCATGTCAGACTCAAAGCCTGTCACAAGTGGTGTCCCACAGGGCTCAGTCCTGGGCCCACTCTTGTTTGGCATCTACTTTTCTGAAGTACAAGCAAACACAGGAGGGTTATGGCTGACAAAGTTTGCAGATGACTGCAAACTGGGCCGTGTTGAAAACACATCCGACACAGATATCCTTCAGAAGGGTCTCACAGAAACGGATAACTGGTGCCAGAGCCATGGCCTAAAGTTAAAAGCCAAGAAATGCATAGTCATACCCTTCGAGTTAAATAAGGTTACCCCTAGCTACCATATAGTTGGCAATCCCTGAACACAGAAGAAGTTATTAGGGACCTGGGAACCCAGGTTGACAGTAGCCTTTCATTCGACACTCATATTGCTAAAGTAGTTAGGAAGACCTTCTACATTGCCCACCTTATCATGAAGGGATTCACATCTAGATCAAGGGAAGTCATAGTCTCCCTATACTCATCACTCATCAGACCAATGATCGAGTACAATGCCCCATTCGAATGTATCTGACCCGACACTTGCAGCAGCTGGAGAGGCCACAAAGGTTCCTCACCAAAAGGATAAAGGGTCTCAAAAATCTGTCTTATGCTGCCCGACTGAAAGAACTCCAGTTATATTCAGTTGCTTACCGCTTGCTCAGAGGTGACCTATGCCTGACATACAAGGCCATGTCAAACCCAGATTTGATGAACATGCTTCATCTCAAAAATCTAGATCCCTCAGAGCCACAAGGGCGGGAGACTTAAACCTCGACACGGTTAATAGGACGTGCTGGAGGGATAGATTCATCACCCAAAGACTCCCTATGCTGTGGAACAAAATCCCGGTTTATGTGAGGCAGAGCACCTCGCTGGCCTTGTTCAAGAGGAATCTTGACCAATGGATGGGAGATCGCTGATACACCCCAGGGGTTACCTCAGTGTCACTGCTCGACAGAGGCACAGCAAAATAATGGGCATAGTTTCTCCAAACTAAAGGGGTGGCGTAAGCCACAAAACTATGGCCTAGGCTTATAAATGCCCTCGGGCAGATAGCCTAGTATGAACCTATGAACCTATGAACCTAAATGTGTGCCAGCCTGGGATGACATGCTGAGCATGACATGATGCCCCACCTGCTAGGACTGGCGTGCACCTATCAGTGCAGGCCGTTTGGATACTGGCAAAGGCTGTTGTTACCCACAGCATGCCCTGAATAGGTAAGGCTCAAAACACAAACCTACCTCCATAGGTATCAGAAGGGATAAGAACCTAGATGTAATGCTACCCAATGCCAGAAGTCTAAACAGCAAGATGCATGCAGTCTAAACTCACCCAGTAAGGAGAATGTTGATATCTGTGCTGTAACAGAAAACTGGGTCAAGGCTCACAACAGCACCCTAACACTACCAGGTTACACCTCATACTGTGCTGTACAGCGTCAAAACATGGAACAAGCTACAAAAGGAGGGTGACTAGCAATAATTGTCAAGGATAACCACACCCCCATGTTGGTACCACAACAAGAAGCAGCTTGGACAAGCCATGGTCAAGTAACAATGGCTAAAACTGCCCCCCAGTTTATAGCCTGCTACAGACTACTGCCCCAACACCAGGAACTGCACCTGGCCTATGCTGGAATACATGAATATATCAAGTCCTTCAAACCACATTATATTGGGTGAATGAAAATACCCAGACATAAACTGGGAGCATTATACTAGCTCCAACACTGTAGGACAAAAGTTCATAGAATCCATAAACCAAAATGCCCAGGAACAACGTACCACTCCCACAAGAGGGGTAAGCATACTGGATGTGATAATCAGCAACAGACGAGAAGTGTATTGCTCACTGGTAAAACCAGACCATAGAGTAATCACACTGGATATACAAATCCTGACCACAGTCCCTGTCCAGAAAACCATAGTAAAAAACATGTGTAAAGCAATATTTGCACTCCTCCAAACTGATGTGGAATCCATTAAAGATCCTGTGCAGGTGCAAAATATGGGCCACACCTCAGAACCTGTAATACAGCCATTCCATGAACACTGCCAGGAATGCTTGGATTATGCAATCCTAAATTAAAACAAGACACAATGCCATACACACAGGCATCTGGCATGGTGGACACCAGCCATAACCAAACCATGCAAGAGAATGAGGAAGCTACTACATGATAGAGCAAACATTAAAAAAGAAGTGATCACTGATCAGTAGTATGGCAATAAAATATCTCCACACATACAATCCACTAAGGCCAGCCACAACAAGTTGAATCTGTGAATCTTGAGGCAATGTTACACCTGCCCCAAGCACACAGACAACCCCCAACTCCCCCCAAGAAATACAAATATATGTGAGGGATGCAACTATCTATCCAAACTGGAGGCTGAGCTCCCTCAACTCAGTACTCCCAAAACTAGTCAGGAGGAGAAGGTAACCACACACACCAAAAACCCAGTCCCACATAGACCTATCACAACTGCAAACCAAAGACATAAACACAGAAAAACATTCCCGGAGGCCCGAATTACAAACACACCACACCAACAGAGGCCTCCAAAGCAGACACCCAATCAAGCAACCTCCAAACATAGCACATGCAACACATAGTACACAAAGCTGGTGTGCCAAACAGTCACAGGCCAGAAGGAGAAACAACATGCCTGATACAGTTGTAATAGGTGACTCCATAGTGAGACACGCTGCTGTCCCGCACACCAGACTAAACAAGTGAAAGGGTACAGTAAGCTGCCTGTAGGCTGCTACAATATGCCACATAACACAAGTATGCAGGTCACCCCAAAGCAAGTAGAAATATGATGCAGTCATTGTCCATGCTGGTGTGAATGACCTGAGATGTACCTCCCCAGACTACATGAAAAGAGACATAGATTAGCTCTCCGATTATGTAGTCCAGGCCGGTATGACACTGACCATTTGCAGCATCCTACCCTCACCAAGAATTATGCCACAGTACAAACACGGAATGATCAGTTATAACAAGTGGCACACTTACTGGTGTCATTCCAAGGGGATCCAATGTCTGTCTGCTTGCGATGTCAAGCTTGGCAAGCCACGCAGCTGTTCCAGGGATGGCTTGCACCTGTTACCCCTGGGCATCTGGATATTGGATAAGGCTTTTGCCACCTCCATAGAGCCTATCGTAGGCAAGGCTGAAAAGACTAACCCACCACCCTACAAAACATAAGTGGAAAGAAACATAAGGGTAATGCTGACCAATGCCAGATGTGTAAATCCCAATATGCATGCTACCGAGGCCATCCCCAGTATGGAGAACATTGATGTCTGTGCAGTGACAGAAATCTGCTGCAAGCCTCCTGACAGCACACCAGCGCTACCAGGTTATACCACATATCATGTATCATGGCCCCAAAACCTGGAACAAAACATAAAAGGAGGGTGAGTATCCATATTCAGCACAGACACCCATATGTCCAGGTAACTGACAATGCACAAGGCATTGGAGTCCACCCATGTGCAACTAACCATAGGCAAGACTGCTGTACAGTCTGTAGCATGCTACAGACCACACTCTCACACACAGGAACCCCACCCAGCTGTCCTGAAGACACTGGACAGTATGAATGTCCCACCAAATACCAAACAAGGTACTCACAAATTACAACATAGGTGGTAAACCATTATGCATGGAAGGAGTAATCAGCGACCTAGAGACACAAGTGGATAGTAACCTGTTATGTGACATTCACATTGCCAATGTGGCTAGGAAGACTGTCTGTATTGGACACCGTATCATGAAAGGATTCACATCTACGTCAACAGAGGTCATTGTGCCCCTATACTGTTCTCTTATCACACCCATAATCTAGTACAATGCCTCATTTGGGATGTACCTTACCTGACACCTGCAGCAGTTAGAAAGACCTCAAAGATTACCTCACCAAGAGGATAAAGGGTCTCAAATATATGTCACATGCTGCCTGGCTGTAGACACCCCAGCTGAAAGCAGTCACATACTGCCTACACAGAGGCATTGCATGCCTGTTGTACAAGGCCATGTCCAACACAGGAGTAATGGACATGCTCCACCCCCAAAAACTCAAAGCCATCAGAGCTGTGAGACTGAGAGATGTCAACCTCAACACATAATGAAATAGGATGCGCTGGAGGGACAGATACATAACCCAGAGGCTCCCCACACCCTGGAACAGAATCTCACTCCATGTTAGGAGGAGCCCCTCACTGACACTCTACAACAGGAGTCTTGCCAAGTGGATGGATGATCGTAGAGTTACACTGGGGGTCTTCACTGTGTCACATACAGACAGAGGCACAGCAAAGCAAATCATAAATTGCCATAATATTCACATAGCAAGGGGTGGCGAAAGACACACACACTCTGGCTAGGCTTACAAATGCCCTAGGGTGGATAGCCTAGTATGAACCTATGAACCTATGAGGATACAAATTGTACAGGACACTAAGGATAATCCCAAGGCTTCCACAACTGATGTTATGAACCATGTTGGGAATTCACAGATATGCTCTGAATCATACAAATATTACAAACAACATACCAAACACACACACACATATTGCCAACATACATCCTGACAGATGCAGTGCAACCCCCCCCCCCCCCCGAATGCATAATATCTATCTCAGCAGACGGCTGGCCCCCTGACATTGCAGATGCTGAGGTAACAGCCAGCATCTACAAAGCAAACCACACAGCAGCAATGGTGTGAGATGGTGTCCTGGGCTGAGTCCAACATGGACTCCAAGAAGAATGGAATGCCAAATCACACTACTGCTCAATGTCAGCCTTACCACAGGATATGTACCCAAAGAGCAGTGTACAACAACAGTGGTCCTTCTCAAGAAAGGTGTTGCCTGAATGGATACTGAAAACTACCACCCCAGAATTCTGAGAAGCTCGGTCTGCACAGCTATAGAAAGGATCAGCATGTACCGCAGACATAAAGATATTGGCGACCTACTGACACTGGACCCTACCCAGTGTGGCTTTCTTAAGTGCAGATCCTGCCCCTAAACATGTTTGACTCATATGAAACAGTCATTAAGGTCATTGATGAGGGCAATGTGGTCCACACAGCATAGCTGGACCTTGCAAAGGCTTCTATACAATACGCTACGTGTTCATTATAGATATGTTCACCAGCTTAAATATAAACCCCTATGTCAGTAGAGGGGTTGCAAACCAGACCAAGAACAGAACTGACGTGGTCAGACATACTGCAGCCATGTCAGACTACAAACCAGATATAACATGCATCCCACAAGGCTTGGTCCTGGGACCTCCCTCGTCTGGTATATATGTCCCATAGGTACAGGCCAACATGGAAGGACTGTGTCTGAACATGTTTGCAGAGGACTACAAACTGCTCACCATATGTGACCCTCCAGATGACACAAGCATCCCACAAAAGGGCCACAAAGGAGCAGACAACTGGTGCCATAGCCATGTCAGCAAGCTAATTGCAGAAAAGTGTATAGTCAACCCCTGTGGATATACAGTAAGTGCCCACCAATTACCACATAGGTGTTAACCCATTATGTACTTAACATGTAATGAGAGACCTGGAGACACAAGGTGATAGATATCCTGCATTGGACAAACATGTGGCTGTAGTGTTTAAAGAAACATACCATATACCCACCTAATCATGAAGGTTGTCAGATTTAGATAAGGGGAGGTCATTGTGGCTCTGCAGTCATCATTCATCAGCGTTACAATTGACTACAATAGCCCCTGTGGGATGTACCTCAGCAGACACCTCCATCAACTGTAAAGTCCCTAACAGTACCTCACCAGGAGTACCAAAGACCTTGCACAGATGCCATGTGTTGCCTGATTAAACAAACTGCAGCTACACACACTGCCATACTGCCCACCCAGAGGCAAGCTGTGCCTGATGTATAAAGCCATGTCCAAGCTGGTATCAATAAACATGCTGCACCTTGTACAATCTGAATGGCAGTGAGCTATGCACATGAGAGACCTGAATCCCAGCACTGACATACATAGGACAAGCTGTACTGCATGATCCATAACACAGAAGCCACCCCCACCCATGAGTAAACTCCCAGTACAGGCTATCCATAGAGTCACTCATCAATTCTCCTCAAGAGGAATCTTGATGAGTGGATGGGAGATGGCAGGTTTACCCTGGGTATCACTGTTATGTCACAGGTAGACAGAGGCACAGTATACAAACCATGACATATGTCATGGCAAACTCCACTTACAATGTGTGTCGAAGGACAAACACACTCTCCGACTAGCATTAGATATGGCCTAGGGCACATCACTAGTGTTTGCAAATGTACACCTATGTTGTGGAATACACTACCAATGTTGGACAAGCCTGGTTTAAGTAGTTCATATCTGAACATAATGCAACATGGTCAGATGTGCACAACTGGCCCCTGACCAGGCTGTTGTGCTCACTATGGAAATGTAAAGCAGTGATAGGACTAAAGCCCAGGATACTGTCCACCACAGTCAAAGTACTGAACCACTACACTATACAGTACTACAGTGTTAGGTCAGTATGAAAGGATGTTGACAACTGTATGCAAAGTATCCCATGCAAACCCTGCAGGCACAGTATAATCCCTGTTGTGTTCACACACAAAGCAGTTGGACAGTAACTACACAACATGACACACAACACACAACCATAAACGGGAGATTTTTTGTTGAAGTTCACACTCATCCACAAATGTAGTGGGCTGCAGAGTTCAACATATGGAAAGCTCACACTTGGCATGCTCACACACTTTGATAAATGAGACATATGTCAGACAACATGCCATGGGAAGGCTGAACTGGGCATGCTCACACACTTAAGCCAAATCTCAGTTTAGCAGTTGGCCACACATATCTGGTATTTGTACGTGTTATTCCAGGAACCAACCACATTACAGCAATCTGCCCAGTGCACACAGTTAAATGACTACAGAGACATACGTGATATAGTGGATCCCTCCCATATGCAAACATCTTCCACAGATACACAAGTTGTTCATACAAACAGGGAATGCTATGGCAATAAAGACCTGCAAACAGTCTATCAGCAACAAATAATGTGCATTTGACAATTAAACAGATGGGTGTAGAGGTCAACACTAGGCTCTTTGCCCTAGGGAATGACAGCTTAGCCAGAGTGTGCTTGGCGTCTGCCTCCCCACAGGATGCACATTCCCCTTTCTAAACACTGATGATGTCAGCACCCTATAAGTACAGCAGGAGAAGGGAAATCTCCCAGTAATGTGAATATCACGCTCTGCTAATGTGTCCATATCAAGTGTCATAACATAATTAGGTAGGGGTTTGAATCCTGCAAATGCTCAGTGTGTGTGTGTATATGGGTGTGTGTGAGTGGGGTTTGTGTGTGAGAGAAATGTCCCTTTTGGCAACTGGGAAAACATACTACAGAATGCACATTCCCCTTTCTAAACACTGATGATGTCAGCACCCTATAAGTACAGTAGGAGAAAGGAAACCTCCCAGTAATGCAAATAGTGCGCTCCGCTAATGCGTCCATCTCGAGTATCATAACATAGTTAGGTAGGGGTTTGAATTCTGCAAATGCTCAGTGTGTGAGTGGGGTTGGTGTGTGTGCAAGTCTGTATGAGGGAAATGTCCCTTTTGGCAACTGGGAAAACACACTACAGGATGCACATTCCCCTTTCTAAACACTGATGATGTCAGCACCCTATAAGTACAGCAGGAGAAGGGAAACCTCCCAATAATGCGAATAGTGCATTCTGCTAATGCGTCCGTCTCGAGTATCATAACAGAGTCAGATAGGGGTTTGAATCTTGCAAATGTGTGTGTGTTTGGATGAGGGGGGTTAGTGTGTGCGCAATGTTGTGTGAAGAAAATGTCCCTTTTGGCAACTAGGAGAACAGACTACAGGATGCACATTCCCCTTTCTAAACACTGATGATGTCAGCACCCTATAAGTACAGCAGGAGAAAGAAAACCTCCCAGTAATGCAAATAGCGCACTCTGCTAATGCGTCTGTCTCAAGTGTCATAACATAGTCAGGTAGGGGTTTGAATCTGGCAAGTGTGTGTGTTTGGATGAGGGGGGTTAGTGTGTGTGCAATTTTGTGTGAGGGAAATGTCCCTTTTGGCAACTAGGAGAACAGACTACAGGATGCACATTCCCCTTTCTAAACACTGATGATGTCAGCACCCTACAAGTACAGCAGGAGAAGATATGTGGCATGGACAATGACTGAGTCATATGTGTCCATGCCTCTGACTGACCTGTATGCTTGTGTTATGTGGTGGACCATAGTGCCCCACGGGCATATCACTGTGACCTTCACCTTGTCCAGCCTGGTGAGCGTGACCACACTGTACCAGACAATAAAGGTAGCTAACACAACTGTGGCAGGTGTGTTGTCTAGCCGTACAGGCTGTGACTGTTTGGCACACAGGATTTCTGTGCTATGTGTTATGCGTGATGTGTTCAGGCATAATGTATGCCTGTGTGCCAGCTGCAGAGGTGTGTGCCGCTCAGGCAGGATGCTATTCTAAGGCTCCACAAATGGCCCAGTGTGTTCACGTGCTTGTATTGCTGTCAGTGTAGGTCTACATCAGACTGGTATTGTAGTCACTGTAGTATTGCATGCCACCTGACAGGTTATGCCAATACTGGCTTCAAAGTGCTTAGTCCCCAGTTTGGCTATGTGGTTCCATCTTATACATGTGTTGTACGTCCATGTGTAGGGGAGAGGGTTGACTGTGTACATGTGTCAGCTGTGACATTGTCACATGACCCACATATTCCACAACTGTACCATAGATGTGACTGACAACTGACCTTTGCACATGCTACCATAGTATTGTGATTGCCATGGTGATTAACAGCACATAGGGCCAATGGGGAACAAGGTACATAGGTTCATAAGTTCATACTAGGCTATCTGCTTAGGGCATTTAAGAACCTAGCCAGAATGTGTTTGGCTGTCGCCATCCATTGTAAATATATCTTGCCATGCTCTTTTCCGTGGTTAGTATACTGTGCCTCTGTCTAACAGTGACACAGAAGTGATACCCGGGGTAAACCTACAATGTCCCATCCACTCCTCAAGATCCCCTTTGAAGAGAGTCAATGAGGGACTCTGCCTAACCTGGACTGGGATTTTATTCCAGAGTGAAGTGAGCCTCTGGGTTATGAATCTGTCCCTCCAGCATGTCCTATTTATTTCAGTGCTGAGGTTCAGGTCTCTCAAGCGTGTAGCCCGATGGGATTTGGATATTCTCAGGTGCAGCATGCCCATTAATTCCGGGTTTGACATGGTGTTATACATTAGGCACAGAACGCATCTGAACAGGCAGTATGCCACTGAGTAGAGCTGGGGTTTCTTTAACCGGTCAGCATATGGCATCTGTTTGATCCCTTTGATCCTCTTGGTGAGGTACTTTTGGGGTCTTTCCAGTTGCTGCAGGTGTCTGGTAAGGTACATCCCAACAGGGGGATTGTACTCAATTATGGGCCTGATGAGGGATGAGTAAAGAGGCACGATGCCCTCCCCTGATGTAGATGTGAATCCCTTCATGATGGGGTGGGCTATATAAAATGTCTTTCTAACCACTTTGGCCATGTGGTTGTCAAATGAGAGATTGCTATCAACTTGGGTCCCCAGGTCCCTAATTACTTCTTCTGTACCTAATGGGGTACCACCTATGTGTTACTTTGTGGGCACTTTGTTTATGCCAAAGGGGATGACTATACACTTGTTTGCATTCAGCTGGAGGTCATGGCTCTGGCGCAAGTAGTCTGTTTCTAAGAGGCCCTTTTGGAAGACGCTTGTGTCGGCTGGAGAGTCGATTATTGTGGCCAGTTTGCAGTCATCTGCATATTTGGTCAGCCACAGTCCTTCCATGTTGGCCTGTACCTCCGATAAATATATACCAAACAAGAGAGGTCCCAGGACTGAGCCTTGTGGGACACCACTTGTAACTGGTTTGGAGTCTGGCATGGCTCCAGCAATTCTAACCATGTGGGTTCTGTCCTTGAGCCAGTGTGCAATCCATCTAGTGACATAGGGGCTTATATTTAAGCTGGTGAGCTTCTCTAGAATGCCCGAGTGGGGTATTGTATCGAAGGCTTTTGCGAGGTCCAGGTAGGCTGTGTGGACCACCTTCCCCTCGTCAATGGCCTTGGTGACTGTTTCAAAGAAATCAACCAGGTGTGAGAGGCAGGATCTGCCCTTAACAAAGCTAAACTGGGTATGGACCAGTGTCTGTAGGTCCCCAATGTCTATATTTATGTGGTCCATGATGATCCTTTCCATAGCTCTGCAGACTGAGCTAGTGTGGCTTATGGGGCAATAGTGTCCAGGATCCATTGAGGCACTACCTTTCTGTAGAGGAACCACTGTAGCTGTACGCCACTCTTTGGACACATATCCTGTAGTAAGGCTGGGATTGAACAGTTGTTTTATGTTTGGTTGTAGCACGTCTTGGAGTTCATGTAGGACCCAGCCCGGGACACTGTCTGGTCCCATTGATGCAGTGTGTATTGCTTTGGAGAGGGTGGCTCTTACCTGAGCATCTGAGATGTCAGAGGTGCAGCACTCTGCTGGGATACATATTTGCACTTTCGGTGTGGAGGGGGGGGGGGTTCGCGCTGAACCTATCAGCCAGAATGTTGGCAATGTCTGTGGGTTTGGTGTTTCTATTGACATTTTGGACTACCTCTGAGTATATCTGGGAATTACCACCCAGGCTCCTAACATAACTAAAGAAAGCCTTGTGATTATCCTTAGTGTCCTGTGCAATTTCTCTCGAAGCTGTCCTTAGACAATCTTATGAGTTCCTGTAGTTATTTCCTAATACTGATCAGTGATGCCTTCCCTTTTTGGGATTTTGCTGTATCATTCAGTAGCTTCCTCCTTCTATTGTGTAGTTTGTTTATGGCTGGGGTCCACCAGACAGGACGTCTGCCTTTGGAGGATTGGGTCTTGGTTTTATTCGGGATCACATGATCCATGCATTCCTGAAGGTGTCCATAGAATGTGTTTATAGAGGAATCTGCGGTCTGGTATGTAGTTTCCACAGGTTTGGGGGCTTTGAAGGTTTTCACCTCAATTTTGAGGAGTGTGAATTTGCTTTAGAGAAGTTGTTCACTGTGGTGTTCTGGGCAGGGGGGGGGGGGGGTCGGGATGTGAATATCCAGTGAGATTAGTTTATGGTCTGATCTTACCAGTCCCCATGTTGGTGATGATCAGGTCCAGTATGTTTCCCCTTCTTGTGGGAGTGGTAACAAGCTGTTCCATAGCATTTGAGCTCATATATTCTAGGAATCTTTGGCCTAGGGTGTTGGAGCTAGAGTCATGCTCCCAGTCTATGTTTGGGTAGTTGACGTCACTCAATATAATGGTGTTTGGAGAGACCTTCATATGTCCACTGTTCCCAGGACTGCCGAGTGCAGTTCTTGGGTTTGGGAGGATGGTCTGTAGCAGGCTACAACCTGGAAGGCAGTTTCACCCATTGTTAGTTGCACATGGATAGTCACTGATGCTTGGTGCTTTGCCACCAACCTGGAGGTGTGGGTATCTTTGAAGAATATCAATACTCCCCCTCCATTTGTGGTTCGTTCCAAGTTTTGGGGCTGAAACGCATGGTATGAGGTATAACCTAGTAGCCCTGGGGTGCTCTCAGTAGCCCTGAACCAGGCATCTGTTACTGCACAGATATCAATGTTCTCCATGCCAAGGATAGTTTCGGGTGCATGCATCTTGAGGTTTAGACTTCTGGCGTTGGGTAGCATTACTCTTAGTTTCTTATCCATTGTGATACCTATGAAGGTGGGTTGTCATTTGAGCCTTGCCTAACATAGGCACTATGGGGGTAGCAAGAGCCTTTGCCAATATCTAAAAGCCCAGGGGTGACAGGTGCAAGCCATCCCTAGCAAAGCAGGTGGTTCAACAGAAGATGAATATGTGAGGGTGTAGTGCCTGTGATTAGTTAGCAGTAGCATATATGACTGCTCACATGGAAAAATGCCAGGTAAGTCATATGCAATGTGTCACAGGCAACTTACATGTGAACAGGACAAACAGTGACATTCTGTCAAGTGAGACATGGACATACATATAGAAAGCTATGCAGATGTCACTAGGAGTCCACAGAAGCTCTGTAACTATGCATTGCAGGTGGGATCAGTATTCCAGGGTAATTGCAAGCAAACATGCATGCAAACACAGCTACAGTAAGCAGGGCTGCATGTAGTCCATTGTACAACAAACAAGCTGTACCACTTCCAGTAGGTAACACTGCAAATATGCTGGCACTATGCACATGTACATGGAAATACACAGTTCTGATGGCTAGGGTCCAGTCTCAGCGCACACAAGTGTACAGACCATGTACTGTCAGGATGTACAATAACTGGATGGAAACCCATGTGCTCATACCTGCAGTAATACACATGTCAAATAAAAGACACTGAGCCTTTACTCAGTGGTTCCATACTTAGTAGGATGTATGCTACCTGGCCTGCCACCACAGTATCCCTAACATGTATGGGGACTCTCCCTCCTGTGACAGTTAGTTTTGTGTGTTGGGGCTGTCTAGCATAGTATGAGATGTGAGCTTGCAGTGCTAGGGTGCTCCTGTGTGTCCTGTACCAGTCGTGTAGTACTGCACACATATCAACATCCTCAAACATCCCCATTGCAGAGTCCAGTGTGGGAAACATGCCACTTGCAGTTTACATGTCCATCATTGCGTATTACTACATTCATTACCTTATCCCCTGTGCTACCTATGTATGTAGCCTTCTGTTGATATCCTTACCACCAGTATGCCAACATGTGCAGATGATACACTATGGTACTTACCATGGGTGTAGACAACAGTACATGACAATCACACACTTACTGCATCAGGCATGCTGTGATATACCCACAATTATTTCAGCACACAGTAGTGTTAACAACATGATACTATTACTACACATCTATGTAGTCACCCTGTGCATCAGCAACATGTTAACCTGTACCTGCACTGATGTTACAGATTACAGGAGGTGGCACAGTTTCATCATATGCACAGGGTGTGAACTTGGTATGCCTGAGTCAGCCACCGATACCACCGATTGACATGTATGTGTATGTGTGTTGGTGAGGGACAGCAGTACAAGGTGGGGCAATGTTGATGCAGTGTGTGCATGTATGCAGTAGCCCTAGGTGTTGTCAATTCGCATGTGTGTATGGATGCACACAGTTCCACCTCATGGTAGCCATATACTGGTGTTTGTGGACAGCCACAGACTGTACCTGCCAGGTCATACAGATCAGTGTCTCTGGCCACGGACACGGTACCTGTGCCTTGCAGGGGTGCTACGGACCATATCTGGTACCAACCCAGACTGGGTACTGTCATCAGAAGCAGGTGTTCATTGACTGGACACAGATCCCTGTCGGGCCTGGCCAGAGTCACGTGCACGTGGTCTCCTGGGGCGGTCTGATGACAGCACAGACCCAGCATTGCTGGGGCTGCTGCTGGCACTATGGTGGCAGCCGCGGCCCTGTTGTCGTCCACGACGACTGCCAGCTGCTGCTGTTGCTGGCATACGCCCACGTCACTGCCTCAACTGTCCACCATCGCTTTGCCTCATGGACATGTAGTTGTGGAACCGGTCTAATATGTCTCCACAACATCTGTCTATGACATCGGTGAAATTACGGATGGCAGCCGCAATGTCACGCATACTGTCAGTCATGGCTGTGCGACATGCTGTCAGCTCCCTCAGACCCTGTATGATGTACCGTTCCATACGTGACTGTGCCTGCATGACAGCCTGAAAAATAGCTGAGGTTGTAAGACCTCTGTGGGCACGTCTGACAGGGGCAGTACGCCCATGGATGCTCCCCCGAGAACCCCTGGACATCTGTCTGTGTGGTACCATCTCTGGGCCTTGCCCATGGGTGCTGTGTGGGGAGGCATGTGCCACAGATACCACATTACCCTGGTCAATGCCCACTGTATTCTGTCCATCACCTAGGGACATTGGTGACAAAGGGTGTATTGGCGGGATAACTGTGTGCATTGATCGGGTTGACAGCTGTGTACTGTCAATCGGCTGACCAATGACGGACCCTGGCATACCTTCCTGTGCCATTACACAGATGTCATCATTTTCAGTACCCATGGCACCTGATTCAGGTTCCCTGCTAAATGACACCAGAGCAGCACCAGAACCTGTGGGAGGGAAACAGGAAACACAGTTTACAATGTCTACACATTACCAGTGATGCACACATCCACACATGCACAGGTCCAGACATGCACACGTGCACACATGCGCACATGCACACATGCGCACATGCACACATGCACATGTGCACACATGTGCACGTGTGCACATGCTCAGGTGCACACATGCACACATACACAGGTGCACACATGCACACATGCACTGGTGCACACATGCACACATGCACACGTGCACGGGTGCACATATGCACACATGCGCACATGCACACATGCTCAGGTGCACACATGCAAACATGCACACAGTTTCACACAATTGTACACTACTCAGTATGTGTGATATCAACACACAGGCACAGACACACCTACATGCATACAAAGAGCACTACTAAGTGAGCATAATATTACTATTACTATCAAGACTATTACAGGTGTTGTTAATACACACTCACCAGCATCGATAGGCTGCATTGCTGTTACACCGGAGGGACCTGCAGACGTGAAGAAACTAATGTCAGTGGGCACAACTGTGCCATTGTTACTGAGTATGATACAGGTCAGTAGTACCACAATCGCCTTTCACAGGTCAGCTTCTAATATTGAGGATATCACACTTGCACATTAAATACTATGGTGACAGCTACAAACCAAGGACACACCTCACACATGCATTAACTACCAGTGTACACAACAATCAACTATACATATGGCATATTACCTGCACGCTCATAGTCTTGCTGCTGCGTGGCTCCAGCCTCCATCATAATGCATGTCTGCTGCTGTTGTTGTTGCTGGCAGACTGGAGCCACTAAACTCATGAGTAGTCCCTCCAGTCTGGTGAGTGGGGGATGTGTAGCCACCCCACCACCTGTGGTGACCTGTTGCCTGTGGATATCCGACGCACGCTGATGGACATTTCTGATTAAATCACTGCAGTGATGTCATACCTGCTCATATGTCCTATCATGGTGCCTATGTCATTTACCCGACGGACCAGGTCTTGCCACAGAGCAGCCCTCTCCTGCTGATTCTGGCTGGTGCGGGAAAAGAGTATTGCATAATCCCGCACCAGGCTCTGGTGTTTCTCCTCATTCTCAGCTGCAGAGTAAGCGGGATTTTGTGGGTGAGCCATGTACCTGAAAAAGAAAATAACCTGATATCAGCAATATATGTCAGCAGAATTTGGGACACATACTACACATGCTACTCGACTGTTATGAT
This sequence comes from Protopterus annectens, assembly GCF_019279795.1. Classification (NCBI taxonomy): domain Eukaryota; kingdom Metazoa; phylum Chordata; order Ceratodontiformes; family Protopteridae; genus Protopterus; species Protopterus annectens. The sequence goes on along the minus strand of NC_056729.1, from coordinate 1,092,794,445 downwards.
ACAACATATCTCACATATATAGCATCTGTCTGTCTATTGGTGGATACACATGTAAATGGCCAGGTATCAGTGCTCAGCCAGCAACTGTGCAACAGTACCTGGCACACTCCATACAACATAGTACCAAACCCCAGCAGTCAGAACACTGATTCAGGTCCAGAGCACCTCCTCACTCTGGGGGTTTGTATCTAGGTACTGTATGGCCTACATCATCAACTGCTGTGAGCTGACTACACACTAATTGCCCTGGATATACATATCCCACCTCCACCACCAGCACAAACGACTATAGTGAATAACATTGAAGATGCAAACTTTACACTTTGTAACAGTGGCATTGTATCCTTTCAGCTCACTGGGCCAGTGGAAGACACAACCCACAATGCTGACCCCTACACAAATGCTTTCTACAGACATCTCTGAGAATGCATGGATCATGCAATCCCATATATGACCAAGACACTCTCCACAAAGGGACAGCATCCTGTCTGGTGGACCCCAGCCATAGACAGATTGTATTACAAAAGATGGCAGCTACTGCAAGACAGAGCATAATTCCATAAAGGGAAGGCATGTCTGAGCAGCACTAGTAAGGATCTATTTTCCATCATACAAACATCCATGGGCAACTATGAGTGGGAAATCAAGAGGGACACTACAGATAACCAGAAGGCCTTCTTCAGTTATGTTAGCAACCTGGTCAGAATCCCTCCTCTATGCCCATAGTGAGTACACAACAACAAATATTTCACTGAAACCACAGGTATTGACAACATTGTGGCAGACAGGTTCAGTGCAGGTGTCACCCCGCCCTCTCCCCCAAAATAAGACATAGTTATCCCAGCTGATTGTAACCTCCCTTTCATCACAGATGTCCAGGTGAAAGCCACCCTCCGGAAAGCAGAATACACAACATGACTGGGACCTGATGGTATCCCCAGTTGCATGCTACATAAACTCTGACAGGAGCTAAACACACATATAGAAGTGCTATGTAACACTAGCCTGACTACAGGATATGTACCTGTACACTGGCGCACAGCAGCAGTGGTTCCACTCCACGAAGGAAGCACCTCAACATACCAATACAATACAACACAATACAATACATTACAATACAATACTATACAATATGCTATTGCCCCCGGGACTACAGCAGCATACTGTTCTGCTACCCTGACCATTGTGACACATGTGGTGTGATGGTACCTGCTGCTGTCACACAGTTACACAGGGTGACTCATATGGCATATTACCTATCTGACTAAAATTCAGCAGGGGTATGTGTGACATGTACTCATGGGGAGTCTTGTTTCTTAACACTGTGTGGTTTATTGCAGGGTATGTCTTATCTGTGGGTAGGAACATTTACCTCCACATGTGCTCTCTATTGCAGTGGCATGGACGACACACAGCAGTCATATAGGTTGTGGATGGTGTGAGGTGTTACTATGGTTGTTGGGCATCTGTCATGGGTGTGACTTACGTATGTAAATCCAGGAGTGGTAACCTCTATGTGGGTAGTATGTGTGTACTCTGTGGTGTTGTTAGTCACTGTGCATTGCTAATGTGTTTGAGTGCATTGTCACAGTGTTGTACATGTCACTGTGTCCTTCTCCATATCTGTAGCTGTCATGTGAGGTACATACCATGGCATCCATTATGTGGTGTGGAGGGGTACACTGACCTACATGTCCATAGCTGACACACCATGTCTGCTGACACATACCATGTGCAGGTATTCCAGGAATAATGTGCCACTGTGAATACCATTGGGGGCACTATTGTACACATGTATGACCCTGTTCACCCCTGACACATGCAGTGGTGGGCAGGCAATCACATATCTGGTGGTTACTGGTGTAGGTGATTTGAAATGGGGTATGGTACTCTGGTTTTGACACTGGTGTTCACTCCATGCCTTTGTCACCAGGCACCTGTTGCAATACATCTGTACACATGTGCCTCACTCAGAATATATATACATCTCTCTCTCTATATATATATATATATATATATATATATATATATATATATATATATATATATATATGTATATGTATATATATATATATATATATATATATATATATATATATATATATATGAATATAGATATATCTATATGTATATATATATATATATATATATATATATATATATATATATATATATATATATATATATACATATACACATATATATATATTGATGTACATATATTGCTATAGATATGGAGGGGGGGCACAGAGGGGGTGAGAGTGTCAGAGGGGGTGGGACAGGGTGTGTTGAGGTCGTCATATACAGTCATACCTTTAGATAGTCAGATCAGTCTGTCTATGTATATGTATCTACATATATCAATATCTGTATGTGTGTATTACATATATATGTTTGTACATATTCTATCTACATCTGTCTATGTATTCCTTCATCTCTCTCTATGTATGCATACATATATGCATATCATATATATATATATATATATATATATACACATACATACATATTCTGGCATACAAACGTATCCATATGATAGACAGGTATATCAACATGTTTGTCTACCATACTGTATACACACACTAACATATTGCTAAACATACATAACTTGAAACCTACTCTGTACATTGCACTACAACCTACAGTCAACCTACATTGATATGTGCACATAGATGCTCTCACATACAAATGTATGTACAGCCTTCACTGATAGTTGCTGTATGTCCTCTGCCCTTTGCACATCTTCATATACATATGGATACAGACCAATGACACATATGGAGGGTTCACAATATGTAGAACTTTATAGTATTACTTTACATTACCTGTGTTTGTCACAGCTGCTTGTGTTGCCATCTGGTTTTCTGTCCTGCTGCTCCACTTGCCAGCTGTCAGCTTTCAGGTGGCTGTTGCTGAACAGTTTTGTTTGTGTCTGCTTAATTTTGATTTTCTCTGTCTTTGTCTCTGTCTCTCTAACTCTCTCTCTCTCTCTCTCTCTCTGTCTCTCACGTCCTCCTCAGGGTGCAATGAAAGTATTGCATGTGTGGACTGGGAGTACAGCATAATTTTGTAGGTATCTGCATATGTCCATGTGATGGCCTCTGCACCAATTGTTAGCCAGCATTTGCTAATTGCATGCAGCCAGTTGTGTACTGATTGCAGTTCTCACTGTGATTTCAGAACAGTGCTATAAAAAGGTATGTGAGATAGGCGTAGCCCTTTCAGATTTTAAAGGCAGGGACCATGCTGGTATGCTGTGGACAATGTTCTGTGAGTGTAAAGGTTGGTATCTCTCTCATGTTTCCAGCTGTGTTGTAGATTAACATTTCTCCATTCATTTCTCCAGTTTCCTGTACTAACTGTGTATGTACACTGACACCTACAACTACTACTACTGTTAATGTGTGTGTGTGTGCTTTCCTTGCACTTTTGCTTGCACTTTGTTGCTAAGGCTTCAATATTTGCCCTATACAGTCACTACTTCTATGCCTGCTAGGTGTCCTGACTGTAGTGTGCTGCTGTGGCTTTCTTATTTTCCATGTACATTCACACCTTGGAATGCTTGCTATATCTGCTAGGGTGTTACAGCATGCAGTGTGGTCTGGCCTTGGTGTGGGCCTTGACATCTATTAGGGTATTTGAGTATGCTGCTGAGCAGGCCCCAGAGACTCTCAGGTGCAACTGTTATCGGCCTCATGGAATGGTACATATCAGTAGGGTACACCCATTAAATTGTCTGGTATGCTGCAGTTGTGAGTGTGGGTTAGCATGGGCATATGTATTACTACACTTTTTCTGCCATGCAAATGTTGCATACTTTCAGGACTCCATAGTTACCATTGCATGTGTTGTTACACCTTTTTGCCTACTGTTTGTACATTTCACATGGAGTCTGTGGGGCATCTCTGTAACTCATTCACTGTTGCTATGTCTAGGCTCTTAACTATTCAAATATGGTGGTGTCAGACCTCTCATATGTACAAATATTTGCAGGTTGTCCACATTTCTGCCTCATATTTTGGTCAATATCTCATGCACAGCTTTTTATGGCAAATCACTCTGGGCTCAAGTCAGAATATAGTGACAAACATTCAAGTTTCAGACGTCATACCCTTCCACACATCCCACAATATGCAGAACCTGTTACTCTCTGAACTGTCTGAGTTTGTTGTAACATTATTTGTAATGTGTCCTGTGTTTTGCCCCTTTGCTTCTCATATTTTATTACTTGGTCCGGATGTGTTCCTGTAAGAGGTTGTGGGGTATGGGCAGTGATTATCCTGCTGTGAGTATGTGTGTGGCTTGCAAGGTGCAACAGTGACATTATTACCTACTAGCTACCAACTAGCATGGCTGTTTCTGTTCACACACTACTATTATGGAAATCCACTCATTTTGACAGTAATTCTAAATTACATGCTTTGTGTACTACACATCCTATATTCCCTTTACATTCATTCCTACTATTACATGATATATTTATTTTAGCACAACGTTCTTGTATAAGAGTCATGGCTTAGTGGTAAGTCATGCAGACTACTCTTTCCAAGGTCCTGAGTTTGGGACTGACAGTGGGATTTTATTTTGCTTTTGAACTGACTACAGGACCTGTCAATCAGAGTGACTAAGGCACTTTTAAGCAGTTGTAACCGGGTTAGCGCTGGTTTGCGCGGAGCTCACGCATGCGCACTGGCGTTGAGCTCCGCGCACACATGCACACACCCGCTTACAACCGCTTAAACGTGCTTACTCTTGCGCACACCCGCGCTATTTTCTTTGAAAGAAATTAAAATGGGGAGACAGGAAAGTGGTGAAAAAGGGGTCACACAGAGGGTAAGACAGTAGGGAAACAAGCTTGGGTTTTGCAGGAGGGATGTAGGTAAGGCCCATAGCTGCCCATTTCTTCATCAGCAACAGCTGTGCATATGTTTGTAATTTGGTGTGACATTTGATACCTTCCACCCCTGAGAGAGGTGTAAGTACAACAATAATACTAGTTGTACAGCCAATTGTAATTGATAGTTTCCATGTCTGGTAGACATATGTGCAGAATGGGCAGCTGTGTATTGGGCGTAATTTTTTTGTGGGTACAGAGTACCCTTTTTTTTTTTTTCAGGTGAGAGTGGTATGTCAGGTGAAGGAATTCGGTATAGCTGGGGAGGTAGGTTGGGTAGGTCAACAGACAAGACAAACAAAATGCATACAGGGGTGGTGTATGACACGTGTGGGGGGGGGTTACACAATTGACAGGGACGGAGGTTTGGATATCATGAGCCCACAGATGGCAACAGTGGAACTGATATCCCCACCCATGGGCAGTTGCCACTGTTCCTTCCCTGCCCAGGACGGGGCTGTGCTGGGGGCTTTGTAGGCCGGGCAACAGGCATGCCCTTAAGTTGTGCCACCTGTGCCTCAATCTGGCATAGGGTCTCAAGAACAGAGTCCCGGATCTCCCTACGCACCACAGTCTGGACGCTATGGAGGGTGAGTGGTGGTTCTCCTCCGGCCACGCTTGCAGAGGGGAGATGGGCCCCATCCCCTGCAGCGCTTCCACCCACAGGTGGCACAGGGCCACCGGAGGAGGGTCCAGACTGGGCACTAGTGCCAGGTGCACTCGGCAGCTGAGGTGGGAGAGGTGGGTCCGCTGGAACCCGCCTTCCCTATCGTTCTATGTTTTGCATTGCGTCATGACAGTTTGGGTTAGTAACATACAATACCATTCGCAATTAGTTGTAACAGCATGCATTAGTATTCCCATTAACCATACACCCAGATATTCACACCATTGAACAGCAAGCATAACACATGCATAATTTGAGCAGCAATACACAGTCCAACAACATGCAGGGTTGATTAATGGCAACAGGCCATCGGGTTTGGATGTATGAACAGGGCAGATGCATCAACGGACATGCAAATATTTATGACCCATGAGGACAAATGTCCAGGGGTGTTAATTGTGATTGCACATACCATTTTCACATGGAATGGATTATATGTGGTTATAGGGTGGGGTGAAGAAATATTATTAACACCTTCGAATACCAATACATATGCTGTACATTTCTAATAGCTACAGATATATACACACTACTGTTCTAACTACAGTTTCCTATATGATAACTACTTCAATTTGGTGATAGGACTGTTACTGCTACATCAATATACATTTCATTGTTATTCATACACGTTCATATCTGGCTTTGTTCAGCTACATCATCCTGGTACATTTGCTTTATATAGCTATAGACAACTGTGGATGTTTGATATTTCAGACAATCATACTATCTGCATATTGCAGACTGAGAGCAACATATCCATATTCTGGGATACACATTCCAGCTGCAGCAACACTTTGGACAAATTCCGCAGTTTGGTTCTACTTGTCACATTCATTTCATTCTGTACTGACTGCAGTATACTTTATACAGGGGTTATTACTACTTTATTGGTGGATTCATAACTCTTTCTCACTCCCTCTCACTTGTTTTCATTTTACTATTCAGGATGGTACTTACTTCTAGGCTTTATTGACATATTTTACCTGTAGTTATTACAATCCTTTCCAGCAGTCTCACTTATGTCATGTTTCAGTATTTCAACAGGGATATATTTCACACATGTGAGTTGCTCATCTTCTGCAGCTGTACTTTTCTGCCTGCTGCAGGTTGTGCACTATGATATTACAGGTGGGGCATCTTTATTTCAGACTTTATTTCAGACATTTTCATTTTTCTGTTTGGATTTCAGACTGCAACACACTTTTGTAATCAAGCAATACTTGCAAACACTTTTACACTGTTACTTGCACATTTTATTACTTAGTGACTACACTGCACTCTTTTTCTAACTGTCATACTTTTATATTTCTTTACAGTTACTGGGAGTGGATTACTGACCTGCCTGGTGGCGCAACCGCACCAGCCTATCACTATAGGCTCTGCAGTTCGCAGAACGGACACCTGCAGCTGTAATATAAATGAAGTAATATTGGAATACACATCTCCATAATATCAGCTAATTTAATTTCTTACATACATAATTAAATGTAACTTACTCAGTAGTGGAGCGTTGGGCATTTGCCGGGCCTCCTGTATCCAAAGGTTCAATTGGTCCTGCTTGCGTCTCTTCAGGTCCGCATGGTGGTGATGGACCTGCTCACCAGTCCTTGGAATCCCCGTGGCACTGGTAAGATCATGAGCCAACCGGTCCCACGCCTCAGACCTATATGCTCCCCACAGGACCTGGCCCTGCATGAGTTGGGCCTCATGATTGTGGACTAGGAGCCAGACCATGTATCTGGACTCCTCAATGCCCCACCTCTGTGCTCAAAAGCAACTACCCTCACCTACACCTGACATTCTGGCTGCAAGTCAGTTCTACAATTGTTTATGCTGTGTATTCCCGCCTATGGGACTTATATATGCCGTTTTTCCCGCACTTATCTGTGATTGGCCATTTTGGAATGGTATCCACTTCACAAAACCTGCTTCGTCATGCTTCACATTCTATTCATTCCTATATATTTGCTATTACTGCATTTCTGAGTACAGCTGTCGTAGCTTAATGGTTCAGTACCTTGACTATGGTGCATGGTATCCTGGGTTCGAACCTGGCAACTGCTTTTTATATTTTATGACTGTCTAGACAGGCTAGGGGGTGTGTCTGTGTAAAGGCAGTTTTGTTACTGCTTGCTCAACATTGCCCATTGGTTAGCTTGTTAGCGCAGTGTGTAGCTCCGCACAAATGGGGTGCGCTTTTTTACGCCTCATTTGTCTGTCAGCACGCATATTACGCTCAGCTAGGGTCACACAGTCTCAGCGTGTATAACCACTGCTCAGCTACGGGCACTCATTTTGCACCTGTTAAACCACTGCTCACCTACGGGCAGATGCACTCACCTTGTTAAACTGTAGCTCAGCAATAGGCACGTCTGGCATTTTTTATTGTTTTGTTACCTCACATTTCTTCATAATAAATGAACTATTTCATTACATTTTACCTAACATGTGATTTTATATGTGTACATGTTTGTCAGGGACTTGTTTCGTGCTTATTTTGCTAAAAATAAAACTTGGTGTTGTGGGGGATCGAACCATGAATGCCTGCTCTTCAGCTGACATCTCTACCACTACGCTATTGCTTCTTGGCCTACTTTGCATATTTAGTTCTTATATGCTTTCCCACTGACTGCTAACTTTAGCTGCGCTACGGGCACGCCCCAGCAAACGAGCGCACTCACGGGCAAACATCTTTACAATTTAAAAAAAATATATAACATGTTAATTTATATATTTTCTGTTCATAGTCTGTGGGGGCATGTGTTATGTTGTGTTTATTCACATTTCCGTGGACTCTGTCGTGGGTGTTTACTTTGGGCACTTTTACTCTTCTGGGGGCGTGTCCGCTTGCAGGGCTCGGCTTACGGACACGCCCCCTACTTTCTTACACGGACCGTGTTAGCCTTAGGTATGAGTCAGCATGCTCTCATGAATATGCAAAGCATGCTGACATCACTCCGTTTAACTGCAGCCTCGGAGGCTTCGTGAATCCTGCCCAATATGTAATTCTTATACAAATTTTGTTCTTGTGTTTTGCTTATTGTCTCCACCTTCCCCATACAGTGTTGTATCCATTATGTATTTCTTCTAAACCCCCATCCATTCATATTTTCTTAATTTTTACTACAGCTTAACTATTCAAGGGTTTTCTGAAAAAAATATGTTTTGTTGTCTCATTAGACATATATTTATACATAATCTTTCATTTAAGGCTTTATATATCATAGATCAATTTATTGATAGTTTTTGTTTTTTTTTCCAAAATGGTGGTCGTCTAGTGAACTGCTTTTACACTGAGCTCCCTATCTCATTGTATTTTCTCTAAGATTTCTACAACTCAAAAGCTTCGGGACGTCCGTAGAAACAAGAAAAATCTCTACATCTTCATAAACTCGAACTATCCAGTATCTTTAGCTTATAAAAAGATCAAAAATCAAACGCAAACTCTATATTTTTGCTCAAAGTGTCATACTCACAGTGACTCAGAAGGCCTACTTTCATCTCCAGCATTCCGAAGACCACATGGCCAGGCAGCAAAAATCTTCAAATGATCCTGTTACAATGGAGACACAGATAACAAAGGCCAAATCTTCAGCAATTTTTTTTACCAGAAAAAGAGAATTTATCAAAAAGGCAGAAAACCAATAAACAACAAGTGGAATTTAACAAAAGTAATACGAACACAAATGAAGATCCTGGCTTCCACATGGATGAGTTAAAACAGGCCCTGCAACCCATACACACAGCTATTCAAAACTTTTCGGAACAACTCTCAACCATTGGAAAATCTGTCACTCAGATTGCTGAAAGAGTGGACTCACTTGAACAAAAAACGCAGTCAAATGAACTTCAAATGCAAACTCTCACTGAGGATCTATGTGCTAAATCAACAGCTATAACAGAACTACAAATGAAACTAAGAGATCTAGAGGCAAGAAGTCGGAGAAATAATATTTTAATAAGAGGTCTCCCAGAGAAGTATGACAATCAAGGCTTAATTACCACTGCAAAACAGATTTTTGAAGCATTATTACAATTGGATGGTGAGAAGCGTGAAATTACCATCGAAAGAGCCCACCGTGCACTTCGTAAACGTCAGGATACTACAGATCCCCGCCAAGTTTATGCTAAGCTACTTAATTATCAAATCACGCAGAAAATATTATTTGCAGCAAAAAAACATAAATCCTTCATGTGGAACAATCATAAAATCTCTTTTTCGCAAGATTTACCTTTAGCCATTAAGGAGAACAGACAAAAACTAGCTCCATTTTGTTCAGATCTAATAAAAAGAAGCATCCGGTTTCAAATGCGCTATCCTAATAATTTGATCTTCTACAATAACGAGGTGAGATTTTCAGTTACTTCACAAAGTGAAGCAAAAGCAGCCTTTATCAAGGCTTTCAACAAATCTCCAGTCCCCCGAAAAATTGACACTGTAAACGAGTGTGTTATCAGGAAGGTTACAGTACTAATTGATTCACTGGATGATTTGTTAAAAAGTTCGCTTTGTAAAAAACATAAATGTCATGACTTCCTAATAATAATATGCATTTACCTGTTGTTAAAAATATCCCAAAAGGTCTTTTTCAAATGTGAGCGCCGATTCCATGAAGGTAGGAACAGATCTTTCATTTGCTGTTTACAAGAGGGTTCCAATAGGTTGCCACACTCAGGTGTTCACGCAATATCCTCTAGTCATCACTAACAGCGCATAGAGCGTGTCTTGCAGGCAACTGCTTCTACATGAACTTCTAGATAAATGCAGTTAACTGTTTCTATGGAATTAGGCGCTTTGATCCTTAATTCTACATGAATGAAGACCGGAGCCCCATCTCTAGTCAGGTAACTACAGTACAAGTTTTATTCAGCCCTCATTGCGCTGGGATCAACTGCTGACATCAGTCCAGAAACACGCAACTGAACTTACGCTGTTTGCAATTAAGAGATTGATTGCTAGGAAGTTGTTTGCAGGTCACATACAGATCTTCTAAAAGTTATAAATATTAACAGCCTGTTTAGTACCTATGTTGTCTGCCAGTTCTTGGACCTTGCTGATGATATGGCTGGTGTCAATTGTACTGTTTGTAGAGCCGTCGCTCAGATTTCCCAGGCATATAGCTCACACTGATTTAAACTAAAATGTAAGTATTATCGGGTAGACAGGCTTATCAAGCCAGCAATTATTCGAAGTATGACAGCACTATGTCAGGGGTTTAGCACAGTGTATTGTATGTAAATCCTGCAGATACAGTGATGTTAGTTTTGAATTACAAGCTATGTATATTAAATTTCCCAAGAGTGTAATCCTTTAAAAATGGAGGAATGCTTTGTACCTCATGCAATTTTATTGGTTCAAACTTTCAAGTAGCCTGATGGCAGATATGAGGGTTTTATGATGGTTTATGCAACTTGTCAAATTAATCCGAAGAGTTTCTTACTTCATGGCGGCTGCGGTATGAGGTAAACACAGTCAACTGGTGGTTTTGTGTAGTGTTACCTTATATAGAGTTTGTGTTTCAGATAAAAGTGGTTATATCTCTTGTTATTGCTAAGCAAAGGTTATATGAATGGTGTAGGAACTTGTTAATCACTTGCACCCTTATATAGAAATATGTTAAGATATATATAGTAAATCAGCTATATTAAGTTTTTTTTTTTAAGACTTGGACTCCTTAGAGCTTATACCTACGAATGGACGTGTGGATTCATTTCTATTCCTTATTGTTCTTATTTAATATAGATACATGTCACAAGATATTTAATCTGTAGCTAACTATGGATGCTTTGTATGTGTTATGCTAGTACTCTAGGTCGATGATCTACTGGAAGAGTAATATTTTGCACATATGTATAGGAATGCTTTGGTTAATGCATGTGTGTTTATATACTTCTTCATCTAAGGAGAATGGGTGGTTAGGCACTGGGGCCAGTCAGAAGAAGTTTTGTGCTACCTATTCCTGCATTGTTAAACCCTTTGTAAAGACAGTGTCAATGTGGTTTTGCGTATTTCTTTTTTCTCTGAACTTAAAGGCAATTTCCCTTAAGCAAGTATTATCATATACAGATATAATAATAATCTCTCAACTCTATAATACTTCAATATGTCTAGTTAAATTATGGAATTCAATAGTTGGTCTTTAGATTGCTGGAATGTTAAAGGTCTACAAAATGCTGCAAAAAAGAATTTACTATTACATCTTATTTTCAAATTTCAGGCAAGTATCTGCTTTCTACAGGAAACACACTTATCAAAAGAGGGGTGGGAGAAAATATCCAACAGAAAATGGATTAGAGCTATAATAGCGGATGGAGATAGCTCAACTTCTAAGGGGGTAGCCATTATAATTAAGAAACAATTTCAGGGAACTATAAATGAATGTAAATCTGACAAATATGGCAGGTGGTGTTATTTTACTTCCACTATACCAGACTCTACCAAACCAGTTCTATTTTTGAACTTATAGGACCCTGTTCTCAACAACATATCTTCATTTTAGAAATCTATAACATCCTTAGCTCATTTCAAAACTACCTTTTCATAATAGGAGGGGATTGGAATGCTGTAATAAATCCTAGGTTAGATCGCACTAGTAATTCTTCCTCATATAATTTTCAAGCCTCCATAGCCCTAGAGGAATTAATTTCAGACTTTAATCTTATGGATACTATTGCCTTTCATATCGACTCATCTAAGGACAGCATGTACACCTTTTACTCTAATTGTCATAAATCATGGTCACGTTTAGATTTCTTTTTAATCTCTAATTTTTTCTCCAAGTTTAAAAATACTTTAAGATGTGAGCCTAGGTTCTTATCTGACCATGCAAAAATATCCCTTAAAATTATATTCACAAACATTACCTTTTCTCATACGAACTGGTCCCTCAACAATAACTTACTACAGAATAAGGAGATTATAAACAGAATTAACAACTCACTGTCTGAATTATGTGCTAATTTTGAAAAATCTCAAATTGCGCCAGATATACAATGGGCTGCCTGTAAGGCTGAATTAAGAGGATATCGGATCAGTAAAGCCTCTTTCTTAAAAAAACTCAATAAAGAAAATGAAACAAGTCTAGTCTTACCTCTAGCTTCCTTAGAAAGAAAACTGAGAATACATCCTGATCCTAAGATAGAGGACTTGATCAACACAACACACAAAGAATTACTTGAGATACATTTACATAGTTATTTGCTGCAGGAACAAAAACTCATTGCAACTTACTCTGAATGGGCACAAATTCCCTCTAGAACCCTTTCTAGAATACTCAAAAACAAAAATGGTGCTCCTACAATTTCCATTCTTCAATACAAAGGGAAAATATATAAATCAGACTCTGAGATAATTCAACTTTTTCAAGACTTATATACGGATATATATAGCAAGAATAAGCACAACTCTTCTAATTCACATATGGAAACCTTTCTCAACTCAATCACATTTCCCTCTCTTAATCTAGATCAATCTTCCCTCTTATCAGCTCCACTCAATATTCAAGAGATTCAAAATGCCATTAATAATCTCAAAATAGGCAAATCCCCTGGCCCAGATGGCTTTACTACCAATTTCTTCAAAACCTTCAGTCCTAAAATTGCCCCTATTCTTCTAAAAGTCTTTAACTTCATTATAAAAAATGGAATCACTGACATACATTGGAATAATTCAAAAACAATTTTATTATTAAAGAACAACCAAGATAGATCAGACCCTCATAACTACAGACCTATCTTGCTTATAAACGTTGATATTAAAATATTTTCAGCTATTTTAGCTAACAGACTCAAACAGGTATTGCCATATATAATATCACCTGATCAAGCTGGGTTTATGTCTAATAGACATACATGGGATAATACACTAACAATGGACTCTCTCATACAGTTCACTAAAAAAGAGAAAAATCTGCTATTTGCCTTGACTCTAGATGCATCAAAAGCATTTGACAGAGTAAACTGGGACTTCTTGTTCTCTACCCTGTCTCATTTTAATATACCTAAAATCTTCTCAGATATGATCAGAATTCTTTATACAAACTCATACACATCTTTATATGTAAATAAAAAAAGATCTAAAACAATTTTGATTACCAATGGAACAAGACAAGGCTGTCCACTTTCTCCCTTTCTTTTTAATCTATTTATTGAACCGTTCTTTCTTTACATCACTCAGAATACACACCACACTATCCACAAAATTCTTAACACACAAGTAGCATTATCGGCCTTTGCTGATGATTTAAACTTATATTTTCAATTTCCCAACTCAGATCTACCTAAAATTATAAATGCAATTAGTGCATTTTCCAATGCTTCTGGTTATCAAGTTAACAGTAAAAAATATCACATTCTCCCAATCAACCCTGAGGCTCATAAACCTTTTTTCTTCCCCGAATCTTCCTTCCATATATCATATCGTCTCAAATATCTTGGCATCAACTTTGAACATAATCAAGCCTCTATGCTTTAAAATAACTTGCTAAAATCATGGTCTACTATATGTTAGGACTTACAAAGATGGAAACTACTGAATCTAACATTCCTCTCTAAGGTAGCTATTGTTAAAATGAATATTTTACCCAGACTCCTATATCAATTTAATGCGACAAACATAATAATCTCAAATAACCTATTCTCACAAATTAATAAAGATATAGCAAAATTCCTTTGGTTTCCTAAGAAAGTTAGGATTTCTTATTCCAAATTAAGTCTACCCAAAGATAAAGGAGGGGTGGGCCTTCCAAATTTCCATCTTTACTACATGATCATATGCTCTAATAAACTATGGTCCATCTCAAACATGAATAGCAAAACTCAACCCCACTATCCAGCTTGGCTAAAGATCTGGCACCGACATGTACTCTCAAATAAAATTAACCCTAAGGCTATCCCTTTTTTATTCCCCATTTCTCTAAACAGCTCTAAATTATCTCCCTTATTGAAATACAAAATAAAATTATTCCAAGAATTGATTAAGGGCATCAACCTTCAACTTACTCTTCCTCTTCTTCAACCAATACACCCCAATCCAAATCTTAAAATCAACAACAAAGTAATAGACCTTACTGAATTCCCCCTCATCAAAGATCTTAAAGTATGGGATATCCTTAAATATAAATCCATGTCTCTTGCAGAGCTATGATTAATCCTTAAAGCCAATAATAAATACACAGTTATCCTCCATCAACTAAGAGAACTTATAACCTCGCAAACTATTAATTTTTTCCCTGACTCACAGGCAATTGATAAACTAACCTTAATCATTGATACAGTTTCGAACAATAAAAAAACAATCTCCTTGTCATACAAGTTATTATTCCCTTTACTTTACAAAGGAAACTGTCTTTTCTCCAAATACTGGGATAATCAAAACTCCCCTATTACAGAGGATCAAAAACTACTAGCTATAAAAACTACAATAGAGTTATCCCCCTTCAGAAAACTCTTGTACACCCAATTGATGTTAAATAATAACTCCTATTATACTCCTGTAATACTAAATAAATTTAATTCTAACAGATCCCCTAGTTGCACATGCTGTCCTGTTGTGAGAGCTGATCTACTACACATTATGTGGCACTGCAATCACTCCCATAAATTATGGTGCTCCCTCAAAGTGCGTCTTAAAAAATGGGTTATTACAATTCTACTCTATCATGGGAAATGGCTATTTTAAATATCCCCCCTCCCAGGTTGCCTAAATTACATCTTCATATTCTAATAACTCTGTGCTCTCTCATAAAGCTTTACATCACGTATAATTGGTTAGATCGCACTAAAATTTGTTGGCGGGGATTTAAAGAGATGGCAATCAAGTATACCTCTGCTCAGAAGTTCATTATAAATGGACCTAAGAAGAAAGCCTACTTCAGTAAACTTTGGAAAAGCCTGTTTGAGGTAATTTTGAGAGAAGAAATTTTGATTACTGTACATAAACTTCCCTTCCCCTCTCTATCTCTGACTAAGGGTATTGTCTCTCCAGATATAGGTTACATTTGGGGATGTTACTGCCTATTCCTACAATTAATGACACTGTCTATACTCAGCCAAGGTAGCAATACACATTTTTTTTTCTTTTTTTTTTCCTTTTTGTAAATATTGTATTTACAGGTTGTTGTTGTCAGTTAGTTCACAATGCATGCTTCAGAATTTATCTACCTTTTTCCCTCCTTATCATTGTAAATCTGCTCTCATGTTTTTTCTTAACAATATTGTTTGCCACTGTTTAATCAATATTTGTGTAAATCTTATTGATTTGTACTTTCGTCTGTAAGCGTGGTTTTTATTATGGAAAATAAAAAATTATTTGAAAAAAAAAATATTGATAGTTTTTATCAAATGTTGTATAAAATATTATTCCTTGTGTCAGACTTTAAATTTGCTCAATCTTTTTTGATTGCTTCTTTCAAATTTTTATCTAAATCTCCCCATAGAATGACATACTAATGCTCTATCAAAATCATTTCAGAAATTAACATTATTTTTCCTCCAATTCCTTTACATTTATTTTCCATGACTGTAACATTATTCCTCATTGTAATAACTCACCTTCCCTTTTTTCATTTTACTATTATTAATATTCAGCAAATCTCTTTATACTTTAACTTCAGTAACTTTGCAATTAGCCTCTCTTCATTAAATCTTACTTCCATTAACATCTCATAAATATACAAAGAGGCAAGAAAAATTCCTAGATTCAAAAAGGCCCAGGCCCCATTTCTCTGTTTTATTGTATATCATTCCTGTCTTAATCAGATTCAGTTGTGACCCCTAGTCCACATTAGACATAGTGTGCATTCTAATTCCTTAGGAAATCCTGAATCAGAACCTAAATAACATAAGTTTCCCCAAATTACTGTGTTGATCAACTGTACCTTCTTCTTAAAATTTAACCTAAAAGCCGAACATATCTTACTTATTTCCTGTATTTCCTTAAATATGTGTTCCACTGTTTTTTCATTGTTTTGCAGCAGCCAAAAAACACCCACCACTTCAAATTGCCTTCTGTTAAAAATATATTCCTGCATTTTTAGTAATCTCCTCATATCCTTTATCTGTTTCCTGATTAATCTGAAAACCCACATTTTTTTCATCACATTAACAATCCTTTCACTATTTGTACTAAACATTGTATAGTTTTTTCAATAATAGTTAAATCATTTGTATATGATATAACTAATGGCAAACTTAGCTCCTCGTTATACCCCTATTTCCTTCTTCCATTCCTTTACTCATATTCCTTAAAACTGTATTTATTAGTAAAGCAAATAAAATACTATTTTCTCACTTTTAATCCAGCCATTAACTACAACACTACTACAGCTATTTTCATAACCTGATCTTATTAACATTTACAATACTTTAATTTATTATACACCCTTAAAAATGTCCCATATCTGATTGCATACTATATTATTGAACGCCTTCAACATATCGCACCCTGCAATTCTTGCTCCTTCGTATAACTCTATAATATCATGCACTACCACCTACCTCTCTTTCTCTCTTTTAATCCCTAAATCCATTCATTATCAATTTTACTCAACATCTTTTAAGCTTATTTTTTGTAGCTATCATAAAGTATTGAAATCAGTATTTGTTAACATAATTAGTTTCCACATTTTTAATTCTCATATCCCCTTTTCGTGTAATAAGCTAACTACACCCTCACACATTTATTTCACTCACAAAGTCATCTTCATTCCATTCATTGAAAAAAGACATCAACATTTTCTTTTTTGTATATATTTATATATTTATAAAATTTGTCATCTATACCATCAGACTGCCACATTCCTATCATTTACATTTTTAATACATTCTAATATCTTCCAGTTAAATTTTTTTAATCAATTTCTCATTTTTTTCATTAATTGAATCCACTTTCAGTTCTTTGTCAATATTATTTTTCATATTGCTTTTTAAGTATCAAATATCCCTTTTCATTTTTTTTCTATTCCCTAATTAATCTTGCATCTGATATCATAACTTCTATTAGTACCATAGCCAGTTTTTTATTATTTTTACTTAGGAAAAGATACATTTTCTCTTTAGTAAACTGTATTGAGTATTGCTGTCTTTTCAATAAACCCTAAATCATTTCATTATTTAACTCATATATATTTAATTTTTTCTTAAATAACTTTCATTATTTTCCTACATAATTTGAGTAATCTCTTTAACAATGTCTCTGTACCTTTCTTTTTTAAGATACTAACTTTCTTTTTCCAGTTCTGCATACATTTCTTTATATTTCCTGCTATAAATATCCAATCATTCTGTCCAAAATGTATGTATACATCTTGCTTTCCAGAACCTTCTTATTCATAATTAAAAAATATTTTTATACATTTTCTTATCTAATAAAGACTTAATTGCATCACACTTTAACCCACATTTCATAATGGTTTTGCCTTTAAATTTCTTCCCTGTATCTCTTTCTCTCAGGGTATCCAAAAATAACGTATAATCTATTTCAGAGGGAGGGAGATTCCAAAATATACAGTGGCATGTGTGTTTTCATGCATGATTACTGTGACCTTTTGGGATTCAGGAACAGCCCTAACATGGTACTGCATGATGATCTATGGCAACATCTTTCTATGCAGCACAATATAAGGCTAGCTCCACATTTGTGCTGGATGCTAATGAGGCAGCCAGAAGAAGAATATGCTAATTAACCATTTGCTCTCTCCTCGAGAACCACCTACATGTGGAACTACTCAAGAATTCACTCATCTTTGTAAATTAGCACAGCTGGCTCCACCATATTACATTAGTAAACACGGCCAAAAAGCATTATTCAGCTATCAAATGCAGAAGGACTGTGGGGATCAGGTGGTGGCAGGAGCCACTAGACATAAGATATTACTCTAACTGTGATTCAGGCAAAATCAATTTATTTGTTAATTAAGTATTTCCTCATCACAGGTAGCATGTCTCCAAATTGCAAATTGCTACTTTGTGGGAGCAGGACCTTTTTAGTGAAAGCCATACAGCTCACTCAATGCCCTTTTAGGAATTCCTGGTTCAGTTTTCATACTTTCTCAAACATACTTTTCTTTCTTTCTGCTGTACTAATTATCCAGCTTTCATTATTTCTCTTAACTTTTTTATATCTTTTGATAGTTCCTTTTCTTGTCTAAGATTGCAATTCACATCCCTATAATAACTTTATTTGTTAACCAGTATACATGAAATAATAACTCAAATAGATTTTCACTTTTTAACTTCTGTATATGCCTATATACCTCTAATAGGTGTACCTCTTTTCATAATATTCACAACTGACATTCATCCTGCTCTGACAATTTTATGATCTAAGATGTCAATACCATTTATTTGTACAGTGCAGCAATCCCTGAATATTTTTCTGTTTGAAAATGTAAACTATCTTCATTGTCTTACTTTTGATATGTTTTTCTTTTTACAATTCAAGCATCTTATGCCAAGTAAACAAATATCAGTATCAGTTTTCTTACAGCATTGCTGAACTATTAATTACCTGATATTTATTATACTGTCTACACTAACTTCAATTTATATTTGGTACAAATTAACCTCATTTTCCTTTTTTGTCTCTAACAATTTTTCCAATTACATTTTTACCTTTAGTCACTACCATCTAAAGCTATTCTCTTCATCATTATCCTCTATATGTAAAACTTAATCTTTGTTCGGCATGAATGTATTGCTTGCTTCTCATATTTCTTTTTTATTTCCTACTGCTTTTCCCTTTTTAACCTCCCCTTCAGACACATCATCTTCAGATAAATCACCATCATTCATTTCATTAACATTGTCTTCATTTACTAACTCATGTTCATTATGTACATTTTCAGGGAAATTCATATTTATTCTCTCACAGTGAACTTCATTTTTCCAATAATAACCCTAATTTTTTTCCCATGCTCCATCCAGAAATGCCATTCCTGTTTGCATTTTAACATCCTGCAGTGCAGTTTTTAATTGTACGCCCTTTGTGCCCACATTGATCACTTGTCCGTTTTTCATATAGTTTAATTAAAAGTCGTCCTTCTCCATAAATGAACAAATGTTTGGATGTTCCTTGCATCTGAATATTCCTCCGGCTACTTTAATACTTATGGTGATTGGAATATTTCATATTTAATGACACCATATGTCACGATTCTCTACTCCATAAGTCCCTACTACCTTTAATTTTAACAAATCTGATAAACCTTCACATTTTTTTCTTAAAACTGCTCAAGTTCATTCTTTTTCATATCCGTTCTGAAATGAGTTGGAAATATCTCTACTTAGCTGATGTATCTCTGCTTGCTGTACTCTGCCTGAATATTGCTGATCTCCAGCTGCATTTTATTTTGAATCAAAGCTTGTAATTTAAGGTTTGGTTACTTCTATTTTGAATCTCATTATTGTATTACATTTGTTTTGCTTTACGTTTTCTGTTATGTTGGAGTTTTAAGATGTTTTGGCTAGAGTCAGTTAAAGTTAGCAAACAATTCCTTTGCAAACAGAGAATAACTTCAGTTAATTAGTGGGAGGAGCTGAGAAACATTGTTGCTCTTTTACTTAGAAATATCACTGTTTAGCTGAAGTGTCTCTTCTTGCTGTACTCTGCCTGAATATTGTTGACCTCTGGCTGCATTTTATTTTGAACTGAAGCTTTCATTTAAGATTTGTCACTTCTATTCTGTATCTAATTCTTGTATTACATTTGTTTTGTTTTAAGTTTTCTGTTCTATTGCGGTTTTATTCCTAAAGACACACTGATATTGTCTCACATGATATAAATATTCTAAGTCTTATTTAGGTGTGATTTCATTCTTGCCACTGGTTTCACTTTCCATCTCAACAACTCTTCATTTCATTGTGCACTCTTTTCTATCAGTCTCATTCACTGCTGTTGCTGCTGCATATGTCTTCTTTTGAATCTTGCCTCCATTCTGTTTTGCTGTCTGCATTTTTTCATGATCCTTTTAACCTTCTTCTTCCTTGTGATCCATCTTTTCATCCCAGAACACCACCTTCTCTCCTTCTAGTTCATCTTACCGTATCCTGTTACATAATGCCTCATCTGCAAACCTCCTAACTAAAGGGTTGTAATTTTGACTACCTTACTATATGAAATTATTTCTACACCACCACCATGCTCTTCCTTCCTGAATAAAATTTGCTGGAAAATTACTTCATGGTCTGCCATTTTCTTCTAACAAACTTTATTTCTTCTTTCTCCGTACCAGAATCAGTATATCTCATTGCTCAACTCCTCCCAGATGCCTCTGAGCTAGGAAAATAAGTTATGCAATTGCCTTACTTCCCTAGCTCAAAAATAGGAGGGGGTTGCTTTACTTATCTACATATTTTACATTATTTACACATTCATATTCACAACATATATCTTGACACAGCTTTCTAGTTTTAAACCTTTACATATAATATGCGCAGAAAAAATAAGTAATTTTCATTTTCATCATTTTAGGAAAAAATGCACAAATTTAATTTTCTAAGGCATCATCTCTTTTAAATTGTTTACCTATCCCTACTATCCTTTTCCCACAACCATTTTTTTTATTTTATCTAGCATATCTTTATCATCTCTTTCTTATTATATAATATTCTACCACATCCCCCTTTTCTATAAAGTCATGATTGCTACAATATTATGTTCCATTTTTGAACTTCTCATTTTTTCTTTGCCATATTTCCATATAATATCACATCAGTTGTTATATTGTTTTAAATCCATTCATTTATATTATTTTTTAAAACTTCCTCAAACTGTTTATTTTTTACATTCTAAAAATCAGTGTTGTATTGCTTCTTTTTGTTGCTACTGCTGTGGTTGCCTTCTCAAGGGTGTGCTAACAACTGAGTATATCTTACCTATAACATTTCCCCATCATTTTGTAAATCTCTCTCTCTCTTGTTTACATTCTGTATTACCCAGAAAATGCATAAATGCTAAGTACACTGCAGATTTTTTTTTTAGATTCAAACCTCCCTTTATTGTATATTACCTCTCTTTTACCTGGTTTCAGTCTTGATCCCAAAATAAAATAAAAAAAAAATACTAACACCTCTTTCTTTCATTTTATTTGGAAAAATGTACCCACCCCCAAAAATATGCTAGTTTTCTTAATATGCACATTTTAACACGTATACCTTTTTGTTAACTGATAGTTTACAACTTCATCACCATTATAGCAGTTTTCATTTCTTTCAACATTATTTTCTACTGGTACATAACATTTCCATACTCTAAAAATTTGACTTCTGATATATTTATTTCCTTTCTACTACAACATATTCCACTTATTATCTTAGATTTACTAAACCATTTAATGTTTCCTTTATGTAACTATAACCTAGCTTCCTTTAATAATTCCTACACTCGTACCACTGCTTTACTTATCCATATCTAATTTTTACTACTATCACTAAATCATCTGCATATGACAGACAAATTGGTATTACAACTTTTTCTTATTTCTCTTTTTGTTTTTTTTCATTACATGCATAGATGTATTTATTTATTTTGTATTAATGATATTTATGTATGATTTGTTGACTCAGGAGACCCAAGGTGGTATTTATACTACTAGGGAACATTTGGCCAGGGTCACACCATGTTACTTGTCTTAATTCCTTACTTTCTTTCAAAATCATTTACTATTATTAGCACTTACTTCACATATCTTCCTTGGATTCCAGACCCCTTTCTATAAATTCAAGCAAAACCTTCTTCATCCTTTTTTATTATTTTCATAAAGATTATACAATTTGTATTTCCCAGTATTATCAATCTCCATTTTTATATCTTTCTTATATCCTTTTTCCATATGAATGCAATTACTTTGCCACAAATTCTTTCATTTGTTATTCCATTCCTTTCTCTATATATTCATTAAATATGTTATATAATACTGATTTCTCATTTCATTCATCTCTTATAATATTCATGGCCTAATCCATGTATTCCTGGTTCCATTTTATGCCTTCCTTCTTTTATTGATTTTTCCATTTCTTTCATAGTAATCTTCTTTTCCAGAGACTTCTTAAGATTTTCAAATACTTTTTTACAATCCATACTTCTTATTATATGATTTCCTTTGCAGACATTCTACTCCCATTTTTTTCTGTAATTTTCATTGTTTCTCTCTGCTTGTAACTAACAGTCCATTCTTCATCAAGCATTGCATACATTCTTCTTCTCTTATTTTTACCTCTTTTCCCAAAATTGGTGAATTTTAATTTTTACCTTTTAAATATGTTATTAGAACATCATATTTTAAATAAATCCAGGCTAAGAATATATCCAAAGATATAAATAAAGTCCACAGAAGATAAATCAGGTACCAGTTTAACAGAAGACACAAGCGCTTTCACATAGCTTCATCAGGTGTAACCATTTCATCTAAAACACACCTTTATACATGCATTAATTGATCACATGACTGAAACTTTTAAAGAGACAAAACTCATTTTATACTAATATAATATAAACAAATAACTAAATACAAATAACAAATACAAATACAAATAAAAATGTATAAACAGATGAATTATATATATATATATATAAATATTAATATGAGTACTACTATTAAAACGTAGCTTAAATAAAACTCAAGTGCCTAAAAAGTACATCTCCTATTTAGTGGTCTGTTACGTAATATGGGCTTGATAGGAACACATTCATTGAGACCATGTCCTATATGGGATCTCAGTCTAACTATCCATTTTGCTTCTGTCTCTTCAGTTTTAACTCTCACATCACCCCCTCTATTATTCTCATAGATAACAGATAGAACTCTGAAAGTAAATTTATGATGTTCACCCATGGTGCTAATATGTTTTGCCAAAGCATTGATTCTAGACTTCTTTTTAATGTGATATAGGTGCTCTCTCATTCTCTCTCTAAGAGTTCTGTCTGTCTTGCCTATATAGAAGCAATGACATTGTTGGCACTCAGCCAGATAAACAACATGTGTGGTCTCACAAGTGGCACTTACCCTGATATCAAATGTTCTTGTTGTGTCAGGGTGATGGAATATTATAGAAGTATCTATGTGTGGGCACTGTGGACAGTGACCACAAGGTCGTGTGCCTTTAAACTCCATGGTAGGTTTCTCTGTTCTTACCCCACATAATCTCCTATACAAGTTCTTTTTGTTCTTGAATGTATACTGGGGTCTAGCACCAATTAAAGAGGAAATTGTGGTTTCAGTAACCAATACCTGCCAGTTTCTATTAATAATGTCTGTATAGTGCTTGATATCTCTAGCATAGGTAAGGCAGAGACTGAGTTTGGGTTCCTTGCTTTTATTATATCTGGGAGCAGCATTGGAAAAATATGGTTTGGCTTCATTAAATCTCATACGTCTCACCATCGTCTCATTCTTGTTGATACTATAGGTATGATACCCCCGGTCCTTTAACTCCAAGTTGGTAGTATGCATCATTTGTTCGTACTCAACCGGGTCTACAGTGAGTCTTGATGCTCTAAAAAATTGGTTACGTGCAACATTGTCAAAAACAAATTCTGGGTGCATACTTTGTCTAGAAAGAAGGTTGTTAACCCTGCATTCCTTCCTATACATTCTGGTACTAAGGTTACCTAATATGTCCTTATAGATATAGACATCCAGGAAATTAATTCCTGTATAAGAATAATTAAAAGTAAATTTTAAAAAGTCAGTGGTTTTGTTCAGGTATTCAATAAAGAGCTTCAGTCCATCTAAGGTGCCTTTCCATAGAAAGAAACAATCGTCTACAAATCTTCTATAGAAATGGATGTACGGTGCATATATACTATTAAAAATGTAGTCTGTCTCCCATGTGACCATAACTATATTGGCGTAGCTGTTTGAACAGGAGCTGCCCATTGCAACTCCATTTTTCTGCCAGTAGATGTTATCATTGAAAATGAAAATGTTGTTATAGAGTACCAGGGCTATCAATTTTTGTATAACTATAATCTCTGTGGCATTATATGTGCCAACTTTTGTCAGTAATTTTCTCATAAGTCTATACCCAATGTGTTGGGTATAACTGCAAAGAGGGAGACAACATCTAACGTAACCAAAATATATTCACCATCAGCAGTTCCTTGATTAGTAAATGCATATAAATCTCTTAAAAAATGTTCAGTGTCTTTCAAGACATGGTGCATAGTATCTAGGACAGGTCTCAGTTTTTTCTTCACATAGATTGAGATAGCCTCTGTTGACCATCCCCTTACAGAAACTATTTTTCTAGACCCCAGTATACATTCAAGAACAAAAAGAACTTGTATAGGAGATTATGTGGGGTAAGAACAGAGAAACCTACCATGGAGTTTAAAGGCACACGACCTTGTGGTCACTGTCCACAGTGCCCACACATAGATACTTCTATAATATTCCATCACCCTGACACAACAAGAACATTTGATATCAGGGTAAGTGCCACTTGTGAGACCACACATGTTGTTTATCTGGCTGAGTGCCAACAATGTCATTGCTTCTATATAGGCAAGACAGACAGAACTCTTAGAGAGAGAATGAGAGAGCACCTATATCACATTAGAAAGAAGTCTAGAATCAATGCTTTGGCAAAACATATTAGCACCATGGGTGAACATCATAAATTTACTTTCAGAGTTCTATCTGTTATCTATGAGAATAATAGAGGGGGTGATGTGAGAGTTAAAACTGAAGAGACAGAAGCAAAATGGATAGTTAGACTGAGATCCCATATAGGACATGGTCTCAATGAATGTGTTCCTATCAAGCCCATATTACGTAACAGACCACTAAATAGGAGATGTACTTTTTAGGCACTTGAGTTTTATTTAAGCTACGTTTTAATAGTAGTACTCATATTAATATTTATATATATATATAATTCATCTGTTTATACATTTTTATTTGTATTTGTTATTTGTATTTAGTTATTTGTTTATATTATATTAGTATAAAATGAGTTTTGTCTCTTTAAAAGTTTCAGTCATGTGATCAATTAATGCATGTATAAAAGTGTGTTTTTAGATGAAATGGTTACACCTGATGAAGCTATGTGAAAGCGCTTGTGTCTTCTGTTAAACTGGTACCTGATTTATCTTCTGTGGACTTTATTTATATCTTTGGAAATATTCTCAGCCTGGATTTATTGCCTCTTGACTTCAGGGGGCTGCTTGCTTATGCTTTTATAACAATTGTTTTTTTGTCTCTGCTTTTATCAATCATATTTTAAATGTTTTCCATTTTTAATATAGCTTTTATTCTATTTTTCTTATTCTGTCACCACATGTTTCTATTTTCATTCCATGTATTTTTGCAATTCCATTATTCAGTCTCTTATTCTTTTGCTTCACTCTTCATTTAAACAAAAAATTTTTTTTTTATAAGTGCAATGCCAATCTGTCAAGTATTCATAATCAACTGTTATTGCATTGTGCTGTTCACATAAAACCTTATGTTCCCTTGTTGTTGTTACTTGTCAGCCATCTCCTATTCTAGCGCATACCACTTTATAACCTCAAAACTCAGCCAGTTCTACTTCACCTGTTAATTTTTAGCTTTCTAACTTCCTATTACATCACTTTAATTTGAGTAATATATCATTGTTCAGACAGTACTGAGTGTCCAAATTGGTGACTGCAAGAAATAATGAAAACATAACATTGACATACAAATAAAAGATAAGACTGCATCATTCAATGGCAACACAGCAGGTGACTGCTAGGTGTTTACTAGCTTATTGGTGTTGATTTTTGCCTTACTATGGCAGTACTGCAGTATTGTGAGTACAAACACGTGCAGTTGGCATTTCTTATTTTGCATTTTTGTCACAGTTCCTTCCTCTTCTTCTTTGATATTATGATCACCACTATTTATTCTGTATTTCATTAGCTGGCTGTTGAAGTATGGGATTATTTATTTAGTTAGTTAGAGAAGAACTTGAAGAAACTGATGTTAGAGTTAACTATTGAGTATATGATTAGAGTTTAGTAAGACTATTTCCTTTTTTAGGGTATCCTTTGGAGATTTCATGTCACAATATTATTGTGTAGGTTTCTGTTCCTTATTTTCAAGTCAGTGTTATTTTTTTTATTATTTCAGGCAGTCACCAATATATATATCCAATGAGATCTGAGCCATGACTTGCTACTTGCCATGATATAAAAATATAAGAATGTATGTTACCATTTTTTCTATCTTTTGAATACAGCATATAATTTAATTTTAGTTCTCAAAGTTCCCCTTTTTATCACGTCTATCTGTTTTTCCTATTTTCAAACTGCATATCTAATAACTTTATTTTATTACTTTAATATCTTGATTTATTTTCTCATCTCCTTTCTGAAGTTGCAGTTAAAATAGGCCAGTATAATAACTGACATATTTAATAGGACATGGTTTTAAAGTTCCTCAAACAACTTTTTTCTGGCTTGCACATTGGTGTATGCATAAACTGCAATTATCCTCACACATCTTTCCCTTTTCCTTATGTCTCATACCACTAGTCCACTAAAACATTCCCATAATCCTTCTCCTTATTATGTACATTTTCTTCTTCAGCAATATCCTCATACTCTAAATGCACTGGCTATGCCCCTGTAGTAACCCTGACTAACCATCCTCTTCACCCCTCTTTCTTCCTCTTCTTGCCATACTTCCAAACTTCTACATGATTTTGACTTGTAAATAAGACTGACTCTTTTTAAACTCTAATAAACTTAGTGTATAAATACTTCTACCTCATATGATCTATTGTACATAACTCTTACTATTCTGTTTTGAGCTGTCCTAAGCTATATTCTGCTCACTGTACTGTTTCTCAAGTGTTTTTATCTATTGCACATAACTATGACTGTATTATATCTGATCTAGCTCTCTTAAACTTTACTCTGTTGATTGTAACTTTTCTCAAGTGTTTTTATCTCAAGAATGTAGTAACTACCTGTTTTTATTTTGTTTTGTAGTCCTTTTTCACCATGTAACAATATTTTATACTTTGTATATCTGTGTGGAGCTTTTCTCCCCGGGCCACTACTGAAAATGGAAATATATCCAGCTAGACTTGCCCGGTCAACAAATGTAAAATAAAAAAAAATAAAATAATGATGTCTATACCAATATTTTAATTTATATTATCCTTAGATTGCCTTTTTCCTGGATTATTCTCGTCTTCTTCTTCTGACATTTCATTTTCTAGGAATGACAGCCAAACCAAAAATGACTAAACACATTGCTTTTTCTGCATTTAGGCCTAACTTTTTGTGGTATGTTCCTTCCCAATGTTGATCATATCTTCTTTTCTTACAGTTTTGCACCAAGTGCTCCTCATACCCACAAAAAAAAAAAAAAAAAAAAAAAAACAACTTGCATTAGGTTGACCTTAATACCTCAATGGTCCCCATTTTCCATTCATAGTTATACCATGTGAAATGTGCTGCATTTTCTCTCATGTACATCGACTGTTACCCAAACCTCCTACGGCCCCATTCAGGCATTTCTTTCATCATATATTTTAATCTCTTGTACATCATCATCATCATCAGCCCCCATTTTCCCATTTTTCTACATGGGGTCAGGGTATCATGTTAACTGTCTCCAACTTTCTTGATTCAGTGCCACACTCCTCCCTTCTTCAACACTCATGCCTGACTGTCATAGATCTTCTTTCACACAATCCATCCACCTCTTTGCTGGAAGTCCTTGCTTCCTCTTACCTTCTTCCTGTCTGTCCCAAATCTTCCTCACCAGATTGTCTTCTGCTTTTCTACACATGTGCCCAAACCACCGTAATCTGTTCTCTTTGATCTTTTCTGCAATGGGAGCTACTTTGGCTTCTGCTCTTATGTTCTCATTTCTTCATCTGCCCCACAGTGTGCATCCTATCATCTTTGTCAGGCACTTCATTTCCATCACCTCTAGCTTCTTCAACCATTCTGCCTTTACTGCCCAGGTTTCTGTACCATACAGTAGTACTGGTCGCACCACTGTCTTGTACACCTTACTTTTCACCTTCTTTGGCATTCTTCTGTTATAGACTACACCTGATAATTTATGCCAGTTGGCTGCAGCCCCTTTAATTATAGCTTTGACATCTTCATTCAGACTACCCTTCTCCTCAACTATCCCTCCCAGATTCTTGAAACTGTTTACCTGTTCCACTATCTTCCCTTATATCTCTGTTCTCAGCTTCTTCTGATTTCCCCAATTTGCTGCCATTACCACCATCTTATCTGTGCTTAGTTTCATCCCATGTGCCTTCAGATTTGCATTCCATTCTCCTATCCTTTGCTGAAATTCTAGCTCAGAGTCTACTTGTACTGCCATATTGTCTGCATACAGTAGCTTTGTTGATCCATCCCTCCAACCTGCTTGCTAATGTAGTCCATCACCAGTATGAACAGCAGTGGGCTCAAAGTTGAACCCTGGTGTACACCCACTCATTATTGGGATGGAGTTGCAGATAAGGTGGTCACTGTGCTTCAGGCCCAGACTTTGGTAAGGTTCATAGGTTGGTACTGGGCTATTAGCCCTATGTCCTATACAAGCTTAGCCATAACAATTCCATGGCTATTTCTTCCAACACTATTTACTTCCCTGGACCCCCTTCTAGCAGGGTGACTGATGTGATCCCCGGGGTGAATTTCCTTTCTCTCATCTAATCATCAAGGTTCCTTTTGAAAAGGGCCAAAGAGGCATTCTGCTTGACATGTATGGACAGTCTATTCCAGAGTCTAGGGAGTCTCTGGGTCAGGAACCTATCCCTCCAGTATGTTTTGTTTATTGTGAAGACAAGGTTTAGATACCTAGAGTGTGTGGCTCTGAGGGATTGGGATTTCTTTTAGTGTAGCATGTCCAACAGCTCTGGGTTTGACATGGCCTTGTATGTTAAGCAGAGATCACCTCGGAATAGATGATATGCGACAGAGTATAGCGGGAGTTTTTTTAGGAGGTCAGCATAGGGCATCTGCTTTAGGCCTGTGATTCTTTTAGTGAGGTATTTCTGTGGCCTTTCCAGTTGTTGCAGATGTCTTGAGAGGTACATACCAAATGGGGTGTTGTATTCTATAATGGGTCTAATGAGGGATGAATACAGTGGGACAATGACCTCCTTTTTTCTGGATGAAAAGCCCCTAGTGATGAGGTGTACCACATAGAAGAATTTCCTG
Organism: Protopterus annectens; assembly: GCF_019279795.1. Taxonomy (NCBI): domain Eukaryota; kingdom Metazoa; phylum Chordata; order Ceratodontiformes; family Protopteridae; genus Protopterus; species Protopterus annectens. The sequence continues at coordinate 1,092,764,727 of NC_056729.1, read as the reverse complement.
ACTGTTGTGGCGATGTGGTTATTAAAGGTGAGACCACTGTCCACCTGTGTCCCTAAGTCTCTTATCACACTTTTGGGGTTTAGTGTACTGCCACCTATGTGGTAATTCACGGGTACATGTTTTTTCCCAAAGGGGATAACTATACATTTCTTGGCATTGAGCTTGAGCCCATGGCTCTGGCAGCAAGCATCTGTTTCTGTAAGGCCCTTTTATAGAGTATCCACATCATTTGGGGATTCAATAATAGCTCCCAGTTTGCAGTCATCTGCAAACTTTGTTAGCCAGAGTCCCTTATTGTTAGCCAGTACTTCAGAGAAGTAGATGCCAAACAAGAGAGGTCCCAGAATTGAACCCTGAGGTACTCCACTTGTCACTTGTCTGGACCTGGATTGGAGTCAGCTACTTTTACAATGTGGGTTCTGTCAGTAAGCCAGTTGGCAACCCATCAAGTGAAGTAGGGATTAATGCCCAGCTTAGTAAGTTTATCTATGATTCCTGAGTGGGGGGTGGTATCAAAGGCCTTGGTGAGGTCCAGATAGGCTGTGTGGACTGCCTTACCCTTGTCCATGGCTCTGGAGACTGATTCAAAGAAGTCAATCAGGTTCAGGAGAAAAGATCGGCCCTTCACAAACCCAAACTGGGTGGGGACCAGTGTTTTAAGGTTGCCAATGTCTTTGTTTATAAGTTCCATGATAATACATTCCATGGCCTTGCAGATCAGGCTCATCAGACTGATGGGGCGATAGTTCCCGGGATCCAAGGTGGATCCCTCCTTGTGGAGTGGGATAACTGTAGCTGTGCGCCACTCAGTAAGCATGAAGCCTGTGGTGAGGGTATGATTAAACATGACACTTAGGTGAGGTGCCAGTTCATTTTGTAGTTCATGTAGTACACAGCCCAGGATGTCATCTGGTTCCATGGATGCTGTATTCTTAGCTTTGGAGAGTACGTGTTTTACCTGTGTGGCCGTTATTACCATAATTTGGCAATCTTCCGGTATTGAGATGGGCCATTTAGGGGGTGAGAGGGGGGTGAGGTTGGCAGTGAATCGATCTGCCAGGATATTGGCAATATCCTTGGGATCAGTATATTTAATGCAATTCTGTTGTAGCTCAGAGCAGATCTGAGCATTGCCATTTAGATTCTTGACATAGTTATAGAATGCCGTGTGGTTGTCTTTGGAATCTTTGGCAATTTTATTTTCATAACTAGCTTTGGAGGATTTTATGAGGGATCTCAGCTTCTTACTGAGGCTGGTAAGGGAGATTTTTGCATCCTGGGATTTTCCTCTTTTCTGCAACAGTTTCTTCCTTTTGTTGTAAAGGTTGTTTATGGCAGGGGACCACCAGATTGGCTTCCTTTTTTTGGAGGAGAGCATCTTGGTTCTATTTGGGATGGTACGATTCATGCATGAGAGGATGTGCTCATACAGTGCCTTAGTGTAGGACTCAGCAGTTGAACTTTCAGTTCCCATCTGCATGGGTGTCATGAAGTTTGTAACTTTTGACTGAGTAGCATGAAGTTGGCTTTGAAGACGTTTTTTATGGAGATTTCCTTACTGGGGGGTGGAGGTGGGGTATGGATGTTAAGGGTGATTAGCTTATGTTATGACCTGACCAATGAGGGGGGTGACCAAAGGTGTGGAGCATCGATTTCCCATGTTGGTAATGACCAAGTCTAGGATATTGGAGCCCCTGGTAGGACTAAAGATTAGTTGATCCAGGGCATTGGAATTTATGAATTCCAAGAACCATTTGGCAAAGGTGTTGGAACATGAGTAGTTTTCCCAGTTAATGGCATAGTAGTTGAAATCACCCAGTATTAGGGTGTTTAGTTGTATATTAATATTTTCTAGTATGTTTACAAAGGTGTAGTGAGAATCTTGGGACATTGTGGGGGATCTGTAGCAAGCTACAATTTGGATTTCAGTCTTACCTAGTGTTAGTTGCACCTGGAGAATTAAAGATGCATTGTGTTGGGCAACTAACCAGGTGGGAGATTATTCTTAGTAATTTCCAGTCACCTTTTCAATTTCCATAGACAGGGTAGATTTACTGGGATTTGCTAAGGAACTGATTACAGCTTTTTCCTCTTCTTCACACACTTCTAGGAGAAAATAGAAAGCAGTCTCTTCTTATTCTGACAGGATTTTACAATCAGAAAAGAAATGTGTACAGGGGAAGGGTTGTACCTCAGATGTTTCTTCCTGGTCTGATTTTTCTGATTCGGAGAACAGTGTTGCTTCAGATTTCTCAGTTAAGAACTTTTACCTAACATGAAGAAGATGTATCAGTGGGATCAGAATAAAATTCCTATGGCACAGAGCATGTACTATAATTTACTAGAGCTACTGATGCTTGAAGCTGAACCTATTTCTCCTATATTTCAAAGAACTGTCTTTTTCTCAATGACTCAAGCCTCCTTGACAGGGTACCTTCAGTCCTTAAGAAGTACAACAGGTTATATAAGGTCAGACCCATAAGTACCTGTTTTCTAATCCTAAAGCAGACCAATCAGACATTATATTAACTAGGGGTTGGGAGGGTGGCCTAATGGTTAAGGTGTTTGCCTTCCAAACACAAGGTACAGGATTTGAATCTCACAGGCAATAATTGGCTAGGCTTAGAATGGCTCGCAAGGACAGTTAGCCTAGTACGAACCTATGCTATGCTAAAGAGGTTACTGTTATTAATAATCTCATTCCTACTGACAAAAATGGAAAAAGGGGAGATAAGTCAGGGATGAAAATCTACTCTTCTAGTCCTTCAACATTTAGAATTTTGACATGACAAGCAATTATGATAAAAAAATGTTCTTGTGTATTTTGAGAACATTCCAAAGTTAATGCTTAACCTTCTTTCTCTGGAGTAAATAATTCATTAAATGCTTCTGTGAGAGCTGTTTCTCAACTGATTTTGCATAATATAAAATGTACCTATGATGCAGTGGAATCTTCTTCTAGGGCTACTACATCGCACTCTGTTTTGAGGAGACTTCAATAAACAATTCAAACAAGAAGCAAAACATATATATTTTTTTAAACAAATGAAAGATGACTAAAACAACAAATGAAAAGCCTCAAAATCTCATTGAGAGCCTTCACAGTTAGCATGAGTCTCCAGCTACTCAGGTTCTCCCTCCCATCCTGGCAATCTTTCTATGGCCTTGTGACTTCATCTCCCTTTAACGCATCAGATAGTCCCAAAACGTTGGTTTCCAAGTGTAATATAACAAGATATTCTTGGCAATGAGAATCCCTTTCTCCTTATCAAGAGAGCCCTCTTTGCCTATGGAACCAGAATTCTCTTTTCCTTCTAGTTCTGCACAACATGCTGTCTCAGAGAGAGATAGAATCACAGCCTGTCAACATTCTAGACAAAGATTATCATTGAAGGATATTGCTTGTGCCCAAGCCAGAAGAATCATTGAGGCCAGTACAGGAGCATTCTATTTTAAACCTTTTTATCAGGATCGAGAATTTCATCATGGTAAACACTTCAAATGCTTGCACCTTTGATTTTTATCTAGTTGTCACAGTAAAGATTAATACAAATGACATATTATCATATTCCTAATGCCAAGCATGTCAGGTATTTCTTAAGATTTGCTGTGTCTGGCTAATATGACCAGTTCTTTGTTTTACCCTTTGAACACTCCACTGCAGCAAGAGTATTCAGAAAATGCCTAAGTCATTGCTTATTTAAGACTCCAAGGCACTTATGTCTATCACTATTTGGCTGATTGCCTTATATTTGCTGTCTTTTTACACTTGTCAATCTCTAGTAAATGTTCAGGAACATACCTCTCAACCTGGAAACATCAAAAATCTGGACAAGGTCCATGAAAAATAGGTACAAATATGTATGTTGATTAACATACAATTTGCATACATAATAATGCAAACCCACCCACTCCAAAGGAATTGTGGGATACCAATTTTCAAATGAAACTGAAGAACAGACAACCAAAATATGATACCAGAGTCCCCCTGCAGCTGTTCCAATGTCCCATTACCTGGCTATTTTGGTCCATTTACCATAAACACTAATGTGCAGATTTGTTAACTTCTACAATGATTATTTGGATTTTATTTTTACGTTTTATAGCACAATGCACAAACACTTATAGACATCTGCTAAACAAAGCAATACTGTCTCACTATGAAAACAGACATAGCATTACAACTTCTCTGTCCTTGAAACTCACATTCATTGAAACAGCATTGAAACCCACACTACATCCAAAGAAAATGCATCTGGTCAGTGGTGGATAAAATTACCTTTGGGCTGTTTTCAAAATTCAAATCATAGGCCCCTTGCACACAAAACAAAAAACATACATGTGTTCTTTGACAGACCTTTCTGACTTTAGCACTTTACATAATCGAATTACTGAAATCTCGAATGTCATATGGTCGAGACCATATGATCGAGATTTCAGTAAATCGAATATGTAAAGTTTTAAAAAATAACACTTTACTTACCTTAAAACATTACGTGCACAAAGAGGCAAGGCTTCTTGTATGGTCTGTGTGTACGTAATGTTTTTATCTTTTTTGCAGTGTTGACAGGAAGTGGGAAATCTCCCATTTTGCTCTTCCGCATACAGCGCAATATCAAAGATTTCCCTTTTCCCCACTGTAGCATGATCTCGGAGTTGGTATATTTAAGTAGGGGGGGTGTGGGGGTGCAGATGTTTGACTTTTTTTTGGGGGGTTTCATTTTAGAAGTTCGAGTTTCCAAAACGCGATCTTTTGGTCTCGACCATATGAAGTTCGAGATTTTGGGAATTCGAGCTTCTAAAGTGAATATAGATATATATATATATATATATATATATATATATATATATATATATATATATAAAATGACAGTAGTGTAAGCCATGGGCATCTTGCACAACTTCTCAAACCTATTTTTCAATTTCAGTTTTTTTGCTTGACTTATTCTGATTTGTGTTATCAGACCAACTCAGTAGCTGTAAACGCACAAAAAAAAAAAAAAAAAAACTAGGTGAACTGCATGTTTTAAGATTTCCGATTCTTAGTCCATGTACTGACAGACCCACTCCTATATTCATCCTGAAGCATCAAAACTATCATTGTAATCAAGTTGCTGTTAACTGGCCACTCTGGCTTCTCCACTGTCTGCAGGGGAAAAATATGTGTTTTATCTTGAATTTTGGAAAATGTACTGTAGTTGTTTAAAAATATTTTCCTTATAATACACCACAGAACACAATTCTGATTTTCTGTTCCTGAATTTGGGTTAATGGTATTTGTTGCTCTTTCCACTGAGACACAAATGGCCTTGCAGATGACATTTTCTTACTTCTGTTGTATCTGTAGCTACACCCTGGACTTGTTACACCCACCCTATTTAAAAGTACAACACCATACAGTATCAGCAATGCATCTACATACCGTAAGAGTAGAACCCACAGCCTTCTGCATCAAAAACAAGAATTTAACCTGTTATGCTATTAACAATGCAAGCAAGCTTAGCATAAGCAACATTAAACTTCTCTTCTCCTAAAACTGCTTGTAAGATCCACTCGACACTCAACCGTATCTCTCAAATTTGCAGCATAAGAAATCTGGAAAAAGCCAAAAATTATTGGTGGGAGGGACAAAAGCTAAAAAATCAGGGACACATTTTAAACACTGCTTGTATAATTTTGGAAAGTTGCAAGAATAAAATGTGTTACCACAATACATTTCACTGCAAAGTCTTGAATGGAGGACCTTGTGCACTGCAGGACCTTTTGCACTACAGTCAGAGCAACATACCAGTATGCCAAATCAGCAGTTTCCTGAGCATTAGAAAGACTGAGACTTAAATGGCTATCATTTAGTGACTTCAGTTCTCACTTCTCACCATAGCTCTCAACCTCTTAGCACAAAAAACCTGGACAAAGCCAATAATGAGGGAATACAGAATTCACTTCTCACAATAGCTCTCAACCTCTTAGCACAAAAAAACTTTGACAAAGCCAATAATGGGGGAATACAGCCATACTGATCTTATAAACTTAGAAAATTACTAGAATAAAAGATTTGGTGTTACCATTTCTTTTCTGAAGAATATGACGTCTGAAATTCAAATACCTGTCATTATTTAGTGAATTCAAACCTTCACTGAAACCCAGAAAACCACAGATTTTATGAGGAACAGAACAAAATGTGAGGCATAAATGTTGAAAGTTTTCACGAGGGGTGGTGGGTAGGGACCTTAGGCTCTTGTTACCTGTACCCTAGGTACAAGGTTTGAGCCTGAGTACGTCCTCTAGCCACTATATATTCACCTGGGGCATTACACACACACACACACACACACACACACACACACACACACACACACACACACACACACACACACACTTCTTTCCAGTCCAACACAGCTTCTTTGTCCCAAATGGCTCTTCTCACCTCTGCAGTGCTTCCTACTTTTACAGCTGGCAGTAGCAGCATATCAAATGTCTCACAGCAGCATAGATATCCAGTCAGCAGCAGCAGCATATCAAATGGAAACAACACTCTGCTTTGTCCACCAAACAGCGGCTCTTCTGTACAGCTGCAGCATATCTCATTAATCAAATGGTAGCTCATTAGGCAGCACAGCATAGAAGATATCCAGCCTCACTCGCATTAAAGTTTCAAACAGCTGTTCCACACAGCATATTACATTAGGCAGCATAGAAGATGCCCTGCTTGCATTGCAGTCCTTTCACTAAGGATTTGAGCAGCATTTCATCCAGAAATGCACGCATGTTGAGCTTTAGCTCAATTCTGACAGAGCTAATGTCACTGCGCATGTGATGATATCAGCTCAAAAAGCCAGGAAATAAAACTTAAAATAAAAGCACCCGGAAAATCAGAAATTAAGGGGTGCCACCTGGGAATCATGGTACCCCATTATTTTGACCCCAAGACTCTGTTTTTACCAAGTAATTTGGTATGGTTGGGAAGTATGTTCAGAAACTTCTTCTCAATCTAGGTTTTTAAATTAATTTGTAGAAGTGTTCTCTCATCCTGTCTCACAGAATGATATTCCTGGGATGCGTGTTAGATGGCGCCTTGGCAAGGGCCTTCCATTCCACCAAACAAGGTAGATATGTTTCAGCAGTTTCTCTTGAGGTTCTCCAGCCTAAACTACAACTGTAATGGAGTGTCTTTGATACTAAGAGACATGACATCAATGACAATCATGCTTCCCTTTGCCAGATTGCACAGGAGGAAAAACAGTGGAATGTCAGTTCAATTAGGATTCCACATTTGCACCATCTGACCTTTGAGATTTAATTTCTGATATTCATAAAGAGTGAGATAGTTTGGTGGGTAGGCCAGATATCCCACAGTTCTGGTCTTCCATTCTCTCTTTCCTCTGCACCCCCAGTCATTCACTACATGTGCTTCAGCCCCCAATAGGGAATGGTTTCAAGATTAGTAAATGTGCAAGCATTTGGGGATCCAGTGGCCTGATAGAAGCATCTAAACATCAGAGAGATGTTGGGTGCCAGAAATGTTTTTAAGGTCTTCAAGCATCTTTGGTCCCTAGGACTTCTGCAAATGTTCACAGATAATACAACAGTGATGTGGCACTTAAACAAGCATGGTATACTGAATCCTACCCTTTATGCAGACTGAAAATGGTAGCTTCAGAGATAGTAATTCAACTCAGTCTGACTCTTTAAACTTCATACATTCTACCATAGCAAATTATTATGACAGACAAGCTCAACAGGACAAGATAGAACTTCATAATTGGAAATTTCATTCTGGTGTCTCCCAAGAATTGATCTGACTCTGGGAACACCTCAAGTAGATATGTTTGCCACCTTTCAGAATAGGCAACCAAAGAAATTTTGCATTAGGAATTCATTCAGACAGGTCTGGAACACAGATGCATTCTCATTCCCATCTTCTTGTATGCATGTTTCTGTATGCACTTCTACCCCTTGCACAAATTATCAGGGTTCTTCTAAAGATTAGGAACAATTCTCAACAAATTGTAGTGGTGACTCCTTTCTGGCCAAGGCAACAATGGTTTTCCCATCTTTCCAGTATAGCCAAGGGCAAGTAATACAAGCCTCTCCAGCTTTTCTTTTATGGAAACTAACAAGCTGTTTGTCTTCTATGAAGGCAAAAGGAAAGGAAAATATGCAACTACACTTATTATTTCTAAATAACTGCCCCAAGCCACACTAAATCACTTACAGGTAGGGTTCCAGCTCATTCAACAAAACAGGTAGACTCTAGAAGAGTTCTTGATGCAGCAATATGTATGTTCAAAAAACAATGGGCAGGATTCACGAAGGCTTGCACGGAGTATAAGAGACGTGTAACACTCCATGCAAGCCTCGCGATCCAGGAACAGCCCTAAACTCCGTGTAAGAGACCAGCTAAAACGTCTCTTACACAGACTGGGCGTGGACATGCTAAATACCTCATTTGCAGCCGAAAGGTTTGCAAATGAGGTATATTAGCGATCCACGAAGCAGAAACCAGTCCGTGTAAGAGACGTTTTAGCTGCAGAAATGTACTCAGTTGACAACTGAGTACGTTTCTGCAAATTCCACAATGGAGCCATGTCAGCTCCAAATAAAGGGTGCATATGTCTCAGGCAGCATGCCAGTGGCCAAATATGTGGCCATTGGCAAGGTAACCCGATGCAAAAATAATAAAAATATAATTTTTTTTTCTGCGATCGCCGATGTTTAAACACAGCGCAGCCCCACGCAAATGGGCTGCGCTGTATAAAAACATAAAAAAGAAGGTTATAAACCCACAGATGTGGGTTTCATGCAATACATGGAATGACAATGCAGGGACCAGCAGACCAAAAACAACATGGCCACCCTGTAGTGGTTGCTAAGGGGTGAAGCTGAGTCTAAGACATGTAACTAAGCATTAGTAGGCAATCTCATGTAAATGAGGGTTAGGATACTGAATCTCACAGTCACATAGCAAATGATCACAGTCTGAGTAGTGTAAGAGATACATAAGGGGATGGAATAGAGTAAGAGATAGGTGACATCACAGGGGGGAATGGTAGAAAGAAATGCAGTTCATTGGAGGTCAGTGTAGCATGACAGATGACAGACACAGATCATGGAAAGAGGTGTGCCACTAGATAAGTCAGGGAAAGTCAAGAAATGGAAGGTGTACACTGTTACTTACATCAAAGCTTCTTGCTGGGCGTGCATGCATACGTGTGCGTGCCATGAAGCATGAGTAGGGCAGTGTGCATGAGTGTAAGGCAGACTGAGCATATGGGAGCATGTTGGGAGATGTTTAACACTGTTTGTGCAGGTGTGCACGTGTGTGGGGCAGGCTGAGCATGTTGGAGGCTGTTGGCAGACGTGTAACAGTGTTTGCGCGGGTGTGCGCGCGTTTTAGCCAGAATAAGTAGATTCTGAACAGTGTAATCACGTGTGCGCGTGTGTAAGCCACTGTGAGCGTGTTTCTGCTAGTATGCACGTTGCGCCCCCCTGAGGAAACAGAAAGGAAAAAGGAAGCAACAGAATTAGTAGGGAGCTAGCAGGGATAACTGCTGAAGCTAGCAGGTGAAAACAATTAGAAGCAGGCAATTACACAGGCAGAATAGTATCCCAGCCCAGCACTTAAAACTCTGCAAACAGTAGTGCAGGATGTTTCTCTTAAGAGACACTGCAAGACAGGAGTAAGCTAATAGAAGTGAAAACTGAAAAAGCTTCACTCAGAGCAGAAATGTTAGGGGCTGGCATCGCAGTCATAATGAGACATAGGCGACTTGCTGAGGGTGGTGACAATGCAGATGGTGCCAGACAACCCACAGTGAGGAGACGGAGAAGAGTGTACAGGCCCAGGGTCACCTACCACGGGTTACATGAGCTGGAGATAGTAGAGCGCTATAGAGTGGACAGAGAGCTCCTGCAGTAAATTGTTGAGCTATGCAGGCCACACCTCACACACAGAACCAACAGAGGGGAACCCATCCCAGTGGAAACCAAGGTATGTGTTGGCCTAAGAATACTAGCAACAGGTACCTTCCAGAGACCAACTGGTGATATGATGGGGATATCACAAGCATCAGCCTCCAGGGAACTGCGCCAGTTCCTGGATGCCATGTCAACACATGTCGGTGATCATGTATATTTCCCCTTTGCCCTTGAGGTATTGGCCAGCAATATGTGTCTCTTCCAGCAAATAGCGGAATACCCTGAGGTAGTGGGTGCAATAGACTGCACGCACATATGCATCAAAGCACCAGCCGGTGAGCGGGGTAGGGCCTACATTAACCGCAAGGGCTTCCCCTTCATCAACTGCCAGGTTGTGTGTGATGCCCAGGGCATAATAATGAATGTGTATGCTGGCTGCCCTGGGAGTTACCATGATTCCCACATCTGGCATTTGACGCAGCTGTACCAGACATTTGCCAATGGGGACATCCCACACGGACACCTAGTGGGGGATGCAGGTTATGCACTGGAGCCATGGCTGATGACACCCATCAGAAACGCACACACGCCTGAACAGGAACGCCATAATGAGGCACATGCACAAACACGTAATGTAATAGAGCATGTGTTTGGGCATGGACATGCTAAATACCTCATTTGCAGCCGAAAGGTATGCAAATGAGGTATATTAGCGATCCACGAAGCAGAAACCAGTCCGTGTAAGAGATGTTTTAGCTGCAGAAATGTACTCAGGTGACAACTGAGTACGTTTCTGCAAATTCCACAACGGAGCCATGTCAGCTCCAAATAAAGGGTGCATATGTCTCAGGCAGCATGCCAATGGCCAAATATGTGGCCATTGGCAAGGTAACCCGATGCAAAAATAATAAAAATATATATATTTTTTTTCTGCGATCGCCGATGTTTAAACCCAGCGCAGCCCCGCACAAACGGGCTGCGCTGTATAAAAACATAAAAAAGAAGGTTATAAACCCACAAATGTGGGTTTCATGCAATACATGGAATGACAATGCAGGAACCAGCAGACCAAAAACAACATGGCCACCGTGTAGTGGTTGCTACGGGAGGAAGCTGAGTCTAAGACATGTAACTAAGCATTAGTAGGCAACCTCATGTAAATGAGGTTTAGGATACTGAATCTCACAGTCACATAGCAAATGATCACAGTCTGAGTAGTGTAAGAGATACATAAGAGGGTGGAATAGAGTAGGAGATAGGTGACATCACAGGGAGGAATGGTAGAAAGAAATGCAGTTCATTGGAGGTCAGTGTAACATGACAGATGACAGACACAGATCATGGAAAGAGGTGTGCCACTAGATAAGTCAGGGAAAGTCAAGAAATGGAAGTTGTACACTGTTGCTTACACCAAAGTTTCTTGCTGGGCGTGCATGCGCACATGTGTGTGCCATGAAGCGCGAGTAGGGCAGTGTGCATGCGTGTAAGGCAGACTGAGCATGTGGGAGTGTGTTGGGAGATGTTTAACACTGTTTGCGCTGGTGTGCATGTGTGTGGGGCAGGCTGAGCATGTTGGAGTCTGTTGGCAGATGTGTAACAGTGTTTGCATGGGTGTGCACACGTTTTAGCCAGAATAAGTAGATTCTGAACCGTGTAAGCACGTGTGCGCATGTGTAAGCCACTGTGAGCGTGTTTCTGCTAGTATGCACGTTGCTCCCCCCTGAGGAAACAGAAAGGAAAAAGGAAGCAACAGAATTAGTAGGAAGCTAGCAGGGATAACTGCTGAAGCTAGCAGGTAATAACAGTTAGAAGCAGGCAATTACACAGGCAGAATAGTATCCCAGCCCAGCACTTAAAACTCTGCAAACAGTAGTGCAGGATGTTTCTCTTAAGAGACACTGCAAGACAGGAACAAGCTAATAGAAGTGAAAACTGAAAAAGCTTCACTCAGAGCAGAAATGTTAGGGGCTGCCATCGCTGTCATAATGAGACATAGGCGACTTGCTGAGAGTGGTGACAATGCAGATGGTGCCAGACAACCCATAGTGAGGAGACAGAGAAGAGTGTACAGGCCCAGGGTCACCTACCACGGGTTACATGAGCTGGAGACAGTAGAGCGCTATAGACTGGACAGAGAGCTCCTGCAGCAAATTGTTGAGCTATGCAGGCCACGCCTCACACACAGAACCAACAGAGGGGAACCCATCCCAGTGGAAACCAAGGTATGTGTTGGCCTAAGAATACTAGCAACAGGTACCGTCCAGAGACCAACTGGTGATATGATGGGGATATCACAGGCATCAGCCTCCAGGGTACTGCACCAGTTCCTGGATGCCATGTCAGCACATGTCGGTGATCATATATATTTCCCCAATGCCCGTGAGGTATTGGCCAGCAATATGCGTCTCTTCCAGCAAATAGCGGAATACCCTGAGGTAGTGGGTGCAATAGACTGCACGCACACGCATCAAAGCACCAGCCAGTGAGCAGGGTAGGGCCTACATTAACCGCAAGGGCTTCCCCTTCATCAACTGCTAGGTCGTGTGTGATGCCCAGGGCATAATAATGAATGTGTGTGCTGGCTGCCCTGGGAGTTACCACGATTCCCACATCTGGCATTTGACGCAGCTGTACCAGACATTTGCCAATGGGGACATCCCACACGGACACCTAGTGGGGGATGCAGGTTATGCACTGGAGCCGTGGCTGATGACACCCATCAGAAACGCACACACCTGAACAGGAACGCCATAATCAGGCACATGCACAAACACGTAATGTAATAGTGCGTGTGTTTGGGCTGCTCAAGTCACGGTTCTGGTATCCGGACACATCTGGTGGAGCCTTGCAGTACACACCAACTACATGTACCCAAATTGTCATGGTATGTGCTATGCTACATAATATGATCTTGTGAAAACAGCATAAGACTGGGCCAAACAGCCCCCCACCATTGCCAAGGCCATCACAGGCAGAGCGTGACTTGGAGAAGGAACAATCTGAGCCTGCTCCAGTAGGCAGAAGGAGGCGTGCCCAGTATGCCCTGGCCTTGGCAAAGAGGCAACGCATAGCACATACACTGGCTCAGTAGGAACCCTGGGAATGATACCCCCTCTGACTCACTAAAATAATAACATGGATGCCTAAAATGACATGACCTGCTCACAAACATGTACAGGGAAGTGTAATATGCGCATCTGACAGAGGCAGCCCTGCAGCACCACCTGAGGCATGAATGCCATATGTTAAGTAATGTAACACCATGTACTATATGCACACCTGAGCACCCTGACTAACATCCAAACTCACCAAGCATGAAGCCACAAAATGACGATGGGATGATCAAGTGCAATAACTGGCTGAAGTAATGCAGTTAGTCAAAGGGGAGCCAATGTGTTTCAGGCTGGGAAGACATGCGGAGCATGACATGATGCACCACCTGCTAGGGGTGGCATGCACCTATCATTCCATGCCCCATGGATACTGGCAAAGGTGGACAGTACCCACAGCATGCCCTGAATAGGTAAGTCTCAAAACACAAACCCACCTTCATAGGTACCACAAGGGATAGGAACCTAGATGTAATGCTACCCAATGCCAGAAGTCTAAACAGCAAGATGTGTGCAGTGTAAATGCACACAGTATGGAGAATGTAGATACCAGTCCTGTAATAGAGAACTGGGTCAAGGCTCACATCAGCACCCTAACACTAGTGGGTCACACCTCATACCGTGCTGTACAGCCGCAAAACATGGAACAAGCTACAAAAGGAGGGTGACTAGCAATAAATGTCAAGGATAACCTAACCCCCATGTTGGTACCACAACAAGAAGCAGCATGGATTAGCCATGGTCAAATACCAATGGCTAAAACCGCCTCCCAGTATATAGCCTGCTGCAGACTACTGTCCTAATACCAGGAACTGCACCTGGCCTATGTTGGAATACATGAATATATGAAGCCCCCCAAACCACATTATATTGCTTGACTGAAAATACCCAGACATACACTGGGAGCATTATACTAGCACCAACACAGTAGGAGAAAAGTTCCCAGAATCCATAAACCAAAATGCCCAGGAACAATGTACCACTCCCACAAGAGGGATAAGCATACTGGATGTGATAATCAGCTACATGTGTACTGGATGGCAAGATGAGAAGTGTATCCCTCACTGGTAAGACCAGACCATAGAGTAATCACACTGGATATACACATCCCGACCCCAGTCCCTGGCCAAAATACCACAGTGAAAAACATGTGTAAAGCATAGGTTGCAGCCCTCCAAACTGATGTTGAATCCACGAAAGGCAAGTGCAGAATATGGGACACACTGCAGAACATGTTATACAGGCTTTCCATGAACACAGCCAGGAATGCTTGGAGTATGCAATCACAAATAACAACAACACACAATGCCATACGCGCAGGCATCTGGCATGCTGGACTCCAGTCATTACCAAACCATGCAAGAGAACGAGGAAGCTACCACATGATAGAGCAAACATAAAAAGGGAAATAATCACTGACCGGTAGTATGGCAATAATACATGTCCACACATACAATCCACTAAGTCCAGCCACAACAAGTAGAATCTGTGAATCCAGAGGCAATGTGACACCTGTCACACTTACACAGACAACCACAACACACCCCAATAAATACAAATATTTGTGATAGATGCAACCATGTATCCAAACCAGAGGTCGAGATCCACCAACTCAGTACTGTCAAAACTAGTCAGGAGGAGAAGGTAACCACATACACCACAAACCCAGTCCCACATAGACCTACCACAACTGTAAACCAAACACATAAACACAGAAAAATATTCCCAGAGGCCCTAATTACAAACACACCACACCAACAGAAGCCTCCAAAGCAGATCACAAGCAACCACAACCTCCAGACATAGCACATGCAACGAATAGTACACAAAGCTGGTGTGCCAAACAGTCACAGGCCAGAAGGAGAAACAGCATGCCTGATACAGTTATAATAGGTGTCTGTATAGGCAGACACACTGCTGTCCCACTCACCAGACTGAACAAGGGAAAGAGTAGAGTAAGCTGCCTGTAGGCTGCCACAAAATGCCACATAACACAAGTACGCAGGTCACCCCAAAGCAAGCAGAAATATGATTCACTCAATGTCCAGGCTGGTGTGAATGACCTGAGATGTACCTCCCTGGTCTACATGAAAAGAGACATGGATGATCCCTCTGAGTATGTACCCCAGGCCAGTATGACACTGGCTGTGTGCAGCATCCATCCCTCACCAAGAATGATGCCACAGTACAAACACAGAATGATCATGTTTAACAGCTGGCACAGTTACAGCTGTCAGTCCAAGAGGGTCTAATGTCTGTCTGCCTGAGATGTCAAGCATGGCAAGCCATACTGCCGTTCCAGGGATGGCTTGCACCTGTTACCCCTGTGCATCTGGATACTGGATAAGGCCTTTGCCGCCTCCATAGAGCCGTATGTAGGCAAGGCCAAAAAGACTACCCACCACCCTAGAAAACATAAGTGGTAGGAAACATAAGAGTAATGCTGACCAATGCCAGATGTGTAAACTGCAATATGCATGCCCCTGAGGCACTTCCCATTATGGAGAACATCAATGTCTGTGCAGTGACAGAAGCCTGCTGCAAGCCTAGTGATAGCACACAAGCACTACTAGGTTATACCACATATCATGTGTTATGGCCCCAACACCTGGACCAAAACATCAAAGGAGGGGGAGTATCCATATGCAGCACAGACACCCATATGGCCAGGTAACTGACAATGCACAAAGCAGTGGAGATCACCCATGTGCACCTAAGTGTAGTCCAAACTGCTGTACAGTCTGTAGCATGCGACAGACCACACTCTCACACACAAGAACTCCACCCAGACATCCTGAAGACACTGGACAGTATGTATGTCCCACCAAATACAAGACAAGGTACACACAAATTATCACATAGGTGGCAAACCATTATGTATGCAAGGAGTAATCAGGGACCTAGGGACACAAGTCGACAGTAATCTGTTATGTGACACTCACAATGCCAATGTGGCTAGGAAGATTGTCGATATTGGACACCGTATCATGAAAGGATTCACATCTACATCAACAGAGGTCACTGTGCTGCTGTACTGTTCCCTTATCAGACCCATAATCTAGTACAATGACTCATATGGGATGTACCGTACGTGACACCTGCAGCGGTTCAGAAGACATCATAGTTACCCCACCAAGAGGATAAAGGGTGTGAAATATATGTCATATGCTGCCTGGCTGTAGACACCCCAGCTGAATGCAGTCACAGACTGCCTACACAGAGGCATTGTATGTCTGTTGTACAAGGCCATGTCCAACACAGGAGTAATGGACATGATCCACCACAGGAAATCAAAGCCATTAGAGCTGTGAGACTGACAGATGTCAGCCTCAACACATAATGAAATAAGATGTGCTGGAGGGACAGATACATAACCCAGAGGCTCCCCACACCCAGAAACAGGATCGCAATCCATGTTAGGCAGAGACCCTCACTGACACCCCTCAACAGGAATATTGCCAAGTGGATGGATGATCGTACATGTATACTGGGGGTCTTCACTGTGCCACGACCAGACAGAGGCACAGTAAAGAAATTCATAAATGGCCATAATAGAAACATAGCAAGGGGTGGCGAAAGACACACACACTCTGGCTAGGCTTACTAATGTCCTAGGGTGGATAGCCTAAATTGAACCCATGAACCTATGAAGATACAAAATGTACAGGACACTAAGGATAATCACAAGGCTTACCTAACTGATGGTAGGAACCATGTTGGGCATCCGCAGATATGCTCCGAATCCCACAGATATTACAAACAACATACCAAACACACACACATATTGCTAACATACAACCTGACAGGTGCAGTGCAAACACCCCCCCCCCCCAGAGTGCAAAATATCTATCCCAGCAGACTGCTGGTCCCCTGACATTGCAGATGCTGAGGTAACAACCATCATCTGCAAAGCAAGACACACAGCAGCAAAGGTATGTGATGGTGTCCTGGGCTGAGGCCAACATGGACTCCAAGAATAATTGAATGCCAAATCACACTACTGCCCAATGTCAGCCTTACCACAGGATATGTACCCAAAGAGCAGTGTACAACAACAGTGGTCCTTCACAACAAAGGTGTTGCCTGAATGGATACTGCAAACTACCACCCCAGGATCCTGACAAGCTTGGTCTGCACAGCTATGGAAAGGATCAGTATGTACCACAGACAGAAGGCTATTGTGGACCTACTGATACTGGACCCTACACAGTGTGGCTGTCGTAACTGCAGATCCTGCCCCTAAACATGTTTGACCCATTTGAAGCAGTCATTAAGGTCAATGTGGTCCACACAGCGTAGCTGGACCGTACACATACTTCTAGACAATACCGTACGAGTTCAGTATGGATATGTTCACCAGCTTAAATATATTCCCCTATGTCAGTAGAGGGGTTGCAAACCAGACCAAGGACAGAACTGACATGGTCAGACATGCTGCATCAATGTCAGACTACAAAGCAGATATAAATGGCATCCCACAAGGCCTGGTCCTGCCCCCCCCCGTTCTGTATATATGTCCCATAGGTATAGGCCAACATGGAAGGACTGTGACTGAACATGTATGCAGAGGAGTACAAACAGCCCACCATATCCGACCTCCAGCTGACACAAGCAACCAACAAAAGGGCCACCTACAAACAGACAACTGGAGCCATAGCCATGTCAGCAAGCTCATTGCAGAACTGTGTATAGACAACCACCATGGATATACAGTAAGTGCCCATAAATTACCACACAGGTGTAAACCCATGACGTACCTAACATGTAATGTGAGACCTGGGTACAAAATATGATAGATATCCTGCACTGGACAAACATGTGGCTGTAGTGTTTGCAGAAACATATACTATATACCCACCCAAACATGAGGGTTGGCAGATGTAGATAAGGGGAAGTCACTGTGGCTCTGCAGTCATCCTCCATCAGCATCACAATTGACTACAATAGCCCCTGTGGGATATACCTCAGCAGACACCTCCATCAACTGTAAAGTCCACAACAGTACCCCATCAGGAGTAGCAAAGAGCATGAACAGATGTTATGTGTTGCCTGAGTAAACAAACTGCAGCCCCACACACTGCCATACTGCCCAGCTACAGACAAGCTGTGCCTGATGTATGAAGCCATGTCCAATCTGGAATCAATGAACATGCTGCACCTTGTACAATCTGAATGGCAGTGAGCTATGCACATGAGAGACCTGAATCACAGCACTGACATACATAGGACAAGCTGTACAGAATGATCCATAACACAGAAGGCACCCCCACTCTTCAGTAAACTCCTGGTACAGGTCAGCCAGAGAGTCACTTATCGACACCCCTCAAGAGGAATCCTGATGAGTGGATGGGAGATAGTAGGCTAACCCTGGGTATCACTGTTATGTCAGAGGTAGACGGAGGCACAGTATACTAACCATGACATATGTCATGGCAAACTCCGGTTACAATGTGTGTTGAAGGACAAACACACCCTGTGACTAGCATCAGAAATGGCCTAGGGAACATCGCTAGTGTTTGCCAATGTCCACCCATGTTGTGGAATACACTACCAATGTTGGACGAGCCTGGTGTAGGTAGTCCATATCTGAACATAATGCAACATGGTCATATGTGCACAACTGGCCCCTACACAGTCTGTTGTGCTCACTATGAAGATGTCAAGCAGTCATAGGACTAAAGCCCAGGATACTGTCCACCACAGTGAAAGTACTGAACCAGTACACTATATGGTACTACAGTGTTAGGTCATTATGAAAGTATGTTGTGAACTGTCTGCAAAGTATCCCATGCAATCCCTGCAGGCACAGTATAATCCCTGTTGTGGCAGACATGAAGCAGTTGGCCAGTTAGTACACAACATGACACCCAACACACAACCATAAATGTGAGATATTGTTGAAGTTCACACACACCCAAATATGTGGTGGACTTCAGAGTGCAACTTTATATGGAAAGCTCACACTGGGCATGCTCGCACACTTTGATAAATGAGGCATATGTCAGACAACATGCCATGGAAAGGCTGAACTGGGCATGCTCACACACTTAGGCCATATCTCCATTTAGCAGTTGGCCACACATATCTGGTATTTGTACGTGTCAGTCCAGGAAGCAACCACAACACAGCAATCTGCCCAGTGCACACAGTAAATGACTACAGAGACATAAGTGATATAGTGTATCGCCGTCATATGTAAACATCTTCCACAGATACACAAGTTGGTCATAGGAACAGGGAATGCTATGGAAATAAAGACCTGCAGACAGTAGAACAGCACAACAAATATTGTGCATCCGACAATTGAACATATGGGTGTAGAGGTCAATACTAGGCTTGTGGCCCTAGGGAATGACAGCTCAGCCAGAGTGTGCTTGGCATCTGCATCCCCAGTACAGTAGGCTACTGTGCCACTGTAAAGTAGGTCACATAAGGCAACATGTGAGGCTAGTGAGCTGTGCCTCTGTCAAGCATGGGCACAGTGGAGGTCCCAGGGATTGAATGTGCTAAGCCACAGCCATGTTGTCAGTGTGTGCTGGAAGAGGGTTGCTGAGGATCTCTAACAGTAAGTGTCCATCAATAACAGACTGAGGGTATCCCTATCTGCATTCTCTGCACAATTCCACTGTCAACACTGTGTTGTAATGATTATGTGTGAATGAAGTGCCATGCCGGAACTATTCACAGATGTCCTCCCTCTGTGGGCTACAGCTCTGCAATGTATTAGCTCACTCTGTCTGTTGTACGGCTCATATATGGCCGGTGTACACCTAACAGGTGTCTTGTTGTGGAGCAGTCATGGGTATATGTGGGATAGCATGATCAATGCAAACCATACACATGTTCATAGAATGCAATTGTCAAGGATTATGCTGAGTGGCCAGTATAGTCCCCCAGCATGGGTCCTCTGAAGTCATCCACCCCAATCTTCACAAGTGTAGAGTCTGCTTGTGCTAAATACAGTTTGTGTGCAGTGACAACCTTGCCTGGGGGTGTAGATGGGATATGGATGTCCAGGGAAAGGTGGGTATGGTCAGATATCAACAATGGTGGTCTACCTCTGGTGTGGAACAGTGAGTACCCACGTTGCAGATGGACAGGTGCAATATGTATTCCCCCATGTGGCTGTGGTGTGTGGTTCTGCCATAGCACATGGACCCACAAATTGTAGTGGCTGTAGGGTAAAGTGGTAGAGGCCTGAGTAGTTCTCACACACAATATGCCTGTATCTGATGTTAACAACTGGAATGGTGTATGTGAACACCTGCATATCCCGGCACTGTTCCCAGGGAAGCTAAGTGTGTGTCCTGGATGTGGATGTGGTGTTCTGGACTGGTTGTGTTGTGTGTTACAGGTCCTGTGGTCACAAAGCATGGTATAGAACATAACCTGCCAGTGTGATGTGCATATCTGACCCTGACGTAGGTGGCTGCTAATGCATATATATGCTATCCCCCACCTGACAGGTAGTACTACATGTACATACCTCTGTAGAAATAAAGATGTCAGCACCCTATAAATACTGCAGATGCAGAACAGATGCCCAGTAGTTCGGATAGTGCGCTCTAATAATG
This sequence comes from Protopterus annectens, assembly GCF_019279795.1. Lineage (NCBI taxonomy): Eukaryota > Metazoa > Chordata > Ceratodontiformes > Protopteridae > Protopterus > Protopterus annectens. The sequence goes on along the minus strand of NC_056729.1, from coordinate 1,092,744,125 downwards.
CATCTCCCTCAAGTGTCATAATATAGTTAGGTAGGGGTTTGAATCCTGCAAATGCTCAGTGTGTGTGGGTGAGTGGGGTTTGTGTGTGTGAAAGGCTGTGAGAGGGAAATGTCCCTTTTGGCAACTGGGAAAACACACTACTGGATGCACATTCCCCTTTCTAAACACTGATGATGTCAGCACCCTATAAGTACAGCAGGAGAAGGGAAACCTTCCAGTAATGTGAATAGCGTGCTCTGTTAATGTGTCCGTCTCGAGTGTCAAAACATAGTTAGGTAGGGGTTTGAATCCTGCAAATGCTCAGTGTGTGTGGAGGGGGTTAGTGTGTGTGCAAGTCTGTATGAAAGAAATACCCCTTTTGGCAACTAGGAGAACACACTACAGGATGCACATTCCCCTTTCTAAACACTGATGATGTCAGCACCCTATAAGTACAGCAGGAGAAGGAAAACCTCCCAGTAATGCTTATAGCACGCTCTGCTAATGCATTTGTCTCGAGTGTGATAACATAGTTAGGTAGGGGTTTGAATCCTACAAATGTTCAGTGTGTGTGGAGGGGGTTAGTGTGTGCGCAAGTCTGTGTGAGGGAGATGTCCCTTTTGGCATCTGTGAAAGCACTCTACAGGATGCACATTCCCCTATCTCAGCACGGATGATGTCAGCACCCTATAAGTAAAGCAAGAGAAGGGAAGCCTCCCAGTAATTCAAATAGCGCATTTTACTAATGCGTCTCTCCTGAGTGTCATAATATAGTTAGGTAGGAGTTTGAAACCTGTAAATGGTGTGTGTGTGTGTGTGTGTTTGGATGTGGGGACTCTGTGTGTGTGCAATTCTGTATGAAAAACGTGTGCTTCTTTGAAATCAGGAGATCACACTACATGATGCACATTACTCTTTCCAAACAGTGATGACGACAGCACCCTATACATACAGCTGGAGAAAAGACATCTGCCAGTAATCAAAATAGCGCAACCTGCTACAGCGTCACTCTCAAATGCCATGACATATTTAGGTAGGGGTTTGAAACTTGCAAGCGTGTGTGTGTTTGGATGTGGGGAGTTTGTGTGTGTGCATTTCTGTAAGAAAAACATGTTAGTTTTGGCAATCAGGAGATAACACTACCTGATACACATTACCCTTTCAAAATACTGATGATGTCAGCACCCTATAAGTACAGCCAGAGAAGAGGGACCATCTAGTAATCCGAATAGTGCACTTCGCTAATGCGTCTCTCTCACTTGTCGTGACCTTAGTTAGGTAGGGGTATGAATCCTGCAAATGGCAAGTGTGCATGTGGGGGTACTAGGGTGTGTGTAAATGCAAGTGTGAGAAAACAGATCCTTTTGGCAAATACTACAATACACCAGATGCCGCATATTCCCCCAGTAAATACAGGGGATGTCACCACACTATCAGCACAGCCAAACAGGGCTAGTTGGCCAGTAATGCCAATAGTGCGCTCTGCTACTGGGTCTATTACCATTGTCAGAGTACAGATAGGTATGTTTTGGTAACCCACAACTGCCACGTGTGGTTGTGTCACACATTATGACCTTGTGTGGGTCTTTGTGCATAACAATGCATGCCATTGCCTAAACCAGCAATGGCATTGCACACATGATGTGTGTGTGACACATACACATAAATACCTGTGACCTGCAGTAGTTACCATGTCTGACACATGCCTCGAGTGGATAAATGGTATTTGCAATGTATACCAATATGACTGTGTCTTACTGTGCAGGTGCCGCACGTGGTATGTGTCTATACAGTGTGGGTGTATATGGTAAAATACCTACAGCAGGGGATACACATCTGGTCTGGGCCATATAGTCTACATGTAGTCGATGTACAGGTGCTGCATGTTCCCACCTGTTGTGGGAGTGGTAACATGTCATTCCACTGCAATTCAGTGACCACATGCTGTGAACCCTTCAAGTAGTGTGTTGTAGCTACAGTAATGCTCACGCACAATGTTTGGCTGGATGCAGTCCAGCCATATAAAGACAGTTCTTGAGACTGTCATATTGCCAGTGTTGTTATGGAGGATAGGTGGTTTTCCTGTGTATGGGAGGGTTGTGTGTGCCAGGCTATGAACCAGATGGCAGTCCGACACACTGTTAGCTGCACATGATTAGGCACTGATGCTTTGTGCTGTGCTAACAACCTGGAGGTGTGTGTATCTGTGGTGCCTTGGGATACCACCCCCATGTCCATGTGTGTTACATGTGTAGGGGACGACAGGCATGGTATGAGGCATAACCTGTCAGTGATGGGTTACACCTGTGAGCCATGAATCAGGACTCTGGTACTGCACAGACATTGCAGTTCACCGTGCTGAGGATAGTGTCCAGTGCATGCATCTTGCAGTGTACACTGCTGGTGTTGTGTAGCAGCACTGTTAGTGTCCTAACCTGTGTGATACCCACGGAGGTGGCTATGTAATCCATGTCCTGCAGCATAAGGCAGTATGTGTGTATCAAGGAGCTTAGCCAATATACATCGGGCCATGGGTGTCACGTGCAAGCTGACCCTTGCACATCATTATGGCTTCCCTAGCATGTAAGCACATGTTGACAGCCAGCGGATACCCTATGAATGACATTGGAGACTGAGCAGAATGTAGACATGCAACACCCTTCCTACATATAGTGGTAGCATACCTGGTGAGGGTATGTTGGCAAACAAGATCAGGCTCATACTGGCCCATGCCACATGCTGAGAGATCCATTCTATGTTCCCTATCATGTAGTCCAGGGAGGTATGTCTCAGGTCATCCATAGTGGCATGGTCAATCAGTGAGTCATATGTGTCCATGCCTCTGACTGACCTGTATGCATGTGTTCTGTGGTGGACCATAGTGCCCCTGAGGCATATCACTGTGCCCTTCACCAGATACAGCCTGTTGAGCGGGACCCCAGTGCAGCACCCAAGACAGGTACCTGACACATCTGTAGCAGGTGTGTTGTATACCCTACAGGCTGTGAGTGTGTGGCGCACGGGATGTGTGTGCCATGTGTGGCATGTGCTCTGTTCTGACAGAACATATGCCTGTGTGCCAGCTGCAGAGGTGTGTGATGCTCAGGCAGGATGCTATTTTGAGTCCCCACGTATGCCCCAGTGTGTTCAGCATGCTGTCAGTGCTTGTCTATGTCTGACTTGTATTGTAGTCACTGTAATATGACATGCTACCTGACAGGATATGGCATTACTGGGTTCAGAGAGCTCAGTCCCCAGATTGGCTATGTGGTGGCATCCCACACATGTGTTGTACGTTCCTGGCCAAGGGTGATGGCTGACTGCATACATGTGGCAGCTGGGACATTGCCACATGACTCACATAAACCACAACTGGACCATAGAGGTGATTCACAGGTTACCTTTGCACATGCTACCCTAGTAGTGTGATTGCCATGGTGAGTACCAACACATAGGGCCAATGGGGAACAACATACTGAAGGTGTGTATGTGTGGGTGTACTGCTACTGTTTCATAGCACTGGCATATATGACTGCACGTGGGTAAATGCCAGGTAAGACATGTGCAATGTGTCACAGGCAACGTACATGCGAACAGGACGGACAGTGACGTTCTGTCATGTGTAAACTTGACATATGTATCGTACGCTATGCAGATGTCACTAGGAGTCCACAGAAGCACTGTAACTCTGCATTGCAGGTGTAAGCAGTGTTCCAGGGAACCCCAAGCGAACATGCATGCAAACAAAGCTACAGTAAGCAGGGCTGGAAGTAGTTCATTGTACAACAAAGAAGGGGTAACATTAACAGTAAGTAACAATGCAAATATGTAGGCACTATCAACATGTACCCAGGAATACACAGCAGAGATGCCCATGGTAGAACTGATATTATGTCATAGTTAATTGTGATTTGGATTACATTGGTACTGCACACATATCAACATGCACAAACATCCACATTGCATAGTCGTTGTGGACAACTTGACACCATTACTGTACATGTCCACCATTGCATATCACTACTTGCGTTAGCTTCTCTCCTGTGCTACCCATGTATGCATCTATCTGTTGACATCCTTACCACCGGCATGCAATTATGTTTAGCTGTTACACTTTGGTATGTACTATGGGTGCAAATAACAATTCAGGACATTCATACGGTTACTGCATCAGGCATGCTGGGATATACACACAATCATATCAGCACACTGTACTGTTACCAACATGATACTACTAATACACTTCTATGTAGTCACCCTGTGCATCAGCAACGTGTTTACCTGTTCCCATAATGATGTTGGAGATTGCAGGAGGTGGCACAGTGTCATCATATGCACAGGGTGTGAAGTAGGTATGCCTGAGTCTGCCACTGATACCACCAATTGACATGTGTGTGTATGTGTGTTGGTGAGGGGCAGCAGTACAGGGTGGAGCAGTGTTGGTGCAGTGTGTGCATGTATGTGGTCACCCTAGGTGTTAACATTTCACATGTGTGTATGCACGCACACAGTTCCACCTCATGGCTGCCATATACAGGGGTTTGTGGACAGCCACAGACTGCACCTGGCAGGTCATACAGATCAGTGTCTGTGGACACATGCACACAGGCACAAATGCGCACATGCACACATGCACACAGGCAAACATGCACACATGCACAAGTGGACACATGCACACATGGACACATGCACACATGCACACGTGGACACATGCACATATGGACACATGCACACGTGGACACATGCACACATGCACATGTGGTCACGTGAACACATGCACGCGTGCACACATGGACACAGGCACACGTGCACAAGTGCACACATGCACACGTGGACAGAGACACACATGCACACATGGACACAGGCACACATGCAGACATGCACACGTGGACACATGCCCATGTGGACACATGCACACATGCACACAGGCACACATGCACACATGGGCACATGCACACATGCACACATGCACACATGCACTACTGGTCATGTGTACACATGCACACATGCACACATTCACACGTGGACACAGGCACACATGCACACATGCACACGTGGACACAGGCACACATGCACACATGCACACATGGACACAGGCACACCTGCACACATGCACACACTGCAGTATACACACAGAGCACTACTGAGTTACACTAGTGTTACTAGCACTATCAGGACTATTATAGGTATTGTTAAACACACTCACCAGCATGGGTGGCCTGCCTTGCTGTAACCCCGGAAGGACCTGCAGAAATGATGAGATTAATGTCAGTGGGCACAACTGTGCCATTGATACTGCATTTGATACAGTGTAGTTGTATACCAGTTGCCTTTCACACGTCAGCTGCTGATATTGCCAATATCACACATGCACAATTACATACTATGATGACAGCTATATACCATGGACACACCTTACACATGCATAAACTAACAGTCTGCAGAACAGTCAAGTGTACATATGGCATATTACCTGCATGCTCCATGTCGTGCTGCTGTGTGGATCCAGCCTCCATCATAATGCAGGTGTATTGCTGTTGCTGTTCCGGGGCTGGAGTCACAACACTTAGGAGTAGCCCCTCCAGTCTGATGAGGGGGGGATGTGTGGCCACCCCACCTCCTGTGGCAACCTGTTGCCTGTGGATATCCGACACACGCGGACGGACATTTCTAATTAAATCACTGCAGTGATGTCGTACCTGCTCATATGTCCTATTATGCATGCCAATGTCATTTACCCTATGGACAAGGTCTTGCCACAGTGCAGCCCTCTCCTGCTGATTCTGACTGGTGCGGGAAAACAGTATGTCATACTCCCGCACCAGGCTCTGGTGTATCTCCTCAACTTCCGCTGCAGAGTAGGCGGGATTACGCTGACACACCATCTCCCTGGAAGAGAACACAAACAGGATATCAGCAGACTATGTCAGCAATATATGGCACACATACTATACATGATACTCATGTGTAGTGATATACTACTACTCCCATATGTTGCATGTGTGTGTCTCGTGGTGGATACACAAGTACATGGCCAGATACCAGTGCTCAGCCAACACCTGTACAACAATACCTGCCACATTCCGCACAACATAGTAGCATGCCCCATCGGTCAGCACACACTGACAGGTCCAATGCACAACCTCACTCTGGGGGTTCATCCCAAGGTACTGTATGTGGGACGCCATCCCCTAGTGTGATGTGGACACAAGTTACTCGGCCTGGATATACATATCCCACCACCACCACCTGCACAGTACACTATGTTGATATGTATGTGATTAGACAGTTATTCATTTGTTAGGACTGAGATGGTATCCATGCAGCACACTGGGCCAGTGGAATCCACAACCCACACTGCTGACCCCTTTGCAAATGCTTCCCACGGACATCCCACAGATTGCATGGAACTTGCACACACATTTCTAACCCAGACCCTATGCACAAAGGTTAGGCATCCTGTCCGGTGGACCCCAGACAGAGGCAGATTGTATAACAATAGCAGAATAGCAGGAGGCTATTGCAGGACAGAGCAGATTCACATTAAGGGAAGGCATCTGTGGTCAGCACTGGTACTATGCTATGGTCTCTCATAACAACGGCCACGGCCTACTCTGGGAGGGAAATGGCCACAAACACTATGGATAACCACAAGGCCTTCTTCAGTTATGTTACACATATAGACCAAATGCCTCAGATATGCTCTGTGTTAATACACACCTACTTAACATTCACCAAACACACAGATATTGGCAACATTCTTGCAGACAGGTTCGGTGCATGTATCCCCCCTCCTTCTCCCCCACCAGTTGAAATACTTATCACAGTTGTATGTAACCTCCCTATCATCTCACATGTCCAGGCGAGGGCCACCCTCAGCAAAGCAGAACACACAGCATCACTGTGACCTGATGGTATCCCTGGATGTGTGCTACATGCACTCCAAGAGGACATACAACCGCATATAAGACTGATAATTAATCTTGGCTGTACTACAGGATATGTACCTGGACACTGGCATACAGCAGCAGTGGTCCCACACCACTAAGGAGGCACCTGGCACCTCTACTGACCCTGGGAACTACCACATCATATGCATAACCGGCCTGGTCTGCTAAGCTATGGAATTATTCAGTATGGGATGCATATGCAGTGATATTGGGTACCTGCAGACACTTGTTCTCAGCCAGTTTGCCTTTGTGATGGGCTGATCCTGCCTTTTGAACCTGGCTGACCTTTCAAAACAGTCACTACAGCCATTGCTGAGGGCAATGCACAGACAACTGCTGCCAGGATCATGGTTACCACTGATTGACATGTAATGTATAGTCATCCCCTTTTGGTGGAACTACGTACACACAACATATCACATGGACATACCTATAGATACAGACCTATGACACATTTGGAGGGTTCACAGTATGCAGACTATTAACCTGCTACTTTGCATTACCTGTGTTTGTCGCAGCTGGTTGCATTACCACTGCTTCTGCATCCTGCTGCTACTGTCACTGCTGACAGCTTAGAGTCACAGTGTGTAGCGTGTGTTTTTTTTTTCTCTCTGTCTCTCTCCCTCTGTCTGCTTCCAGACAGTGCAATGAATGTATTGCATGTGTGGAGTGTTAGTACAGGATGCTTTTGTAGGTATCTGCATAGGTCCAAGTGATGGCCTCTGCACCAATTATAAGCCAACATTTGCTAATTGCATGCAGCCAGTTGTGCACTGATTGCAGTTCTCACTGTGATTTCAGGACAGTGCTATAAAAGGGTATGTGTGATAGGCATTGCCCTTTCAGATTGTAAGGACGGGGACCATGCTGGTATGCTGTGGACACTGTTCTGTGAGTGTAAAGGTTAGTATCTCTCTCATGATTCAGGCTGTATTGTAGATTCACATTTCTCCATTCCTCTCTCCTGTTCCCTGTAGTAAGTGTGTATGCACAATGACACCTACAGCTATATATAGATATATATTTATATATATATATATATATATATATATATATATATATATATATATATATATATACATATGTAAATATACATACATTTATATATGTACATTAACTGACATTATTACCTACAAGCTACCAACTAGCATGGCTGTTTCTGTTCACACACTACTATTATAGGAATCCAGTAGTTTTTACAGTAATTCTAAATGACATGCTTTGTGTACTACACATCCTATATTCCCTTTACATTCATCCCTACTATTACATGTTATATTTATTTTAGCACAATGCGCTTGTATAAGAGTCATAGCTTAGTGGTAGGTCATACAGACTACTGTTTCCAAGGTCCTGGGTTCGGGACTGATAGTGGGATTTTATTTGGCTTTTGAACTGACTACAGGACCTGTCAATCAGAGTGACTAAGGCACTTTTAAGCAGTTGCGACCGGGTTAGCGCTGGTTTATGCAGAGCTCACGCATGTGCACTGGTGTTCAGCTCTGCGCACACCCGCTTACAACCGCTTAACAGTGCTTACTCTGGTGCACACCGGCGCTATTTTCTTTGAAAGAAATGAAAATGGGGAGACAGGAAAGTGGTGAAAAAGGGGTCACAAAGAGGGTAAGACAGTAGGGAAACAAGCTTGGGATTTGCAGGAGGGATGTAGATAAGGCCCATAGCTGCCCATTTCTTCATCAGCAACAGCTTTGCATATGTATGTAATTTGGTGTGACATTTGAAACCTTCCACCCCTGAGAGAGGTGTCAGGACAATAATAATACTTGTTGTACAGTCAATTGTAATTGATAGTTTCCATGTCCAGCAGACATGTGTGCGGAATGGGCAGCTATTTATGGGGCGTAATTTTTTTGTGGGTACAGACTGCCCTTTTTTTTTTTTTTTTTTCAGGTGAGAGTGGTATGTCAGGTGAAGGAAGTCAGTATAGCTGGGGAGGTAGGTTGGGTAGGTAAACAGACAAGACAAACAAGACGCATACAGGGGCGGTGTATGACACATGTGGGGGGGGTTACACAATTGACAGGGATGGAGGTTTGGATAGCCAGAGCCCATGAGCCCACAGATGGCAACAGTGGAACTGATATCCCCACCCATAGGCAGTTGCCACTGTTCCTTCACTGCCCAGGATGGGGCTGTGCTGGGGGCTGTGTAGGTCGGGCAACAGGCATGCCCGTAAGTTGTGCCACCTGTGCCTCAAGCTGGTGTAGGGGCTCAAGAACAGAGTCCCGGATCTCCCTACGCACCACAGTCCTGACGCTACAGAGGATGAGTGGTGATTCTCCTCCGGCCACACTTGCAGAGGGGGGACGGGCCCCATCCCCTGCAGCTCTTCCACCCGCAGGTGGCACAGGGCCACTGGAGTAGGGTCAAGACTGGACACTAGTGTCAGGTGCACTCGCCAGCTGAGGTGGGAGAGGTGGGTCCGCTGGAACCCGCCCTCCCTGTCGTCCTATGTTTTGCATTATGTCATGACAGTTTGGGTTAGTGACATATAATACCATTCACAATTAGTTGTAACAGCATGCATTAGTATTCCCATTAACCAAACACCCAGATATTCACGCCATTGAACAGCGAGCATAACACATGCATAATTTGAACAGCAATACACAGTCCAACAACATGCAGGGTTGATTGATGGCAACAGGCCATCAGGTTTGGATGTATGAACAGGGCAGATGCATCAATGGACATGCAAATATATATGACCCAACAGGACAAATGTCCAGGGGTGTTAATTGTGATTGCACATACCATTTTCACGTGGAATGGGTTATATTTGGTTATAGGGTGGGGTGAAGAAAATAATATTAACACCTTCGAATACCAATACATATGCTGTACATTTCTAATAGCTGCACATATATACACACTACTGTTCTAACTATAGTTTCCTATATGATAACTACTTCAACTTGGTGATAGGACTGTTACTGCAACATCAATATACATTTTATTGTTCTTCATACACATTCATATCTAGCTTTGTTCAGCTACATCATCCTGCTACATTTGCTTTATATAGCTATAGACAGGTGTGGATGTTTGGTATATCAGACAATCATACTATCTGCATATTGCAGACTGAGAGCAACATATCCAGATTTTGGGATACACATTCCAGATGCAGCAACACTTTGAACAGATTTCGCTGTTTGGTTTTGATTCTCACATGCATTCCATTCTGTACTGACTGCAGTATACTTTATTCAGGGGTTATTACTACTGTATTGCTGGATTCAAGACACTTTCTCACACTCTCTCACTTGTTTACAATTTTACTATTCAGGATGGTACTTACTTCTAGGCTTTATTGACATGTTTTACCTGTAGTTATTACAATCCTTTCCAGCAGTCTCACTTCTGTCATGTTTCAGTATTTCAACAGGAATATATTTCACACATGTGATTTCATCATCTTCTGCAGCTGTACTTTTCAGCCTGCTGCAGGTTGTATACTATTTTCTTACAGGTGGGGGATCTTTATTTCAGAATTTATGTCAGACATTTTCATTTTCCTGTTTGGATTACAGACTGCAACAAACTTTTGTAATCAAGCAATACTTGCAAACACTTTCACACTGTTACTTGCACATTTTATTACTTAGTGACTACACTGCACTCTTTTGCTAACTGTCATACTTTTATATTTCTTTACAGTTACTGGTAGAGGATTACTGACCTGCCTGGTGGTGCAACAGCACCAGCCTATCGCCATAGGCTCTGCGGTTCGCAGAATGGACACCTGCAGCTGTAATATAAATGAAGTAATATTGGAATACACATCTCCATAAAATCAGCTAGTTTAATTTCTTACATACATAATTAAATGTTGCTTACTCAGTAGTGGGGCGTTGAGCATTTGCCGGGCCTCCTGGATCCAAAGGTTCAATTGGTCCTGCTTGCATCTCTTCAGGTCTACAAGGTGGTGACAAACCTGCTCACCAGTCCTTGGAATCCCTGTGGCACTGGTGAGATCATAAGCCAACCGGTCCCACACCTCAGCCCTATATGCTCCCCACAGGACCTGGCCCTGCATAAGTTGGGCCTCATGATTGTGGACTAGGAGCCAGACCATGTACCTGGACTCCTCAATGCCCCACCTCTGTGCTCAAAAGCAACTACCCTCACCTACTCCTGTCATTCTGGCTGCATGTCAGTTCTACAATCGTTTATGCTGTGTATTCCCGCCTATGGGGCTTATATAGTCCGTTTTTCCCGCACATATCTGTGATTGGCCATTTTGGAATTCTGTCAACTTCACTAAACCTGCATTGTCATGCTCCAGTTTGTATTCATTCCTATATTTTTGCTATTATTGCATTTATAGGCACTGCTGTCATGGCTTAGTGGTTCAGTACCTTGACTATGGTGTATAGTATCCTGGGTTTGAACCTGGCCACTACTTTTTATTTTTTATGACTGTCTAGACAAGCTGAGGGGTGTGTCTGTGTAAAGGCAGTTTTGATACGGCTTGCTCAACGTTGCCCGCCGGTTAGCTT
>NC_056729.1:1092627673-1092730173 GCF_019279795.1 Protopterus annectens | reverse complement strand
TCGGAGTTTTGAAACTTTGAACACGTTGCATTGAGATCACTGTGCAGTGTGGAACTGGAAATTTACCATTTTTCTTACTGTGGTGCAATCTTGGAGTTGGTATATCTAATCAGCAGGAGATGTGGGGGATGAAGTGGGGCTTGCACCCCTGCAAAAATGTGAAGGTAACCTGTTCTGTGTTTTTTTACTGTTTTTATTGTAGTTTCAAAGTTTCAAAACTTCACTCATAGGATCATAGGATCTTGGCTATATGGGTTTCCAAGTTTTGAAACTTCAGTAAAACAAATGATGGCATGTAGGGGGTTCAGTAGTTGTTATGTGATGATATGGACTTTTTCTCATGTTAAGTAGGATATGGAGGAGCTCATTGTCATTGTCTTTGTTTATGAGTCTTCATGTCATTTTTGGAGGTTGGTAGGTGCTATTGCTACATTGAAACAATGTTCCAGTAACTGTGCAGATATCTATATTTTCATGGGTATGCAAGGCCATTGAGAAGTGTAGCTTATTATTCAGGTTTCTGACATTGAGAAAAGCTGCTTTTATATAGTCTTGATTTTGTCTGAGCATGTTGGTAATTTGAAGAAACTGACTTTGCTTGAAAAGGCACTATGGGGATAGACAAAGCTTTGGCTAATCCATATAGAGAGAGAGGTAATAGCCATCTATAGTGAAACAGGTATATCTGTCAGTCATCTCATCCAAGGCTGATATATATTGGACTCTCCATTAGAATGACACTAATAAAACCCATAGGTGAAGATGTGTTTTTTTTTGTTTGTATTGTGGCATAACTGTTGGTGATGGCAGAATGCTGCCCAAGACTAGTTTCTTACCAACCTCAGACACATGCTCTGAGTGCTCTGTCATTTCTTTTTTTCATATGCTCAAAGGTGGCATGTCTTGAGTCACTCACTGTCAAGTGCACAATAACCGAGTCATATGTGAACTTCGGATGATGGAGCGTTATGGGTGTTGATATACGACAGATCCTGGCATCTGAGGCACAATTTGCAGGCACATTTAACTTGCTCTGCCTGGCGAGTGGTACATTTATGTGTCTCATTGTACAGTATAAGGATACTACCTAATGGGCTTGCTCAGCCTTCTTGTCCTAAAGGCATTCACATTGATTTTTGGAGACAGTAAAAGTCAATCAGGTAGGCCTACTGGACATGCACAGTCACCTTTCAGGGGAGACTCAAGAACTATGTCTGATTAAGTGACTTGCTCAAAGTTACACAGCAGGCAAATGAGGGCTAAGGGAATAAAATGATGTACCACAGAAACTACATCTTCCAGCCTTAAATGTCTGTGCCAAATAAGATGGTTTGTTTTCTGTCTTAGAATAAATTGGGCATGGATATGTAAGCTTGGTGTCAATACTGACAACCTGTGGTTACTGCCAATAGGTTTAGATGAGAAGCTGTCCGCCAATGGTCATAAATACTTGCATCTAGCATATAGATTCATCTAGTGGAAGAGACAAATTGGTGTCAGTATGCATGAGGCATTTGTTACTCTGCCTCAGAGTACCTAGTGTTGGCAGGCTGACTGCAGATGGTGTGGGAGTCTGCACTCTTCAATTATCTGATATGTAAGGAATGCACTGATGAAATGTATTATCAGAAAGGGGGTCTGCGTTAATCTGGAGAAAAGATAACGTTAGTTAGATTAGCTGACTGTGTTAAACTGGAGATGATATAAAGTTAAATAATGAAGTAAATCAGTCAAATAAAGTGCAAAAAGTGAGGTAGGGTAAAGCAATTGTAGACATTTTCACAATATGTAATAGTTCATCAAACCAGCTGGTACAGTTTACACAAACATTGATACACAAGTGGTTTACACAAGCAGTAGGAATGTGAGTGATGAATGATAGTTTGAAGTATGGCTCTTTATGTTTTAACCTCTGACCTGGTTTACTCAACAAGAGAGTTGCAATACAGTGAATATTAGCAACAGTATGCAATTGCAGTAGTAGTGGCTGTTTAAATGCAGTCTAATGGCGAAGCAATCTTGCATGATTGTTGCAACAACAAAGGGTTTATCAGAGTGAGTCGATAGCATCAGAGTGGTAAATACAGTAGAAGTTTGTAATCACAGTGTCTCCATGGCAGTAATTTACATAAAAAGTATATCAAAGTTGTGAATACAATATGACAACTAGCAGTTAGGCTTGTCTACCAAAACGGCTGAGAATTGCAATTAAAATGCAATCGTCAGCAGCAAATGGTGCTACATCATCAATAAGAGCAATAGCAACAACTTGTTAATACTGAAAGCAATGACCATCAATCTAGTTGTGACACACAACAGCAGCTTATGTCAGATGCAGATAAACAGTAGAAAAGGATGGTGAGTACAAATGCAGAATGGCAAGATGCAATTTTGGTGAATCAATAACACAGAAAGTCAATCCATATACAATGGAGACAGCAGAAAAGTAGGATATAATTTAGGTGAAGATAGTAGCAGCAGTTGTTAATACATGGAATTTAATAATGTAGACCAGCAAACAGCCTTATAAAAAGTAAGTGTAATGGGATACTTTATAGTTTGACTACAGCAAAAGAAAAACAACTACACTAGATTCACAGAGCCATCATGTGCAATTGTAGTGAGCAACCTTCTGCAATGGTGCACAGACATATGTTACAAGAGACTAGGTTATACAGGCAGTGATTATTGTCAGAAATTAAAACACCTCTTATAGTTTTATTTTTTTTTAATAAAACCAAAAGGCGTAGACACTTGTATCTGCCAAACATAGTAATCAACAGCGTGGAACTAGACTGCAAACTACACAGCGTTTCACAGGTGTAGTAATATCTAGGCTAAGGTCAAAACCAAGTAGATGTCCACAGCCGTACTCGTGTAGTAAAAGGCCAACTAAGTAGAGCTTTAAAATGTGCAGACTGAGTTTCAGCATAAATATTACAGTGTGCAGGGAGCAAAATGTTTTATATATAACTGAACTGGAAGTTAGTCAGTGTTTGCTGAATTTTGTTATTTGCTAGTAATTACAGGTGTGAGGGTAGCCACATTCTTTGATTTCCTGTCCTTGCCTATTTAAGTGGTACAGTGTGAAATATTTTCTGCTTAAAAACCTCAGCTTTGGCCGGCTAAGAACTTGCTGTATTCAACTGGACATATAAGAGAATTTAAGTACCTTTATCTGCACTTTTTTTCAAAAAAATACAGTATTTAAATTAATTCTAACTGTGTGTTGCAGGAATATTAACTGAACTGGAAGTTTTGACTCTGCTCTTCAGTTAGTTTCACTCACCCTCCCTGTTTTTGTTTTGGTGTTAATCTTAATGGCCTTGATACTGCCCGCCCCTCTTGTAAATTTGTGTTTGGATACTCCTTCTGGGCCCATTTCATTTGCTCACTCAACTGAGTGCAGTGAGATCATATTCTGATTTCAGGCACTCCTACTGTGTACAAAGAGAGCATCTGGGAAACAGAAAAAAATAAATAAATAAGCTTGTTTCCTGCCTTTCCTGTTAAGTGGTATAGACTATTTGTAGGCTTCTGAGCCCCCAAGCCATTCTGTGTTGGAGGGAAGCCTTCTAGCTTAGGTTTTTTTTCTTATAACTAGCCAGTTTTCTAGTTTCAGCACTCAAATATGTTTCGTTGATCTCAGCACTTGTTCAGAAAAAAAAATGTAATCTGCTTTTACTGTACTTGTGTTTCTACCTACTTTATTTTACTTTTGCATCATCTTAAAAGTACTCAATTGTATTTATTACTGCTTGGTGTAACTCATTCTAAGTCTTTTGGTTTAAACACTTGGGCAAGAGACCAGTTTTGCACTGAGAGGGTTTGTGGTCTGCACTGTAGTGGCAGAAAAGGTAGCTTACATCCTTCTAGGTTGGGAACTGCTGATTGAGGGCTCAGTGTCTGTTATTCTAAAAGTGTATTAATTCTGGTTTAAGCACTTGGGCTTTCAGGCCAGTTATTTTACATTAAGAGGGTTCATGGTCTGCACTCTTGTGGGAGGAGAGGCTGGACTCTTCCCTTCTGAGCTGGGAATTTCTGGTTAAAGGCTTATAGTGCATGCATATCTGAACTGCTTCTTACTGAAGTTGGTGCGCCTTGTTTGCTGTGGCATAGACTGGATTCGGGCCTGCTGGATCTAGCTTTGTTTGTGTAACTTGAGCACTAATCCAGGCATTCTCTAAAGTATTCAATTGTATTTATTACTGCTTGGTAGTAACTTGATTAAAGTGCAGCTATCATTCTAAGTCTTTTGGATTAAACACTTGGGCTTCAGACCAGTTGTTTTACATTAGGAAGGTTTGTGGCATGCGCTGTGGTGGCAGGACAGGTAGCTTTCATCCTTCTAAGTTGGGAACTGCTGATTGAGAGCCTAGTGTCTGTTATTCTTAAAGTGTATTAGTTCTGGTTTAGGCACTTGGGCTTCAGGCCAGTTATTTTACATTAAGAAGGTTTGTAGTCTGCACTCTTGTGGGAGAAGAGGCAGGACTCTGCCCTTCTGAGCTGGGAATTTCTGGTTAGAAGTTTATAGTGCCTGACTATTTGAACTGTATCTTACTGAAATTGGTACACCTTGTTTGCAGTAGCATAGACTAGATCCAGGCCTGCTGAATCTAGCTTTGTTTATATGCTTGTTGTTTGTTTGCTTGTTATTTCCCTGGAATGCTAATTCCACCTAATACGCGACTTCTCAGTGCTTCTGTGGATCACCAGTAATATCTGCATCGCTTACTGTACTTATTTCCTTGTTTGACTTGAAAGAAAGTTACTGTTTGTCATTTTTGCATTTAAGCTACCTGTAACACATTGCACTTAAGTTACCTGGCACTTGTGCGCTAAAGCAATTATATAAGTTAGCACTAAAAATTAAAAGCACTACACCCTCACTCCCCACTGGCCCTTGTTTTCAATTATTAAGGAATTCCCAATATTATTCTGGCATGTCCAAAGGTCAGTTGTCAATCTCCTCTCTGGTCCAGCTGGTGAATCTGGGAATCTTGAGGCAATGTTAGAACTGCCTCATGTACACAGACAGCCCTCTCCTCCTCCCAACAAATTCCAACACATGTGAGAGATGCAACCATATAGCCAAACTGGAGGCTAAGCTCTCTCAACTCAGTACTGGCATAACCAGTCAGGAGGAGAAGGAAACCACACTCGCTACAATTCCAGTCTCATATAAACCTACCACGACAGCAAACCAACTAAGCAGCAGAGTCCTCCAAAGCAGACACCCAAGCAACCGCTACCCCAAAACAAAACACGTGCAACACATATCTCACAAAGCCAGTGTGCCGAACAGTTACAGTCCTTAAGACTAAACAACACACCTGATACACTTGTAATAGGTGACTCTATCATCAGGCACACTGACGTCCCGCTCACCAGGCTGAACAAGGAGAGGGTCACGGTGAGCAGCCTGTCGGGCGCTAGGATCCGCCACATAACACAAGCACTCAGGTCACTCCAAGGCAAGTACAAATATGACTCAGTCATTGTCCATGCTGGTGTGAATGACCTGAGACGTACCTCGCTGGACTACATGAGAAAACACATAAAGGAGCTCTCTGAGCATGTAGCCCAGGCCGGTATGACCCTGACCTTGAGTAGCATCTTACCCTCACCAAGAATGATGCCACAATATGAAGACAAGATGATCAATTTCAACAATTGGCTTAAGTACTGGTGTCATTCAAAGGGGATCCAATGCCTGTCAGCTTGGGATGATATGCTCGACAAGCCACGATGCTTCGCTAGGGACGGCTTGCACCTGTCACCCCTGGGCTTTCGGATATTGGCAGAGGCTCTTGCTACCCCCATAGTGCCTTTTTTAGGCAAGGCTCAAAAGACAAACCCACCTCCATAGGTATTACAAGAGATAAGAAACTAAGAGTAATGCTACTCAATGCCAGAAGTCTAAACCTCAAGATGCACGCACTTGAAACTCTCATTAGCATGTAGAACATTGATATCTGTGCAGTAACAGAAACCTGGTTCAGGGCTCCCGAGAGCACCCCAGCACTACCAGGTTATACCTCATACCATTCTTTTCGGCCCCAAAACTTGGACCGAACCACAAAAGGAGGGGGAGTATCGATATTCATCAAAGATACCCACACCACCAGGTTGGTGGCAAAGCACGAAGCATCAGAGACTATCCATGTGCAACTAACAGTGGGTAAAACTGCCTTCCAGTTTATAGCCTGCTACAGACCACCCTCCCAAACCCAGGAACCCCACTCGGTCTTTCTGAGAACACTGGAAAATATGAAGGTCTCTCCAAACACCATTATATTGGGCGACTTCAACCACCCAAACATAGACTGGGAGCATTGCTCTAGCTCCAACACCCTAGCCCAAAGGTTCCTAGAATTTATAAACTCAAATGCTATGGAACAACTTGTTACCACTCCCACAAGAGGGGAAAACATACTGGACCTGATCATCACCAACATGCGGACTCTATGCTCCAGACCAGAAGTGTATCCCTCACTGGTAAGATCAGACCATAAACTAATCTCACTGGATATTCACATCCCGACCCCACCCCCTGCCCAGAAAACCACAGTGAAAAACTTCTCTAAAGCAAATTTCACACTCCTCAAAACCGAGGTGGAATCCTTCAAAGCCCCCAGGCCTGTGGAAAATACGGGTTAGACCGCAGAATCCTTTATAAACACATTCTATGAACACCTTCAGGAATGCATGAATCATGCAATCCCAAATAAAACCAAGACCCAATCCTCCAAAGGCAGATGTCCTGTCTGGTGGACCCCAGCCATAAACAAACTATACAATAGAAGGAGGAAGCTACTAAATGATAGAGCAAAATCTCAAAAAGGGAAGCCATCACTGATCAGTATTAACAAAAAACTACGGGCACTCATAAAATTGTCTAAGACAAGCTTCGAGAGAAAAATTGCACAGGACACTAAGGATAATCACAAGGCCTTCTTTAGTTATGTTAGGAACCTGGGTGGTAATTCCCAGATATGCTCAGAATTAGTCCAAAATGACAAAAAATACACTGAACCCACAGACATTGCCAACATCCTAGCTGACAGGTTCAGTGCAAACTCCCCCCCCCCTCCCCACCAAAAGGGCAAATATCTATCCCAGCAGAGTGCTGCCCTCCTGACATCTCAGTTGCTCAGGTAAGAGCCGCCCTCTCCAAAGCAGAAAACACAGCATCAATGGGACCAGACAATGTCCCGGGCTGCGTCCTACATGAACTCCAAGAAGAGCTAAACCCAAACATAAAACTACTGTTCAATCTCAGCCTTACTACAGGATATGTGCCCAAAAAGTGGCGTACAGCAACAGTGGTCCCTCTCCATAAAGGTGGTGCCTCAACGGATCCTGGAAACTATCGCCCCATAAGCCTGACTAGCTTGGTCTGCAAAGCTATGGAAAGGATCATCATGGACCTCATAAATAAAGATATTGGGGACCTACAGACACTGGATCCTATCCAGTTTGGCTTTGTTAAGGGCAGATCCTGCCTCTTAAACCTGGTTAATTTCTTTGAAACAGTCACCAAGGCCATTGATGAGGGGAAGGTGGTCCACACAGCCTACCTGGACCTCGCAAAAACCTTCAATACAATACCCCACTCAGGCATTATAGATAAGCTCACCAGCTTAAATATAAACCCCTATGTCACTAGATGGATTGCAAACTGGCTCAAGGACAGAACCCACATGGTTAGAATTGCTGGAGCCATGTCAGACTCCAAACCAGTTACAAGTGGTGTCCCACAAGGCTCAGTCCTGGGACCTCTCTTGTTCGGTATATATTTCTTGGAGGTACAGGCCAACATGGAAGGACTGTGGCTGACCAAGTTCGCAGATGACTGCAAACTGGGCACCATAATCGACTCTCCAGCCGACACAAGCATCCTCCAAAAGGGTCTCATAGAAACAGACAACTGGTGCCAGAGCCATGGCCTCAAGCTAAATGCCAAAAAGTGTATAGTCATCCCCTTTGGCAAAAACAAAGTGCCCACAAATTACCACATAGGTGGTAATCCCTTAAGTACAGAAGAAGTAATTAGGGACCTGGGGACCCAAGTTGATAGCAATCTCTCATTTGACAATCACGTGGCCAAAGTGGTTAGAAAAACGTTTTATATAGCCCACCTAATCATGAAGAGATTCACATCTAGATCAGGGGAGGTCATCGTGCCTCTTTACTCATCCCTCATCAGGCCCATAATTGAGTACAATGCCCCTTTTGGGATGTACCTTACCAGACACCTGCAGCAACTGGAAAGACCCCAAAAGTACCTCACCAAGAGGATCAAAGGGCTCAAACAGATGCCATATGCTGCCTGGTTAAAGAAACTCCAGCTCTACTCAGTGGCATACCGCCTGTTCAGAGGCGATCTGTGCCTGACGTATAAAGCCATGTCCAACCCGGAATTAATGGACATGCTGCACCTCAGAAAATCCAAATCCCATCAAGCTACGTGATTGAGAGACTTGAACCTTAGCACTGAAATAAATAGGACATGCTGGAGGGACAGATTCATAACCCAGAGGCTCCCTTCACTCTGGAATAAAATCCCAGTCCAGGTTAGGCAGAGTCCCTCATTGCCTCTCTTCTAGAGGAATCTTGATGAGTGGATGGGAGATCGTAGGTTTACCCCGGGTATCACTTCTGTGTCACTGTTATACAGAGGCACAGTATACTAACCTCAAAAAAGGGCATAGCAAAATAAATTTAAAATGGGTGGCGAAATCCAAACACAATCTGGCTAGGCTTATAAATGCCCTAGGGCAGATAGCCTAGTATGAACCTATGAACCTATGAAAAACAAACACTAAACAAAATTAAATTTGGCTATTTTATCTTAATTTACATGGTTGCTCACAGACTCTTCATGGTACCTGGTAACTTAGATGCAGAAACAAAGCTTTTATTAAGCTTCTATGGAAATTCTTTCTGAGATTCTGTGAGAATTTAAACTCACAGAAGGTTTTATTGCAAGGCATCAGACGCATCACAGACTTTAGATTGCACATCTCACTTAAACAGGTTCACCAAAAATGATTTGACATGCAACACTTACCAGTCTAGCAATGCTTGAACCAATGTCAGCAGTGCTATGGACTCCAGTTTTAAACTTTTCAAATGATAGCTTGTGATTAAATCTTTAAAAGAAAAATATAGATGTCTATTTTGTGTCCACCAGATTTTTGAGCTATCAGGATAAGATATGATTAAGAAAATATACAATTTATGAATCACCTACAGCCAATATTCACTTTGCAGAGTAGCTAGCCTTTTTTCTGTAAATATGAGTATAGTTTTTGTTTTTAGAGTATATATCAGTTTATCTGGTTTAATTAATGGTGAGTGACTGAAAATCCAGAAGTATTCTTATTATAACAATTTAACTCCAGGATTTAGGAACATGCCTGGTGAGATTTCAGGTTGTCTCCTGCAGGTACTACTCATAGAACAATGAGTTGCAAAGCTTATTAATAATCAACAAAGTGAAAACTCACAGCTTATTAATAATTCCATTCTTGCCAGGAGCAGGACATGTGGTGAGAGAGGAAAATTCACAGCTGTGATTAATAGACAGAAATGAAAAACTAACAAGCACAGAGGGGGGCATGCACCTCAGTCACGTACATGCATTAATATATG
Organism: Protopterus annectens; assembly: GCF_019279795.1. NCBI lineage: Eukaryota > Metazoa > Chordata > Ceratodontiformes > Protopteridae > Protopterus > Protopterus annectens. The sequence continues at coordinate 1,092,720,516 of NC_056729.1, read as the reverse complement.
AGAATATGGGAAAAGAGGCTTGCTACTTAAAAATGGCTACTGCTCTGAGTAAATCTGGTTTTAAGCCTAAAAAAGGTTAGACATGGGAGTATAGAACAGCAGGAAAAGGATCAGCAAGCAAAAGATAACACACAAGTAAAACAGAAGTTAAGCATGGGAGTGGGGAGAAGGAAGGAAAGTACAGCATATTTTGTGGAACAGGTGCTCACTTATTTAAGAAGGGAAGTGAGGAAGGATGTATGTGAAGGAGCAGCTATGGTAAAAGGCTAAAACTCTCTAGCAGGTGCAAAAACACAAACATATATCACATACAGAGACTGACAGGGAAAGCGTTGAGACATTTATGGAGGGTGGGAGAGAAGAGTGGTGCCAAAGACATGCAAACAGAGCGAAGACAATAGTGATGGGGGGTTTGGACTACAAACAGGGTAGTGACATTTACAGTAAAGAGTGGGGAACACCAGAATGGCAGATACGGTGATTATGGCTGTCTATATCCCACTGCCTGTCCAATACCCTGTCCAATACCCTGTGAGAGGGGAGAAGGGACCCCCATCACTCTCCCCACTGGTCCCTGTCTAAGGTTTTGATGGCAGGGGCAGGCAGTGAAGTGACTCTACCTGCTGCAAGATGAGGCTTTCAGATTCTGGTCTATCAGCTCCCCATCTGACTTCACCATCTCCCTGCAGGTCACAAAGTCACTACAACTCATATTGCCACCAAAGGAAACAATGGTACTGTTTATTAACTGGTGAAACATCATCAGGGCAGATTAAGTTTTCTCCAGTGTAGTCACAAGGGAGGCAGCTCTGAATATGGGTCTGGGCCAACTGGTGGGACTATATACCTAAGCCTAGCCATTGTCACAGCTATGGCAGATGCTGTACAAATGACAACATAAATGAATAAATGAAGAGGAAAAAGCATATAAATAAAAAAATAAATAAATAAAGGAGGGAAGGAGAAAAAAAAAACATTCCATAAGGGGAGAGAGAAAAAACATTTGTATAACATCAATACAATATATAAAAACCAAGAAAAAGATAGGCACCTCTTAAAACCAAGAATCCAAGAAAAAGATGCCAACGGCCACGGACCAAACTCCTTGGATAACGTCTCAGACCAGAAAAACACAGTTGAACCAGAACTTGGTTAACGCTTTTATTCACAACATAAATCCCATGCGTTTTTGTCCTAACCAAAGGACTTCATCAGACAAAATACACAATTACCCATCAACTTTAAATACTTTAAACACTAATTGATTTTGTTCAAAAACCAATAAAATTCCTACTTTAAAAATCAAACTGACAAATCACATAAACCATTCCTTGCATATTAATGCATTCCTTGTAAAGTGCCTTGTGCTTAAATTTAATGTTACCCTCATCCATTTCAAATCTTATATTTGTCTATTTAAATATTTAAATTAACCCTGAAATATATACATAAATATTGAATAAATAATTTTAAACAACTTCATATAAAAATTTTTTTAAAAAAACGTGTTATATTAAAAGAAGCTTAAGGACAGAAGTATTTATTTTGTTGTCATGTTCTCCTTCAATACAATATATAACTTTTGTATAATTTAATTGCATGAGTATACAGTATAATGTCTGCTCAGCTGTGATGTACTACCATAAAAAGGTGAACTCAGGCAGCAGTCCTGAGAGGTTTGTAGCTGTACAAATGACAGTAGAAAGAGCTGGGACATGTCTTTAAGTCAGTGGACATCTGCCTGTTTACACCTTTCCTGTAGTTTAACAGTTGCAGGTATGCAGTACTAAAAACTGCAAAGGTCACACACGGACAACATGAATTACTGCATTGTTCATAATCAGAATATGATACAAACTGCACTACAAATATCTGTATATCTAAACATGCTCACACTTACCAGTCCAGAATGACTTACATGTATGCCACAGTCAGATAACCAATGCAGTAATATAAGTTCACAACACAGAAATTTGAATTACAGAAAGAAAGTAAGTCATATACACCACTGAGCCTAGAAAGCCTTTCCATCCTCCTCTGTTGTAGAAGTTGATACTCCTGTATAGCCTCCAGAGCTGAAGAATGAAATATGCATTCAACAGCATGCGTAAAGTCCATGCTGTATTATGTGGATCAGCTATATATGTTTCTCTAGACTGGACAGATGGTTAAAATACATCTGAGGTCCCTTACTTTAACCTAGACTTCCCACAAGCTAAGAAAGTCAGGATGGTTTACCCAGAGGTTACTGCAGTGGTATCAACACTGCTCACCAGGTATGCCCATGTCACCACTAAGACAAGACTGTACCAGGCATCCACCTTATGCTGCAGACCATCATAGGGGACCCAGCAAACACATAAAGATTTTTCTTTCCTTGCTGCATAACCAAGGTGCCCCTACCACACACAAAGCCATTAAAAGCCATAGCTATTCAGCGGGACTCATTTTAGAGAAGTATGGCTGGTCTGTTGCGGTGATGCTGTTTTATTTTCAGTATGCTTCATGTTACACAGGACATCTCAGTAGTGCAACTTGTGGCTGGGTGTCCAAAATGTGGCATGGAAAATGGAATTTTACGATAGCATAATGGTATGAAAATTGGCATGAAATGTCTGTACTACATAAGCAATGCCTATGTATGAAAGTACATAATCTTTGTTGCCTATGTCAACTGCAAAATAACACATTGTCTTTGACCTGTCAATGCTTGCTCAGTGTGCTTAGTAGGTACTCATGCAGATGCACAAGGCAACAGAGACTGTTAGTGGGGCAAGGCCCACAGGCATGACTCAGAAAAAGTGATTCAGTAATAGTCATGATTTAGGGCCTCAGGAGCATACCTGTCATGCTCAGAGACTCAGAATTATGTGGGATAAACCCTACCTGTGTCACAGCCTCATCACAGTATAGAAGCTTACAGACTGGTAACAAATACCTTGTAGTTGTAGATGCATAAACTGTGTATATCACCAGCTGCATTTGTTATCTGTGACTTAAATTTTCTTCCTCTTTGCTTAGCAGGTATTTCTTTGTAAGATGCATATACAATGGGCTGTTAATCTACAGCTGTAGTTAGCATAGTTATGACAGGTCTGTCAATTGAAATGGGAGTTACCCATGGTCTTTTCAGGCTTGTTGGCTGTTGGTGAAGCACCCACCAAGAGGAAAAAACACTGAGAGAAGAAAGGAGCCACTTTTGAGATTTTAAGTATTTTTCCTCTGTTTATTTGCTAAGTTTTTCTGCATAGTTGCCTAGTTTGAGCATTTTCTGGCTTGTTAAACTTGATTTCTGCATTAGTAGCTGTATTTAGAGCACAATCAAAAGCTGTTTACTGAATTTCCTGTTTGCACTTAATTTTAAAATCGTTTTTTTCTCAAAACTTGCATATTTTCTGTCTTTGGCCTAGCACTCTTGTGTGGGGTCATTTACTGCACTGTTATAACTTGATATTACTTGTGAACCTCTGCTATCTCTGAAAAAACAAAAACAAAAAAAAAAAATCTTGCTTTTTTCCCACTTTTCTGAGATTTAAAAAAGTTCAGTTACAGGCTTGCTGTTCTTGAACTGTTTGTAAGTTTCTGTGAGGCCATTTTTGCTTGGGCTAAAGGAAAGTCTCTCTGTTGATCAGTGGCAGTGAAAAACATTGAGCAGCTTCCCTGCCCCCCGTGGGAGTGGTTAATGACCTGAAACTGTAGTTTTATTGACCAATAGGGGTAATTTCCAAAACTCCGTCATCTTCCTCTCTTAAAACCTAGTTGCCTGGTGGTTTTGGCGTCTTTTCAGTCTTGTTGGCTGTTGGTGAAGCACCCACCAAGAGGTGAAAATGCTGAGAGAAGAAAGGAGCCACTTTTGAGATTTTAAGTATTTTTCCTCTGTTTATTTGCTAAGTTTTTCTGCATAGTTGCCTAGTTTGAGCATTTTCTGGCTTGTTACACTTGATTTCTGCATTAGTAGCTGTATTTAGAGCACAACCAAAAGTGGTTTACTGAATTTCCTGTTTGCACTTAATTTTAAAATATTTGTTTCTCAAAACTTGCATATTTTCTGTCTTTGGCCTAGCACTCTTGTGTGGGGTCATTTACTGCACTGTTATAACTTGATATTACTTGTGAACCTCTGCTATCTCTGAAAAAACAAAAACAAAAAAAATCTTGCTTTTTTCCCACTTTTCTGAGATTTAAAAAAGTTCAGTTACAGGCTTGCTGTTCTTGAACTGTTTGTAAGTTTCTGTGAGGCCATTTTTGCTTGGGCTAAAGGAAAGTCTCTGTTGATCAGTGGCAGTGAAAAAACATTGAGCAGCTTACCTGCCCCCCAGGGGAGTGGTTACTGACTTGAAACTGTAGTTTTATTGGCCATTTTGGGTCAATTCCTGGCTCTTTCCAGCCCCTGCTATCAAGCATGCTTTAGCGTGCTTTAACGCAATTTAGCGCGGAGTTGCCACTAGAGCAGCATCGGGCAGTGCTGGTTTAACAAGGTTAAACTTTTTCTGGCTCCATAAAGTCTCTTCTTCATTTTTTCCCTTAGAACTGCTCTACTAGTAATCTAAACAGTATATCCCTTAACTAAAAAGCGCAGCACTTGTTCCTAAAAGCTTTTTTTTTTCCAAAAAAAAAGCTCAGCGCTTGTCTTAAAAGCATCTTCTTTTCAGGTTAAGCACTTCTGTATTATACAAAGTCCCTCACTAGCGAAACCCCCCCCCCAGGAGTACCCACTTCCTTACTAAGTCCTCTCTTATTCAGTTACACCCCTAACTTCTTAATTTCTCTAGCATGTCGAAGGGCCAGATGCTGGCGTCCTCTCCTGTCCAGTTGGTGAATCTGGGAATATTGAGGCAATGTTACAATTGCCTCATGTACACAGACAACCCTCTCCTCCTCCCACATAACACAAATACTTGTGAGAGATGCAGCTATTTAGCCAAACTGGAGGCTGAGCTCTCTCAACTCAGGACTGGCAAGACCAGACAGGAGGAGAAGGCAACTACACACACCACAAAACTAGTCTCACATAAAGCTATCACAACAATGAATCAAACACATAGACACACAAAGACATACGGAGGCTCTGAGCAAAAATTTACCTAAACAGCAGAGGCCTCCAAAGCAGACACCCAAGCAACTGCCACCTCATGACACACCACAGGCAACACATAAACCACAAAATCAGTGTGCAAAGCAGTCACAACCCTTAAGGCCAAATACAACACCAAACATGCTTGTCATAGGTGACTCCATAGTCAGACACACTGATGTCCCACTCACCAGGCTGAACAAGGAGAGGGTCACAGTAAGCTGCCTATCGGGTGCTAGAATCCGCCACATAACACAAGCACTCGGGTCACTCCACAGCAAGTACAAATATGACACAGTCATTGTCCATGCTGGTGTGAACGACCTGAGATGTACCTCCCTGGACTACATTGAAAGAGACATAGAGGAGCTCTCTGATTATGTAGCCCAGGCAGGTATGACCCTGACCCTGAGCAGTATCCTTCCTTCACCAAGAATGATGCCACAACATAGAGACAAGATGATCAGCTTTAACAATTGGCTTAATTTCTGGTGTCATTCAAAGGGGATCCAGTGTCTGTCTGCCTGGGATGACATGCTTGACAAGCCACGCTGCTTCGCAAGGGACGGCTTGCACCTGTCACCCCTGGGATTCCAGATATTGGCTAAGGCTCTTGCCACCCCCATAGTGCCTTTATAAGGCAAGGCTCAAATTCTAAACCTACCACCCTAGAAAACAAAAATGGGAAGAAACTAAGGGTAATGCTGCTCAATGACAGAAGTCTAAATCTCAAAATGCACACACTCGAGGCCCTTCTCAGTATGGAGAACATTGATGTCTGTGCTGTGACTGAAACCTGGTTCAAGGCTCCTGAGAGCACACCGGCACTATCAGGTTTTACCTCATATCATGCGTTCCGGCCCCAAAACCCGGACCACACCACAAAAGGAGGGTGTATCCATATTCATCAAGGATACCCACACCTCCAGGTTGGTGGCAACGCACGAAGCATCGGAAACCATCCAGGTGCAATTAACCTTAGGCAAAACTGCTCTACAATTTGTAGCATGCTACAGGCCACCCTCTCAAACTCAGGAACCCCACACAGCCTTCCTGAAGACACTGGAGGGTATAAATGTATCTCCAAACACCATTATATTGGGTGACTTCAACTACTCAAATATAGACTGGGAACATTACTCAAGCCCCAACTTTCTAGCCCAAAGGTTCCTGGAGTTCATAAATTCAAATGCCATGGAACAACTAGTCACCGTTCCCACAAGAGGAGAAAATATACTAGATCTCATCATCACAAACATGGGGACAAAATGCTCCACACCGGAAGTATATCCCTCATTGGTGAGATCAGATCATAAACTAATCTCACTGGAAATCCACATCCCGCCCCCACCCCAAACAAAAAGACCACAGTGAAGAACTTCTCTAAAGCAAACTTCACACTACTCAAGATTGGTGTGGTATCCTTCAAGGCCCCGAGCCAGTGGAAACCACAAGCCAAGCTGCGAAGCCCTTACAAATGCCTTCTACGAACACCTCCAGGACTGCATGGATCAGGCAATCCCTAATAAAACCAAGACTCTTTCCACCAAGGGAAAATGTCCAGTCTGGTAGACCCCAGCCATAAACAAACTTTACAATAAGAGGAGAAAGCTGTTACATGATAGAGCAAAATCCATAAAAGAGAAGACACCCTTGATCATTATTAGTAAAAAAATACGAGCACTCATAAAATCATCCAAGGCCAACTTTGAGAGAAAAATTGCCATAGATTCAAAAGACAATCATAAGACCTTCTTCAGCTATGTTAGAAACCTGGGTGGAAACTCCCAGATATGCTCAGAATTAGTCCAAAATGATACAAAAATCACTGAACCCACAGACATTGCCAACATACTGGCAGACAGGTTCAGTGCAAACTTCACCCCCCTCTCCCCCCCAAAAGGAGAGATAACTATCCCAGTGGAGTGTAGCCTCCCAGAAATCTCCAATGCACAGGTGAAAGCTGCTCTCTCTAAAGCTAAAAACACAGCATCAATGGGACCGGATGGTGTCCCCGGCTGTGTGCTACACAAACTCAATGAGGAAATAAACCCGCACATAAGGCAGCTGTTTAATCTTAGCCTTACCACAGGATACGTGCCCAAGAAGTGGCGTACGGCAACTGTGGTCCCACTCCACAAAGGCGGTGCCTCTACGGACCCTGGTAATTACCGCCCCATAAGCCTAACAAGCCTAGTCTGCAAAGCTATGGAGAGGATCATAATGGAACTCATAAACAAAGACATAGGGGACTTGCAGACATTGGACCCGACCCAGTTTGGCTTTGTCAAGGGCAGATCATGCCTTTTGAACTTGGTCGACTTCTTCGAAACAGTCACCAAGGCCATTGATGAGGGAAAGGCAGTCCATACAGCCTACCTTGACCTTGCAAAAGCTTTCATCCCAATACCCCACTCGGGTATTATAGAGAAACTTACAAGCTTAAATGTAAACCCATATGTCACAAGATGAGTTGCAAACTGGCTAAAGGACAGAACCCACAGGGTTAGAGTTGCTGGCGCCATGTCAGACTCCAAGCCGGTCACAAGTGGTGTGCCACAGGGCTCAGTCCTTGGCCCCCTGTTGTTCGGCATCTACTTCTCAGAAGTACAGGCAAACATAGGAGGACTATGGCTGACAAAGTTTGCAGATGACTGCAAACTGGACGCCATAGTGGAAAGTACATCGGACACAGATATCCTTCAGAGGGGTCTCACGTAAACTGATAGCTGGTGCCAGAGTCATGGCCTGAAATTAAATGCCAAAAAATGTATAGTCATACCCTTCGGGAAAAACAAGGTAACCCCAAGCTACCATATAGGTGGCAATCCACTAAGCACAGAAGAGGTTATCAGGGACCTGGGGACCCAGGTTGACAGTGGCCTTTCTTTTGACATTCACATTGCTAAAGTGGTTAGAAAGACCTTCTACATTGCCCATCTGATCATGAAGGGATTCACATTCAGATCAAGTGAGGTCATTGTTCCTCTGTACTCTTCACTTATCAGACCAATGATCGAGTACAATGCCCCATTCGGGATGTATCTCACCCGACACCTGCAGCAATTGGAGAGACCCCAAAGGTTCCTCACCAAAAGGATAAAGGGACTCCAAAATCTGTCATATGCTGCCAGACTGAAGAAACTCCAGCTCTATTCAGTCGCATACCGTCTGCTCAGAGGTGACCTGTGCCTGACATACAAGGCCATGTCCAACCCGGAATTAATGGACATGCTCCACCTCAAAAAATCCAAATCTACCAGATCCACTAGAGCAAGCAACTTAAACCTTAGCACGGACATGCTGGACATGCTGGAGGGATAGATTTGTCACCCAGAGACTCCCTATGCTGTGGAATAAAATCCCGGTCCATGTGAGGCAGAGCACCTCACTGGCTCTGTTCAAGAGAAATCTTGACCGGTGGATGGGAGATCGTAGGTTTACCCTGGGAATCATCTCTGTGTCACTGCTGGACAGAGGCACAACAAACTAATGGGCACAGTATTTTTTAACATAAGGGGTGGCGTAAGCCACAAAACTTTTGGCTAGGCTTATAAATGCCTTAGGGCAGATAGCCTAGTATAAACCTATGAACCTATGGTAAAAAGGCTGGAAGTGAATAATCAGTTCAGCATTAAAGTTACAAAGAAGAGATTTGGGGAGTAACATGTATGGTCATTTTGAAAGTTAAGCACAAAAATTTTACAAGTGTCAGCTGTGTCTGCCATTGTTGTATAAGTCTATACTGATATGTACAGTAGGCACCTATGCATAAATCCCTATGCAGTCAAAGGCATGACATTTGCAAGGTCAGCAACAGTCAATCATCACACAAATTATATTTGAGAAGAATGCTCATAACTGTTACTGATGACTACAGGCTGAACATGGCATATATAATTAAATATGCTAACAACTTGGTCATACAATCTCAGAGAGAGTTAAATGTGGACAGCAGTGATTAACTCTATGTAGTCTTTTCTTATTTTTTATTTCTCTGTAGTGTTTTGAACAAGACATTAGTGCTTTTTCCTGCCTGCAAAAACATTTCTTGGGAAATGCAAGCTCTACCATGCAGAGAATGAGATCTTGTAGACCATCAGTCTACATGGTTGATGGAAAACTGGCAATGATAAATCTGGTTGGCTCTATGGTAAATACACCTCAGTAGATGATTAATGAAAATAAATGCTGTCGGTGACCAGGGCTGAGACTAGCAGTAGGAGATTGGGCAGACTAGCAACATGATTCATGCTGCTAAAGGGTGTGCTTCCCACCTGACACAAGAGCTTAGAATGATTGCAGGTTGTCCGTTGGTTGAGCCACTTTTAACTGAAACAGAAGAATTCTATGCCTCCATGCATGGGGATCAGCATAATCCCATTGCCACAGTGGAGCACTAGATTTTACACCAGAACTGTAACAGTCTCTCAAAATCACCTCTGGATATGCCTCAGGTATGTATCTGTAATGATTTTGGTTACTGCATACTGGCCAAATGTATAACGTACTGCATATAACTAAATGGTATATCACTTTTTTTGTTATGTATGTACATCAGGGCTTCAAACTAGAATATTATCTGTGCGACGACCGTGCACTGGCCCAACAATTAAGGAGCCTCAATCCTCATCACCAACACCAGTGAGGGGTGTCCATATAGGGCAAGAATAATAAATATATGCACAGTAAAGTACAAGTTCCCTTAAGAGCACACAGAGATCACAGTCAGTCTGGGGCTGGCTTCTCCCTTTCTCTCCAGCTCCCCAATAAGACTCCCAACTGGCACAGCTATAGGGTCCAGATCTCAGCCTAGTGGGCAAGCTAAAACCTTCAGCACCCTCTCTGTCTAACCAGTGCTTTGTGTCCCTACCTAAGTAGCTGACACACACACACACACACACACACACACACACACACACACACACACACACACACACCCACCCACACACACACACACACACACACACACACTTTGAGATAAAAGTTATATACAACCACACAGAGACTCCTGGGGAAGGCTGGCAGAGGTTCTCCAGCTGTGCCCCTTTCACCCAGACTATATGGTAGTACCACTTCCCACCACCCACTAATATTTATCAGCTACCAAATGGCCCTCATGAAAGGGTGTCCAATTATACTGGGCAATATTATTATCCAAATGGTAAGTGCAACTGAACAGTCAAGGCTTATTTGGAGTGGCTTGGCCAGTATCAGTATAAACATGCAATGCACTCTTAGAGCTTAAGTTATCTCTACACAAAACAGCCACAATTGATAGGTTTAAAAATATTTAATAAAAAATAATAGAAGCACAAGACAATACTTATTACTATACAGTGCTAGTCAAGAGTTCAGAAGTCACAGGAAAATGCTTAAAATGCTTAAAATAATACAGTAGACTAGCTCTGACATCAACACGGGAAAAAACTTAGTCTAATCTTCCTATTTTCTAGCTATTTCTAAGAGAAAACACAGTTCTAAAATAAACTTACATATAGAGCAAGACAGTGCTGGTGATGTTGGATGTTCTCAAGACAAATGCTAAATGCCCTCATTCTTTCTGTCCTTAAATTGATAACACAATACCACTGATTCATTTCAGATTACAACATTTCTTTCTGGTTCCCAGGCTTACAGACACTCAGAGGTTAATAGCCCTTTTGGTCTTACAGCTGGTCAGGAAACCAGAGCAATAAAATAAATTATACATGCAAATTATATGAATTAACTCTGGTCTTAAAACAATAGCCAGAATTCCTTCATCCAGGCATCTCGGCTCTGGGTTTTAGATCAAAAAATTATACCATGCTTGACTTATCAGCTTTCCTCCAGTAGAGTGTAATGTGGTTACATTTTTTTGAAGTTCAACATTTAGTAAAGAGACAAGCATATGGCTTACATTAATATTTACAAATGACAGAATTATCTACACAATTCTATCTGTCTAGGCTGGTAGCCTTCTCCTATCTTCACATATCTCCCCCCCTGGAGAACTCAAGCAAGTTTTTCAAGTGATCCTTGAGAAATGTTGCTTGAGAGGGTTAGGTATATATGAGTATACATTAACCCATTCCCTGTCTTGAGAGACCATCTGCATTGGCATTGCTAATCCCACTGCGGTGCTGCACTGACATATCATATGCTTGCAACCCTAGGCTCCATCTTAGCAACTTGGCATTTTTTCTGGCTGGCTCTGTTTGACCATGTTAGGAGATTGTGATCTGTAACTACAGTGAATTTTCTTCCATACAGATAAGGCTGACATTTCTACAGTGCCCACACTATGGATAGACATTCCTTTTCTACAGCTGCATAGCATTTCTCCCTGGGTTGGAGCCTACAACTGAGATACACCTCTAGATGCACTTCTCCCTCTGAAGAAATCTGGCAAAGTAGAACCCCCACCACATGGTTTGAAACATCCACCTGCACAACAAATTCTTTGCTGTAATCTGGACTGGCTAATACAGGGAGTTCTCCCAAAGCTTCCGTAAGCTCCTGGAATGCCTGCTTTCATGCTGGGGTCCACAATTCCTTATCTGGCCTGTTCTTCCTTGTCAGGGCTGTGAGGGGAGCAGCTATGGTACTATAACTGGGGACCAACTTTCTGTAGTACCCTGCTGCCCCTAAGAATGCCCTCATCTGTTTTTTGGTAACAGGGGCAGGCCAACCCTGAATGGATCCCACTTTGGCAGTTTCTGGCCTGATCATACCACTTCCCACTGTATATCCCAGGTAGGAGACCTCTACCATACCCACCTGACATTTGCTCAGCTTAATGGTCAACCCTGCCCTCTGTAGTCCGCCCAGCACCTCCCTGACATATTGAAGGTGCTTTTTCCAGGAATGGCTGTAGATGGCAATATCATCTAGGTTAACAAGGGCAAACCCTCTTGCTAGGATATTATATACCAGCCTCTGGGAAGTCACTGAGGCATTTTTCATCCCAAATGCATCTTTGTGAACTCATACAAGCCAAAAGGAGTCACAAAGGCTGACTTGTCTCTAGCACTGGGAGTCAAGGGCACCAGCCAGTAACCCTTGGTATGATGAATGGTTGTAAGATAATTAGCCCCACCCAACTGCTCTAGGGCCTCATCTGCCCTAGGCATGGGGTAAGCATCTGCCTCTGTGTGACTATTTAATTTCCTGTAGTCCACACAGAACCTGGTGCTACCATCCTTCTTTAGCAACAGCAGCACTGGAGAGGCCCAGGGACTGTTGGACTCTTGAATTACCCTTAGTTCCAACATCTCCTGTACCTCCTCCCTCAGAGTCTGTTTGACTCTCTCAGGCACCCTATAAGGGGTCCTGTATCTGGGTTTATATCACATAATCGAATCATGGAACATTGAATGCTCAAATGAGCGAATGTTCACATAATCGAATACTGTATTTTGGGTGACTGCACCCCCCAACACCCCCCGCTAAATATATATTCTTACTCCGGGGTCACACTACAGTGAGCAAAGGGCAAAAATCTCATTCTTCACTGTAGTGTGAAATAAATTCAGGAACTTTGATGACGTGAAAATTCGCTCATTTGAGTGTTCGATGTTCCGCGATTTGACGTTCTGATATAGACCCCCTGTATCCACCTGGTGCTGCACCAGGTGGATGGACCCTGGTTTCCCAGTGAACATGTCCCCAAACTCCTGTAACACTACTCAGATTTCCCGAACCTGGGTAGGAGATAGCTGCTGGGACATTGCTACCCCTTCCAATGAGGTGTCAGTCCGAGCCTCACTGAGGAGATCAGTCACCAGATCTCCCTCAGACTCCTCCTACAACACCCACTGCAAATACTCAGCAGAAGGGCCTCTGCATCATGGTAAGGTTTCATCATGTTAACATGGTACAATTTGTGCCCCTGCCTCCTGCCTAGCAGTTCCACCATGTAGTTAACATCACTTACCTTTCTTACCACCATGTAGGGTTCCTCCCAAGCTGCTTGCAACTTGTTGTGTCTGACAGGAATGAGAACCATTATCTGCTGCCCTACAGCATACTCGCTAGCTTAGGCATTCCTGTCATACTATACCTTTTTCTGTTGGTGGACTTCTGCCAGGGTCTCCTGGGCCAAGCCCATGAGTTCCCTGAGCCCTGTCCTGAGGTTTAGGACATATGCCACAACAGACTCCTTGTGAGATTCACACTCACCCTCCTACTCATCTCAAATTAAATCTAGAGTTTCCCTCACCCTATGCCCATACAACAACTCAAAGGTAAAAAACTTGTGGATTCCTGGGGAACCTCTCTGTAAGCAAACAACAGATGGGGGCAAATATTTGTCCCACTTCCTCTTAAACTGGTCTGCAAATGCCAGTAGCATAGACTTGATTGTAGAGTTTAACCTCTCAACAAGACCATTAGTCTCAGGATTGTAGGGGGTGGTCTTCAGGTGCTTCACCCCACAGTTCTTCCACAGACAAGCCAGCAGGTCTGTCATGAAATTGGCACCTCTGTCAGTCAGGATTTCTTTTGGGAAACCTACCCTGCTGAAAATCTCTAACAAAGCATTTGCCACCTTTTCTGTCTCAATGGAGGACAGAACCACTCCCTCAGGGAATTATGTAGAATAATCCACTAATACTAGGATATACTTTTTCCCTGTGGAGCTTGGGGTACTCAGAGGCCCCACAATACCCATAGTTACCCTCTGAAATGGAGTAAGGGGGTCAGGAACTGTACCCAGAGCCTTTGGTCAACATCATACGGTTTACATACCCTTTCAAATACGAATTAAACTATAAAAATGATCCCCCTCTTTATACTGTGGAAGACATTTACTGACCTTTTGTGCTTCTGGGGTGTGGTTACTTCCTTCCGCATTGACTCCATGACTCTGGCGAACAGCCGGCATCTCCTTTTCATGCTGCCTCTGTCTTTCCTTTTCCTCAGCATCCAGGTGTAGCAGTTTTTCATTCTCCTCAGCCTTCAAACATCATAGTTTCTCAGTGTCCTTACTCTCTAGATGTCTCAGTCTCTCAGCTGCTTCTATTTCCAAATGCCTGGTCTCCAACTCAAGTCTCTTTAGCTCCAGATGGATTTTAAGTCCTCTGCAGAAAGGATGAGCTGTCCATTCTCTGAGTGTGGTACATCTCCACTGCCAGTCTGATCCTCCTCCTGGTTTCTGCTTTCTGATACAGCTGTGACCAAAGCTGCAATCATGTCTGCCTTAGTCAGGTTTCCATGCACCAGTCCCCTAGCCTGGCACATCTCAGCTAGCTGGCTCCTTGTCAGCTTTCTGTACTCCTCTGCTGACATGCTGCCTGGTCTCCTTGACTGACTAAGCTAACAAAAGAAATAAAACAATTTTGATCTGAACTCTTGAGTATTGACTGCATGCCTGATTTAGAGTACAAAAACACCTTCAGAGATCACTGTACACAAGCTACAGGAATTCACACTACCCACACCACTACAAGCTAATTAGTATTTGCCAACCAATTAATATGTGGTGTAGATATTCCACCACTGCCAGCAATTAATATGTGATGCCCGTGCACTGGCCCAGCAATCAAGGAGCCTCAATCCTCACCACCATCAGTAAGGGGCATCCATATAGGGAAAAATAATAAATACACACACAGTAAAGTATAATGTCCCTTAGGAGCACACAGAAATCACAGTCAGTCTGGGTCTGCCTTCTCCCTTTCTCTCCAGGTCCCCAGTAAGAATCCCCACTGACACAGCTATAGGGTCCAGATCTCAGCCTAGTGGGCAAGCTAAAACCTCCAGCACCCTCTCTGTCTAACCAGTGCTTTGTGTCCCTGCCCATGTAGCTGACAAACACACACACTTTGAGATAAAAGAGTTATATACAACCACACAGACACTCCTGGGGAAGGCTGGCACAGGTTTTCCAGCTGTGCCCCTTTTACCCTGACTATACAGTAGTACCACTTACCACCACCCACTAATATTTATCAGCTACCAAATGGCCCTTATGAAAGGGTGTCCAATTATACTGTGCAATATTATTATCCAAATTGTAAGTGCAACTGAACAGTCATTGCTTATTTGGAGTGGCTTGGCCATTATCACTATATACCTGCAGTGTACTCTTCAAGCTCAAGTTATCTCTACACAAAACAGCCACAGTGGAAAGGTTTAAAAATATTTACCAGGATCCACAAAATGATATTAGCACTTTCATTTTTAATAAAAACTTCTTCAGAATAACAAGTGTAAAGAAGCTGATCCTATTTATACACTCACATATACCCTTTCCCCAATTACTTGTAGGCAATTAGTTGATAAAAATAATGACATCACAAAACCAATTCCAAAAACAATTGAGTCTAAAAGGCACACAGTTACATAAATGCAAAGTTCCATAGATATGTATATACTGAAATACAAAACTAAAAATAACCACAAATTCCAGCATATATGTATGTTGTGTTTACAGTTATATATAACATTCTACTTTTAATCTAAGTATAGAACTAATGGAAATATTACTATTTAGACCTGGTTCTTGTGTTGCACTGGTTCTCAGCTGCCACCTGAGTTCCTTAGCCTCCAGGTAATCATTGAGGGATTGGATGTTCTCAAGACAAATGCTAAATGCCCTCATTCTTTCTGTCCTTAAATTGATAATACAGTACCACTGATTCATTTCATATTACATCATTTTTTTCTGGTTCCCAGGCTAACAGAAACTGAGAGGTTAATAGCCCTTTTGACCTTGCAGCTGGTTAGGAAGCCAGATCAATAAAAGAAATGATACATGCAAATTCTAGCAATTAACTCTGGTCTCAAAACCAGACATCAAGGCTACAGGTTTTAGAGCAAATAATTATACCATGCTTGACTTATCAGCTTTCCTCCAACAGAGTGCAATGTGGTTACATTTTGTGAAGTTCAACATTTAGCAAAGAGACAAGCATGTGGTTTACATTAATATTTACAAATGACAGAGTTATCTACAAAATTCTATATGGCTAGGCTGGCAGCCTTCACCTATCTTCACAATTTGTACAAGGAAATATATATCTTTTTATGTTCTACCATTATAGGAAATACTTGGCATTTATTTAGTGGGATTAATATACTGGCGATGTGTCTTACTTATTCTGTATATTTTTATTTGCTGTCATCATAGGTGCTATATTATTAGGCTCCTCCACCATGGATATACCACTGAATGATCCTGGAGACCACTCTGACAATGACGGCAGCAAAAAATTTACAAAGTCATGGGGCACAGTATCTGTGCTGTATACAGGAAAAGTGGAATACACATCCCCAATTCAGTCAGGAACATAAGTTGTCTGTGCCTGTGGGTCCCACCCTGGAAACACAGGATGACACCGAAGGACAAGGAATTGCAGACAAGTGTATCTGTGAATGGGATATCTCATCCTGTGATGCAGTCTTCCTTGTTTGGAGTCATTTCCAATGAGCATAGGGATTAAAGGAGTTATCAACTAGCTGATGGTCATAGACACCGTGATTAATGACCCCCCGGACTTAAGTGTCTCAATGTCTGCAACCCAGTCAATGTGCAGGACCATCACAGAGGCATAGGCTACCAAGTCCTTGATCTTTGTTCAGATGACATGTTTTACAGCTTGTCTGACATGAATGAAAGACAGCATAACCTGCGTGTTACCTATTGCCAGTGCTCCATATGCAGCTTGAGAAACATAGGTCTGCTGTGCTGGCATGATGCATGTCAGCCATGTTTCACATGGCTGTACCATCTCTCCCTCCAGTGTTGAAAGCCATCATGGGAGAGGGAGGCCTCTAACACAGATGGGCAGATGTGACTCATGCCTCAGAAATGTCTGTTATAGGCCATTGTTCTCTTTCATGCAGCATGCATTTTTCTAGAAGGGATTAATAGTGCCTGTATCCCTCTCAGGAGAGGGAGCTCCCATGGACAGATTCATGAAAAGGATGCATGCATACATATTTCCTGTGTGTGCCCTGGTCTTAACTGCATGAGCTGACTTCAGTGCTCTTACCTCTACTGTGGCTATTTCCTGGCAGAAATACACACATACATCTCCAATACCCAGTTCTATACAAACAGACACAGAAGCACACACACACACACACACACACACACACACACACACACACACACACACACACACACACACACACACACACACACACACACACACATACACACACAGAGTAGTGCCACCCCACACATATCTTACACACTCAGGACAAGGTTGTTATCAGTTAGATCATCACACACACATTTTCCATGTTGAAGGCATTGAACACTGTATTTCCCCCCATTTAGGCAAATGATTATAAGTGTGCCCTACTCTCTATATTATTTCCTTAGGTAGCTTATGCATGGATAAAAGTGAATCATGCGAATCTTGACCCTTGCTGTAGGTTTGCATGATTTACCTTTAATGCTCTGTATATACTTATATCTGTCTAAAAGTTACGAGTCAGCTTTTGTATTTTAGCCAGTGTCCTGGTGTACTGTGCCCACTTTCTCACTGGCTCATCCACTGTCTCTTCATCATGGTCATCCTGCACTGACTGTTCTTGAGGGATACATTCCTCCTGAAATGTACTCCCCGTTGCAATGGTTTCCTCAATATTATGTTATAAACATAGCACAAACAAAGAATATCTTAATATATGTTACAGAGTCTTACTGCAGTACTGGCTATATCCCGGCACAAGCATGCCAAAAATGTGCTCAATGATGACACAAGTTTGTGACAAGATATTGTTTTAACCACTGTCTGCCACAGTCTGTGGATATCTGATGGGTGTCATAAAACATGGCTCCAGAGCATATCTACCCATGGAGAAAAGTGCCCTTTACAAATCATTGATATAGGTTACACATGTGCCACATGTGGGAGCCATGGGTACTGCCTGGCTGACCTCCTGACATATTGAAGACTATACCATGTGAATTACAGCCCAAATTAGAGTTGATGAAGTATTAACCTTTGTGATTAACATAGCTTCTTTACAGATTACTAGGAGGGGCATTTATTTCAACATGGGCGATGTCTATGTCCCATATTATGTCAAGGAAATGGATTATTTCATAAAATTTGTGCGTGGTATTGATTTTCTCCTCTGTGATATGAGGAAATCACATGTATTCTCCTACATGCTCTAGCATATCATTAAGGAAGTGATGTAGCATAACAAAAAAGATGTATTAATTGTAAGCAGCACAAGAACAAAAAATAAAAAGAAGTCATACAGAACTTCTAAAGCCAGACATGTCATTAATAAAACACATATTTAGCATACTACAAAATGCACTATACTCCATGGGGTAAATGCCTTGTTGATAAAATTCAGCAAGAAAATCAAACCAAGACTCAGGATTACAATGAGGCAACCAGGCCTTTGGCTGAAAAATTCAGACAGCATATATTCTTCAAACAGAAGGATTTATTCAAGTAACAAGTCCAATCTGTGTAAAATTCACAATTCACAGTTCATTTATTTGAGTGACATAAAAACGGTAAGCGCTTTTGCTAGATAGCTTCCTCAGACCTTCAAGGGTGTCATAAAACAAGAACTTGAACACAGTCATATATGTTTAATTACAGCAGCTTGGTTTCAAAGCAATGTAATGCCTTTTTCCCAACTCTAGCTTTCCACCTTAACTCTTGCACTACACAAGACAGACTCAGACTCACAAACATTCATAAACACACACAAACAATACTATATATATATATCCCCTAACCTAACCTAACCTAACCTAACTTAACCTAACCTAACCTAACCTAACCCTTACCCTTACAATAAAATACACAAGCTCACACAAACACCCAACACCATCCTTCATTCATCCCCAAGCTTAACCCTAACTCACATATACATACCTATGTGCTCTCATCCCCACTACCATACTTAGCTGTATCATCATTCCATACCACCGATGACTAATTAATGTCTACTGTTGACATTAAACCACACCCCTGTGTTTGTTGAACAAACCTACATTTAGTCAAATGTATATATATATATATATATATATATATATATATATATATATATATATATAAAGATGCTTACTATTCCTTTGAGCTGTCTAGCAAACCTTTGTTCTGAAGAAGATTTTTTTTGAAAGTGAACAGTGTTGCTTTTTAACAAGATCTGTGTGATTGGAAAGTGCTAAACCAGTGTTTTTTGTAACTGGTGTAGTACTGTTAATGCAGATACTTGGGATACCTAACTGTCTACGCCAATGATCACTAAAACGTTTTTGTAGATGACATCCCCAAAGCCTCACATATTGTAATATCTACAGAGATAAGTTTTTCATGGCTGCAATGGGCTTGTAAATGAGGACAGCACATCTCATTTAGCTCCTATTGGTGATTCTGTCCACACAGCTGATCTTTGTACTTTCAGTGTCACGGACAGCATGAAATTTTGTTCATGGACAGATGACCTATCCCCTCCATAGGTGATGACATGCAACATTGTGATTACTGACTACAAGTACTGCCTGTTGCATATATAATTTTGGTAATGCTGCAGCTGTCCCAAACATCATTTCGCTGATTTTCCAGTGGTCAGTTGATCTGGAGCAAGCTAATGCAGTAAGACAATATATGCATTTTTAAATCATGTCACCATATTCTTAACCCTAATTTTCTTCCATTACCATGTTATTATACCACCATTAGCATACAATGTGACTATGTAGGTTGTTCAGCCACTAACACTCAACCCCAATGATGTACTTTATTTTTAACTATGTGTGCTTTTTGCAAAAATATGTTGCCCATAGCAATAGAATTTACACCCAGCTTAGCTGGACCTGGGTGTCTTTGCTACAACTGTTATCAGTTATCTGATTGTTATTTATGTTAAAAATAAGTGTTAGAATTAGGATGTGAAATAAGCAAACTGTACACTTGCCATGCAAATAATTATGTCTATAGCTTCTGTAGTGGGGGTGGTCATATCATTACTTAAAACAAAAGATGCAAAGAAGTCATGTGGCTGTAATCTCTACGGGGGGGGGGGGGTGATTAAACTCCATGAGTTAGATTAAGTGCTGGTTGATGCTATGTTATGGGCTTTGGTCAAACTGGGTATTCTTTTTCACCCTATTGATATTGCTTATATTATATTTTGATGGCTTTTATTTTTTGCATTAGGATTATTAATTATTGTTAATATATATATATATATATATATATATATATATATATATATAGATAGATATATATATATATAAACTGAAATTGACCTATTACAATGTTAGTTTTCAAATCAAGCAATCCAACAACAAAAAAAAAAAAAGAATCCACAGGTACCAATAAAAGTTCCAGTTGCAAAAATCAACAACAAACAGAAGAAGCAGGAACTCAAATGTCGAGTATATTTATTAAATGTGCAGAATGTAAAAAGCAAAGCTTTTGAGTTACATCAGCTCTTTCTCAATGCTGATATGACCATTCATTTTCACTCAAGCTTAAATACTATAAACCAGCAAACACTTAGCATCAGAAACAGTAAACTTCATTTCCCTTGAAACCCAAATTCATTGAAATACACCTGACAACCCATTAAACCCCATGAGATGTAGTGAGATTCACAATCAAGTAGAATATCCATAAGACAAACTCTATTCATGCATCCCACACACATGACCTCAACCTGGTCTCTGACATCAATAGGACTTGTTGTTGGGAGAGATTTGTGTCCCAAAGACTCCCCCTTCTGTGGAATAAACTCCCTCTCCACATCAAACAGAGTACCTCATTAACCCTTTTTAAGCACAACCTGGATAACTGGATGGGGAACAGAAAATATACCCCTGGGATTCAACCTATGTCCCTGCTGGACAGTGGCATTGGTTGCTGACTTAGTAGGAACATGGTATACTCTCTTGGCTAGGCTTGTAAGGGCCTCAGGGCCAATAGCCTAGTAACTTCCTATGATCCTATGACAAATTTGGGATATGGTAAAATGTAGCAAAAGAGAAAAGAATGCGTAAATGGAGAAATTAAATGTTATTGCAAAAATATTCAGGTGGAAAATAAAAAAAATGATGAAATTGAAAAGGAGAGAAAAATCTGGTATAAGAATATAATGATACAATATTATTTTATCATACCATTGGAAAAACTAGCAAAAGGTGGAATTAAAGTTTTAAAAATAAGAAATAAATGTTGTAATAAAAAGTAGAATATCAAGATTTTTTTGTGGAGACTGGTAATAGGTTCATAGGATGATACTAGGCTATTGGCCTGAAGGCCCTTATAAGCCTAGTCAAAACTTTCACCCATGTTCCCTCAAAATCAGCACCTGTTTCCCCTGTCCAGCAGGGGCACAGGTAGGATCCCAGTGGTGTATTTTCTGTTTCCCATCCAGTCATCTAGGTTCCTCTTAAACAGGCTAGACAGGTGCTCTGCTTGACATGGAGAGGGAGTCTATTCCACAGATGGGAGGAGTCTTTGGGACACAAATCTATCCTGCCAACTAGTTCTATTAATGTCACAGACCAGGTTAAGGTCTTGCATGTGGTTTGCATGAGTGGAGTTTGTCTTACGGATATGCAGCAACTCCATCATGGCTGGGGTTGAGATGGCTGTGTATGCCAAACACAGGTCATCTCTTAGCAGTCTGTATGAGACTGAGTAGAGAGACAGGGCTTTTAGCCTATCTGTATAGAATAGGTGTTTGAGAACCTGAATTTTCCTGGTCAGGAACCTCTGTGGTCTCTCCAACTACTGTATGTTAATTTAAATAGATAAATTACCAGTGAAAAGAAACATGCCATTAAAAAAAAAAAAAAAAAAAAAAAAAGAAAGAATAGGTCTGTATTGTGGGGAAGAAGAAACTACTGAACATGTGTTTTTAAAATGTAAAAGAGTCGCAAAATTATGGGAAAAGTTATCTAAGGAAAATTTCTTTAAAGATATAAAAAGTGGATAAAATAAGCATGGACACGATTACACATGAATATTGTAAGAATAGAAAAAATAATATGTCAAATGAATAGATAAAAAGTTGTTTATATTATATAGATTATATGGAATGAAAGGATAAATGAAATTATGTTCAGTCAAAAATAGGTTTTGGCAGTAACAATGAATAAAGTCAGATGATGGTAATGGAAAAAGGAGTGGGGGTCCAATAAGGATAAAAAATTGACATAATAAAGCATGGTTATATAATAAGTAACAAAAAGGGTGGTGGAGAATTTAAATATGTAAAAATGTAAATTGTAGCTGAGAAGAATGCTACAATGTCATCAACCAATTTACTTGGTGCAGAAACAGAACTCATGGCCTTGTACTCTAGAGGCAAGTGGGCTACATGTTGAACCACTGACACTGACTATGAGCCACAAAGCTAACACTATGACTGACATTCATTATCCTCAGGGATTTACAAAAATAAAAATGCTAAAGGAGTCCCCAGTATCCCTAACTAGGGCATTACACATGCACATAAACATACGCATATGCATACACATACGCATACACATACACACTTACGCTCTACATATCCAATTACTTGCCAGAAAATTGTTTAGACTCTGCATGATTTACTGTTCATGATCTCCATTCTGTAGCTAGCTGAATCAATCAGTCTGCATATCCAAATCTGTATCTTGGTATGTCCCGGATGTCTGTGCAGACCAAATCTCCCCTCATTCATCCTGATGTTGTTTTTTTTTTTTTTGTGATCTGTGTGTTGGATGTGCTGACATCATCTCCTGCTGCTCATTTTTTTCAGTTTAATTTTTAAACAGAGCAGAGTACACATTTTGTTTTCAGTTTTAATTAACAATAACCAGAGCATTTTTTGGCCAGTCATGGTGCCTCCTCCCAGCAGCACTGGGCCCTAAGCAGATGCCTAGGTCACCTTGTACTGGGTTTGGCTCTGTGTGGGGGATATTATCGGAGCATGGAATGGAATGTAGAGGTGATTTAGTTACTGGATGAGCATAGTAGAGTGTGGGAAGATAATGTTAAATTGTCAGGAGTAACAATGAAAGATATGTGGATTGTCTATGATGGGTGAGAAACAGGCATTTTTGGGAGAGGTTGAACATTAAGTAGGAGGAGTGCAGTAAGAAAGCCAGAGGGCATCACAATTACCATATGTAGTGAAATGGACTTATGAGAGAGAGCAGTGGTTGAAGGGTAGTTTGAAATGGTGTGTTTTGAATGAGTGATTTTGTGTAGTGGTAAAGAGGATTGTATATTGTGGTGTTTTGATAGTTATTTGGCAATTCTCTAATGAGAGGGTTGGACTGGGTGGAGATTAGATGGATAACAGTATATATATAAAGCTGGAAGCCTCAAGAGGTGGCTGGGGATTTGCGGGTGGAAGTAGAGCAAAGTGGTCAACACCTTCTACAAGCTGCAGTAAATTACTGTATGCATGTACAGTAATGATTGGAAAGCTGCATAGCCAGCATGCAAGTGGTCTTTGTCTATTTAGATGGAACTACGTATCTGAAATGTGAAAGTTGTTGCTGCCCAAGATAATCCAAAGAAAGCAGGGCAACAGAGGAGTAGATGGATTGCAGTAACACACTACCAACACTTGCAGATAATAAGCAAAGGCTTGTTATAAACAATATGCTATACTTTTGCAGTCTCACAGCATTCTTATAATTACACAATGAATTGTTACATGCCTCACATGGTTTTACAAATGGTGATGCAAGTAGCCGTGTAACAGAGAAGAGAGGTGATTTTTATTAGGAGATACAGCAGTCTAAGGCATGCCTTTTTTAACTGGGAAGGCAGTTTATCTAG
Organism: Protopterus annectens; assembly: GCF_019279795.1. Lineage (NCBI taxonomy): Eukaryota > Metazoa > Chordata > Ceratodontiformes > Protopteridae > Protopterus > Protopterus annectens. The sequence continues at coordinate 1,092,696,696 of NC_056729.1, read as the reverse complement.
GAACTTGCTCAAACAGGTGAGGAAAGGCACACTAGCTACAACTACTATAAAATGGGAAAATCAAAGCAGACAAGGAGGTGTATATTAAAAAAATACATTATTCTGGAGATTAGCTAAAATACTGAGAAGTAATACATTTCCTTTAGTGAAAAGGGAACATGATTGCTACAGAGGATGTAGAAGAAGACGGACATCAGGCAAAGTCTATGAATTGAAGACATATATCTATTGCTAGAGTTATGAAGGATAAAACAAGTGCAAAGATGGAATATAATATTAGAAGAGTCAGAGAAGAAAAAAAAAGGCAAACCCAGAAACACGAATAACATTTATTCTACAGCACATTGAAATTCTTATGTCGCAGTGCTCTTTAAGTAAATAAGGTACATATTCAGCTTTAGCTAGTTCAAACAGAGAAAATGTTTAAGGGCCAATGCATAACAGTTCACTTAAAGGCACAGTGCAATACCATAGTTATATTCCATAAGTATTATATATAACCAGCAGATTATAACCCATTGTGAAATGCAAGAAAATAAGCTTTCATCAGACCCATGGATATAGCTACATGCAACACTACCCCAAGTCCACAATTATCTAAGCAGGAATAACACATTTATCAGGATATGTAGATAAATAATATATTATTTATCATGCATAAAGCTTTTAAATGTATTAATTTGTAAAAACATCACATTTCAATACAGGCATGCTCATATGACGTAAAGATCAATAGTCAACTTTGTAGTCATGCTATCAGAAGTGAGGCTGTAGATTATGAACACATGGATCAAGTAATGTGTTGAACTCTTCACTAATTCCCTGTTGATTGATCAGGTCTGATATCAGGGACAGTGGCTGGATAGATATGGGAATCCCAGATCCACAGTGTGGGTGTACATGGCATGTGCAGGTTGAGCTCCACTTCTCTCTCCAGAAGAGCTTCAACTTTATTCCTAGTATGGTGGGGACTTGTCCAAATAGACCTTGTTCAAGATATGAGTAGTTGAACTGGTGGCAAGGAGTTCTGGCTGAATGGTGGTTGACATTTTTTATGGCAGTACTTGAAGGCCGCACTGATGGACACCAGCAGTTGAGAAAGTTTCTTTTTACAGGGTTGAAAATGATCTTGAACGGGGACATTATTGAGAGACAGAAGTAACACTTAAGGATTTTATAAATAGAATAGACACTCTCTTAAGAATTAATTCCAAAAGCAGCTGCTAGGATTAGATCCATTCTTGTTAATGAGATAACTGGAATGATTAAGACTTTTTCTTTGTCAAGTAAATAATAGTGTATGAGAACTGGAGAAAAATGCTGAAGATGTTAGACATTTTTGGAGTATCACATTCCAAAGACATGCAGTAGGTCACTCTAAATTGGCCATAGGTGAAAGTGTGTGTGTGAGTGAGTGGTAGAAATGAACTACTGTGGCAGGGCTAGCCACCCAATGGTGTAAACCTTGGCTCAAGATGATTGTCACTGCTGAAGTGACACACTGACCCCATGTGCAAAATGGTAAAAGAGGTTGAGGATAGATGGGTGGACGGATGATCAGCATTCTTTTTTGTGTCTTCGAGAGGTAGATAAAGTACCATCTTGTGTGGATAATTGTGAACTGTGCTGCGGTAGCATTGTCGCCTCACAGTAAGACGCTGTCCGGTTCGATTCTCAGCTAGAGCGTCTTCTGCGTGGAGACATGCGTGAATGGGCATACCTTCGTTAAAGGTTGCGCATCAGGGCTGGTAACTCGGCCTGTAAAAATCAACTACCAGTCATTAGCGGACCGGAGTTCCGCTGTGGCGACCCCTAACCGGGAAAAGCCGAAAGACACAACTCAGCTTCTCTTAGAACAAAAGCTGAATCTCTAATTTTGCATGAGTAATATGAATCATTTATCTCTTTTGTTTATGCAACAACTCTTTGTCTTTGCACAGGTATTGGAGAAGTCAGAGGAGGTTGCCACTATTGTCAAAATGTGTTTTGTAAATCTGAAGGAGACATATATGTACATACTCTAAAAGTTGTGTGAAGTTAAGTCTCCTTAGGCCACTGCTCTGTGTCCTTTGCTCCCTTGGAGGTGTGAGAATTTTAAATACATTTTCAGCACTAATATATACATTAAGGTTGAGGTATTAATTTGTAAGTGTTGTGTATGGAATTCTGTTCTCTTTTTAACTTTCATAGTTATCATATTATGACCCTATCCAGTCTTGAATGCGTCTAGTTTGACAATATGAAGGTTACATCTTTTTTGTTTACGTATTATACTGTTGTTTTACCCAAAGTGATTGTGATCTCCATTATCCACTATAGCAGTTAACTGATTAATGTGAAGCAAATAGAATGAAAAGCATCACCCCAAAATCAGACAACATAGCACATTCATAAAAAAGAGAATCTTTCAGCCTCATATATGTGTGTTTGGGGGAGTGATCTACTGCAAGTGGAAGAAATCGAGTTTCTTGGTGTCATATTCATAATTAAATAAGAAGGTATCAGGCAAATAACGTAAATGTAAAAATAAAAAAGTGCCAAACCAGCACAGCCAATAATATATAACAAAAGTTTATTTCAAAAACACAAGATAACACACAGTAAGTGCTTTCACAATATTTCAAACTGCTTAATCAGACTGAATATATTAAAACAGCACAGGTAATTTTTAAATCATAGGGACCAATCAAAATACAGATAAATAAATAATTCAAAAATAGTTAAAATGTCAATCACATAAATGTTGTAAAACAAATACTTATCATAAAAACAAAAAACAACCTCTAACTTCCAATTCAATGTTTTAAAGGGTCTGCTTTTAGAAATGGTTTAAGTGATAAAATCCCATTAAGGCCAGGTGGCCTATCTGAATTGAAAAACAAAATCCATTTCTGTTCATCTACCTCTGTTAAATATTTAACATCTCCACCCCTAATACCTATATCTATTGTTTACAAAACCAAGAATTTGAAAATATGTTTACTACCATATTGAAGCACATGTTCTGCTAACGCATTTGTTTCCTTCTGATTTTTTATATCTCTATAATGTTCTAGTACTCTCTCTTTAAGGGAATGATTGGTTTTACCAATGTAAAAGGCATTACAGGCACAGCAATAACAAAAATACATGATGTTGCTGGTTCTGCAATATGCATAGAAATCCAATTCTATGCTAAAATTGGCAGGGGGATGTGCATAATAGGCTCCTGTATGAATATATTTACAAGCTGTGCAGTTCCTGCACGCAAAAGTGCCCATTCTACTAGAATACAGCCATTTCCTAATACTTTATGGTTTATAGCATAAATGACTCTTCAATGATCTATTATTCTTGAAAGAGAAGTGTGGGACCATATCTTTTACTCGCTTAAGTTCATCAATTTTATTCAAAATATTCCACCCATTTTTAATAATGTCACAGAAGACATGGGGCAGGATTCACGAAGGCTTGCACAGAGTCTAAGAGTAGTGTAAGACTCCATGCAGCCTTCACGATCCAGGAACAGCCCAAAGTCCGTGTAAGAGACAAGCTAAAACGTCTCTTACATGGAGTGGGCGTGGATAAGCTAATCACCTCACTTGCAGCCGAATAGCATGCAAATGAGGTTGATTAGCAATCCAGGAAGCCCAGAACAGCCTGTGTAAGAGCCGTTTTAGCTGCAGAAATGTACTCAGTTGACAACTGATGCGTTTTCTACAAAACTCTAATGGAGCCATGTCAGCTCCAAATAAAGGGTGCATATGTGTCAGGCAGCATGCCAATGGCCAAATATGTGGCCATTGGCAAGGTAACCTGATGCAAAAGTAATAAAAATATATATATGTTTAAACCCAGCGCAGCCCCGCGCAAATGGGCTGCGCTGTATAAAACATAAAAACGAAGGTTATAAACCCACAAATGTGGGTTTTATGCAATACATGGATTTACAATGCAGGGACCAGCAGACCAAAACCAACATGGCCACTGTGTAGTGGTTGCTAAGGGGGAATCTGAGTCTAAGAGATGTAACTAAACATTAGTAGGCAATCTGATGCAAATGAGTGTTAGGAAACTGAATTCCACTGTCACATAGCAAATGAGCACATTCTGAGTAGTGTAAGAGTTACAGAAGGGAGAGGAACAGAGTAGGAGATAGGTGACATCACAGGGGGGAATGGCAGAAAGAAATGCAGTTCATTGGAGGTCAGAGTTACATAACAGATGTCAGACACATATCATGGAAAGAGGAGTGCCACAACATAAGCATGGGAAAGTCAAGAAATGGAAGGTGTACACTGTTGCCTACACCAAAGTTTCTTGCTGGGTGTGCATGTGCATGTGTGCATGCCATGAAGCGTGAGTAAGACAGTGTGCACGCGTGTAAGGCAGACTGAGCATGTGGGAGCGTGTTGGGAGATGTTTACCACTGGTAGTGTGTGTGTGTGCGCGTTTTAACCTGAATAAGCAGATTCTGAACCGTGTAAGCATGTGTGCGCGCGTGTAAGCCACTGTGAGCGTGTTTCTGCTGGTATACACGCTGCTTCCCCCTGAGGAAACAGAAAGGAAAAAGGAAGCAATAGATTTAGTAGGAAGCTAGCAGGGAATACTGCTGGAGCTAGCAGGTGAAAACAATTAGGAGCAGGCAATTAGGCAGAATAGTAGCTCAGCCCAACACTTAAAACTTTGCAAGCAGCAGTGCAAGATGTTTCTCTCAAGAGACACTGCAGACAGGAGTAAGCTATTAGAAGTGAAAACTGAAAAAGCTGAACTCAGAGCAGAAATGTTAGGGGTTGCCATAGCTGTCATAATGAGACATAGGCGACTTGCTGAGGGTGGTGACAATGCAGATGGTGCCAGACAACCCACAGTGAGGAGACGGAGAAGAGTGTTCAGGCCCATGGTCACCTACCACGGGTTACATGAGCTGGAGATAGTAGAGCTCTATAGAGTGGACAGAGACCTCCTGCAGCAAATAGTGGAGCTGTGCAGGCCATGCCTCACACACAGAACCAACAGAGGGGAACCCATCCCAGTGGAAACCAAGGTATGTGTTGGCCTAAGAATACTAGCAACAGGTACCTTCCAGAGACCAACTGGTGATATGATGGGGATATCACAGGCATCAGCCTCCAGGGTACTGCACCAGTTCCTGGATGCCATGTCAGCACATGTCGGTGATCATGTATATTTCTGTAAAAACACCAAGACGAACTGGAACGCAATAAGAGAAGGCTGAAATGTTAAAATGATTTAATGAACTCACAAATAAAATTAGCGCTTTCGGTGGAATAAGTATCCCGCCTTCTTCAGATTACACAGCGGAACTGGAGAAACATTTATTTATACATCAAATGGAACTTAAATCCCCAATGGACATAAAGTGCATTGTTCAAATACTTTAGTTGTCATGGCGACCTAAAAGTAAAATCACCACCCATGAGTTTTAGCACGCTGCTATCAGGTGCAAGAACCACATGTAAGAACAACAAATCTGAAATGCATTTCTTACTTATTACATTATAAGTAAGCAAAAAGATGTCTTCTATAACGTTTAAACAAACTATATCAAAGCTATCCAGATACTGGAATTAATGTTAATGAAACGATCGCAGGCTGGGATAGATCGCATTCCCAGAGGCTATGCGATAACTCTAATGTAGAATGACAACAGTTTGAATGTCCTTCTAGCTTGTCAGATCGCAAGAATGATTATAAAAATACCATCAACTTTAATTATAAAATAAAAATTAATGAAAAATAGGTGAAAAATATATTTTGTATGTAAATATATATATGTATGGAAAATGACATTATTTCTACAAATCAATACTTTTACAGCTGTGTAGTTATATAAGGTGCATCAAATAAACCCAAGCTAAAATACTAAATATAACTAAATATTGTAAATATATATACAGAAAGACATGCCTACATTATGAGGCCCACAATTTATGCATTTCTGCTGAAAATATAACAAAACTGTAATGTAAAATTCACAGTCCTGGCAGATGTTAGTATTTATCTATTATAAGCCAATTGGGGAAAATAGGGGGCATGCATTTAATTTTGCCATTTTACAACAACGAATACCGGACATTAGGGGGGGACCCTGGCAAGTGCGTCTTGAAATAGACGAACTATTTTGGCAAATCCGCACCAGGGCACATGTTACACCAGGCATAAATGAGGCCCTTTCGATAAAATGTGTTTTGAAGTGGTTGGCTTATAATAGATAAATACTAGCATCTGCCAGGACTGTGAATTTTACATTACAGTTTTGTTATATTTTCAGCAGAAATGCATAAATTGTGGGCCTCATAATGTAGGCATGTCTTTCTGTATATATATTTACAATATTTAGTTATATTTAGTATTTTAGCTTGGGTTTATTTGATGCACCTTATATAACTACACAGCTGTAAAAGTATTGATTTGTAGAAATAATGTCATTTTCCGTACATATATATATTTACATACAAAATATATTTTTCACCTATTTTTCATTAATTTTTATTTTATAATTAAAGTTGATGGTATTTTTATAATCATTCTTGCGATCTGACAAGCTAGAAGGACATTCAAACTGTTGTCATTCTACATTAGAGTTATCGCATAGCCTCTGGGAATGCGATCTATCCCAGCCTGCGATCGTTTCATTAACATTAATTCCAGTATCTGGATAGCTTTGATATAGTTTGTTTAAACGTTATAGAAGACATCTTTTTGCTTACTTATAATGTAATAAGTAAGAAATACATTTCAGATTTGTTGTTCTTACATGTGGTTCTTGCACCTGATAGCAGCGTGCTAAAACTCATGGGTGGTGATTTTACTTTTAGGTCGCCATGACAACTGAAGTATTTGAACAATGCACTTTATGCCCATTGGGGATTTAAGTTCCATTTGATGTATAAATAAATGTTTCTCCGGTTCCGCTGTGTAATCTGAAGAAGGCGGGATACTTATTCCGCCGAAAGCGCTAATTTTATTTGTGAGTTCATTAAATCATTTTAACATTTCAGCCTTCTCTTATTGCGTTCCAGTTCGTCTTGGTGTTTTTACAGAGTTTACTTAGTGTGTTTGTTGCGAAGATCATGTATATTTCCCCAATGCCCATGAGGTATTGGCCAGCAATATGCGTCTCATCCAGGAAATAGCGGAATACTCTGAGGTAGTGGGTGCAATAGACTGCACGCACATACGCATCAAAGCACCAGCCGGTGAGCAGGGTAGGGCCTACATCAACCGCAAGGGCTTTCCCTCCATCAACTGCCAGGTCATGTGTGATGCCCATGGCATAATAATGAATGTTTTTGCTGGCTGCCCTGGGAGCTACCATGATTCCCACATCTGGCATTTGACGCAGCTGTACCAGACATTTGCCAATGGGGACATCCCGCATGGACACCTAGTGGGGGATGCAGGTTATGCACTGGAGCCATGGCTGATGACTCCCATCAGTAACGCACACACACCTGAACAGGAATGCCATAATGAGGCACATGCACAAACACGTAATGTAATAGAGCGTGTGTTTGGGCTGCTCAAGTCACGGTTCCGGTGTCTGGATACATCTGGTGGAGCCTTGCAGTACACACCACCTACATGTGCCCAAATTGTCATGGTATGTGCAATGCTACATAATATGATCTTGCGAAAACAGCTGCAGCAGGACCAGCATAGGGCCGGGCCAAACAGCCCCCCACCATTGCCAAGGCCATCACAGGCAGAGCGTGACTCAGAGGAGGAACAACCTGAGCCTGCCCCAGTAGGCAGAAGGAGGCATGCCCAGTATGCCCTGGCCTTGGCAAAAAGGCAACACATAGCACATACACTGGCTCAGTAGGAACCCTGGGAATGATACCCCCTCTGACTCACTCAGATAATAACAGGGATGCCTAAATGACATGACCTGCTCACAAACATGTACAGGGAGTGTAATATGTGCATCCGACAGAGGCAGCCTTGCAGCACCACCTGAGGCATGCATGCCATGTGTTAAGTAATGTAACACCATGTACTATATGCAAAACTGAGGACCCTGACTAACATCCCACCCTCACCAAGCATCATGCCACAATATGACAATGAGATGATCAAGTGCAATAATTGACTGAAGTATCGCAGTTAGTCAAAGGGGATCCAATGTGTGCCAGCCTGGGATGACATGCTGAGCATGACATGATGCTCCACCTGCTAGGAGTGGCGTGCATGTATCAGTGCAGGCTGTATGGATACTGGCAAAGGCTGTTGTCACTCACAGTGTGCCCTGAATAGGTAAGGCTCAAAACACAAACCTACCTCCATAGGTATCAGAAGGGATAAGAATAAGTTAAGGGATAAGTCGAAACAGCAAGATGCATGCAGTCTGAACTCACCCAGTATGGAGAATGTTGATATCTGTGCTGTAACAGAAACTGGGTCAAGGCTCACAACAGCACCCTAACACTACCAGGTTACACCTCATACTGTGCTGTACAGCCTCAAAACATGGAACAAGCTACAAAAGGAGGGTGACTAGCAATAATTGTCAAGGATAACCACACCCCCATGTTGGTACCACAACAAGAAGCAGCATGGTCTAGCCATGGTCAAGTAACAGTGGCTAAAACTGCCCCCCAGTTTATAGCCTGCTACAGACTACTGTCCCAACACCAGGAACTGCACCTGGCCTATGCTGGAATACATGAATATATCAAGTCCTTCAAACCACATTATATTGGGTGAATGAAAATACCCAGACATAAACTGGGAGCATTATACTAGCTCCAACACTGTAGGACAAAAGTTCATAGAATCCATAAACCAAAATGCCCAGGAACAACGTACCACTCCCACAAGAGGGGTAAGCATACTGGATGTGATAATCAGCAACATGGGTACTGGATGGCAAGGCGAGAAGTGTATTGCTCACTGGTAAAACCAGACCATAGAGTAATCACACTGGATATACAAATCCTGACCACAGTCCCTGGCCAGAAAACCACAGTGGAAAACATGTATAAAGCAATATTTGCAGTCCTCCAAACTGATGTGGAATCCATTAAAGGTCCTGTGCAGGTGCAAAATATGGGCCACACCTCAGAACCTGTAATACAGCCATTCCATGAACACTGCCAGGAATGCTTGGATTATGCAATCCTAAATTAAAACAAGACACAATGCCATACATGCAGGCATCTGGCATGGTGGACACCAGCCATAACCAAACCATGCAAGACAATGAGGAAGCTACTACATGATAGATCAAACATAAACAATGAAGTAATCACTGATCAGTAGTATGGCAATAAAATATGTCCACACATACAATCCACTAAGGCCAGCCACAACAAATTGAATCTGTGAATCTTGAGGCAATGTTACACCTGCCCCAAGTACACAGACAACCTAACTCCCAAGAAATACAAATATATGTGAGAGATGCAACCATCTATCCAAATGGGAGGCTGAGCTCCCTCAACTCAGTACTCCCAAAACTAGTCAGGAGGAGAAGGTAACCACACACTCCACAAACACAGTCCCACATAGACCTATCACAACTGCAAACCAAAGACATAAACACAGAAAAACATTCCCGGAGGCACAAATTACAAACACAGCACACCAACAGAGGCCTTCAAAGCAGACACCCAATCAAACAACTTCCAAACATAGCACATGCAACACATAGTACACAAAGCTGGTGTGCCAAACAGTCACAGGCCAGAAGGAGAAACAACATGCCTGATACAGTTGTAATAGGTGACTCCATAGCGAGACACACTGCTGTCCCGCACACCAGACTGAACAAGGGAAAGGGTACAGTAAGCTGCCTGTAGGCTGCCACAATACGCCACATAACACAAGTATGCGGGTCACCCCAAAGCAAGTAGAAATATAATGCAGTCATAGTCCATGCTGGTGTGAATGACCTTAGATGTGCCTCCCTGGACCACATGAAAAGAGACATAGATGAGCACACTGATTATGTAGTCCAGGCCTGTATGACACTCACCGTTTGCAGCATCCTACCCTTACCAAGAATGATACCACAGTACAAACACGGAATGATCAGTAATAACAAGTGGCACACTTACTGGTGTCACTCCAAGGGGATCCAGTGTCTGTCTGCTTGGGATGTCATGCTGGACAAGCCACGCAGCTTTTCCAGGGATGGCTTGAACCTGTTACCCCTGGGTGTCTGGATATTGGATAAGGCTTTTGCCACCTCCATAGAGCCTTTTGTAGACAAGGCTGAAAAGACTAACTCACCACCCTAGAAAACATGTGGAAAGAAACATAAGAGTAATGCTGACCAATGCCAGATGTGTAAACCCCAATATGCATGCTCCCGAGGCCATCCCCAGTATGGAGAACATCGATGTCTGTGCAGTGACAGAAACCTGCTGCAAGCCTCCTGACAGCATACCAGCACTACCAGGTTATACCACATATCATGCGTCATGGCCCCAAAACCTGGAACAAAACATAAAAGGAGGGTGAGTATCCATATTCAGCACAGACACCCATATGTCCAGGTAACTGACAATGCGCAAGGCATTGGAGTCCACCCATGTGCAACTAACTGTAGGCAAGACTGCTGTACAGTCTGTAGCATGCTACAGACCACACTCCCACACACAGGAACCCCACCCAGCCATCCTGAAGACACTGGACAGTATGAATGTCCCACCAAATACCAAACAAGGTACCACAAATTACCACATAGGTGGTAAACCATTATGTATGGAAGGAGTAATCAGGGACCTAGGGACATAAGTGGACAGTAACCTGTTATATGACACTCACACTGCCAATGTGGCAAGGAAGACTGTCTACATTGGACACCGTATCATGAAATGATTCACATCTACATCAACAGAGGTCATTGTGCCCTTATACTGTTCTCTTATCACACCCATAATCTAGTACAATGCCTCATATGGGATGTACCTTACCTGACACCTGCAGCAGTTAGAAAGACCTCAAAGGCACCTCACCAAGAGGATAAATGGTCTCAAATATATGTCATATGCTGCCTGGCTGTAGACACCCCAGCTGAATGTAGTCACATACTGACTACACAGAGGCATTGCATGCCTGTTGTACAAGACCATGCCCAACACAGGAGTAATGGACATGCTCCACCCCATAAAACTCAAAGCCATCGGAGCTGTGAGAGTGAGAGATGTCAACCTCAAGACATAATGAAATAGGATGTGCTGGAGGGACAGATACATAATCCAGAGGCTCCCCACACCCTGGACCAGAATCCCACTCCATGTTAGGCAGAGCCCCTCACTGACACTCTTCAACAGGAATCTTGCCAAGTGGATGGATGATCGTAGAGTTAGACTGGGGGTCTTCACTGTGTTAAGTCCAGACAGAGGCACAGCAAAGCAAATCATAAATGACCATAATATTCACATAGCAAGGGGTGGCAAAAGCCACACACACTCTGGATAGGCTAACAAATGCCCTAGGGTGGATAGCCTAGTATGAACCTATGAAGATACAAATTGTACAGGACACTAAGGATAATCCCAAGGCTTTCACAACTGATGGTAGGAACCGTGTTGGGAATTCACAGATATGCTCTGAATCACACAAATATCACCAACATACCAAACACATACACACATATTGCCAACATACATCCTGACAGGTGCAGTGCAACCCCACCCCCCCCCCCAAGAATGCAAAATATCTATCCCAGCAGACTGCTGGCCCCCTGACATTGCAGATGCTGAGGTAACAGCCAGCATCTACAAAGCAAAACACACAGCAGCAATGGTATGAGATGGTGTCCTGGGCTGAGTCCAACATGGACTCCAAGACGAATGGAATGCCAAATCACACTACTGCTCAATGTCAGCCTTACCACAGGATATGTACCCAAAGAGCAGTGTACAACAACAGTGGTCCTTCTCAACAAAGGTGTTTCCTGAATGGATACTGAAAACTGCCACCCCAGAATCCTGAGAAGCTCGGTCTGCACAGCTATGGAAAGGATCAGCATGTACCGCAGACATTAAGATATTGGGGACCTACTGACACCGGACCCTACCCAGTGTGGCTTTCTTAAGTGCAGATCCTGCCCCTAAACATGTTTGACTCAATTGAAACAGTCATTAAGGTCATTGATGAGAGCAATGTGGTCCACACAGCATAGCTGGACCTTGCAAAGGCTTCTATACAATATCCTACATGTTCATTATAGATATGCTCACCAGCTTAAATATAAACCCCTATGTCAGTAGAGGGGTTGCAAACCAGACCAAGGACAGAACCGACATGGTCAGACATGCTGCAGCCATGTCAGACTACAAACCAGATATAACTGGCATCCCACAAGGCATGGTCCTGGGATCTCCCTCGTCTGGTATATATGTCCCATAGGTACAGGCCAACATGGAAGGACTGTGTCTGAACATGTTTGCAGAGGACTACAAACTGCTCACCATATATGATCCACCAGCTGACACAAGCATCCCACAAAAGGGCCACATAGAAACAGACAACTGGTGCCATAGCCATGTCAGCAAGCTAATTGCAGAAAAGTATATAGTCAACCCCTGTGGATATACAGTAAGTGCTCACCAATTACCACATAGGTGTTAACCCATTACGTACTTAGCATGTAATGAGAGACCTGGGGACACAAGGTGATAGATATCCTGCATTGGACAAACATGTGCTGTAGTGTTTATAGAAAAATACCATATACCCACCTAATCATGAAGGTTGTCAGATCTAGATAAGGGGAGGTCATTGTGGCTCTGCAGTCATCCTTCATCAGCATTACAACTGACTACAATAGCCCCTGTGGGATGTACCTCAGCAGACACCTCCATCAACTGTAAAGTCCCCAACAGTACCTCACTAGGAGTATCAAAGAGCTTGCACAGATGCCATGTGTTGCCTGATTAAACAAACTGCAGCTACACACACTGCCATACTGCCCACCCAGAGGCAAGCTGTGCCTGATGTATAAAGCCATGTCCAAACTGGTATCAATAAACATGTTGTACCTTGTACAATCTGAATGGCAGTGAGCTATGCACATGAGAGACCTGAACCCCAGCACTGACTTACATAGGACAAGCTGTACTGCATGATCCATAACACAGAAGCCACCCCCACCCATGAGTAAACTCCCAGTACAGGCTACCCATAGAGTCACTTATTGATTCTCCTCAAGAGGAATCTTGATGAGTGGATGGGAGATGGTAGCTTTATCCTGGGTATCACTGTCATGTCACAGGTAGACAGAGGCACAGTATACTAACCATGACATTGTCATTGCAAACTCCACTTACAATGTGTGTCGAAGGACAAACACACTCTCCGACTAGCATTAGAAATGGCCTAGGGCACATCGCTAGTGTTTGCAAATGTACACCTATGTTGTGGAATACACTACCAATGTTGGACAAGCCTGGTTTAAGTAGTTCATATCTGAACATAATGCAACATGGTCAGATGTGCACAACTGGCCCCTAACCAGGCTGTTGTGCTCACTATGGAAATGTAAAGCAGTGATAGGACTAAAGCCTAGGATACTGTCCACCACAGTCAAAGTTCTGAACCAATACACTATACAGTACTACAGTGTTAGGTCAGTGTGAGAGGATGTTGACAACTGCATGCAAAGTATACCATGCAAACCCTGCAGGCACAGTATAATCCTGTTGTGTTCACACACAAAGCAGTTGTACAGTAACTACACAACACGACACACAACCATAAACGGGAGATATTTGTTGAAGTTCACACTCATCCACATATGTGGTGGGCTGCAGAGTTCAACATATGGAAAGCTCAGCTCACACTGGGCATGCTCACACACTTTGACAAATGAGACATATGTCAGACAACATGCCATGGGAAGGCTGAACTGGGCATGCTCACACAATTAGGCCAAATCTCAGTTTAGCAGTTGGCCACACATATCTGGTATTTGTACGTGTTATTCCAGGAACCAACCACATTACAGCAATCTGCCCAGTGCACACAGTTAAATGACTACAGAGACATACGTGATATAGTGGATCCCTCCAAACATCTTCCACAGATACACAAGTTGTTCATACAAACAGGGAATGCTATGGCAATAAAGACCTGCAAACAGTCTATCAGCAACAAATAATGTGAATTTGACAATTAAACATATGGGTGTAGAGGTCAACACTAGGCTGTTTGCCCCAGGGAATGACAGCTTAGCCAGAGTGTGCTTGGCATCTGCCTCCCCACAGGATGCACATTCTCCTTTCTAAACACTGATGATGTCAGCACCCTATAAGTACAGCAGTAGAAGGGAAACCTCCCAGTTATGAGAATAGCGCACTCCGCTAATGCGTCTGCCTCAAGTGTCATAACATAGGTAGGGGGTTGAATCTTGCAAATGCTCAGTGTGAGTGGGGTTGGTGTGTGCGGGAGGAAAATGTCACTTTTGGCAACTGGGAAAACACTACAGGATGCACATTCCCCTTTCTAAACACTGATGATGTCAGCACCCTATAAGTACAGCAGGAGAAGGGAAACCTCCCCGTAATGCGAATAGCGTGTTCTGCTAATGCGTCCGTCTCAAGTGTCATAACATAGTTAGGTAGGGATTTGAATCCTGCAAGTGTGTGTGTTTGACTGAGGGGGGTTAGTGTGTGTGAGGGAAATGTCCCTTTTGGCAACTAAGAGAACACACTACAGGATGCACATTCCCCTTTCTAAACACTGATGATGTCAGCACCCTATAACTATAGCAGGAGAAGGGAAACCTCTGAGTAATGTGAATAGCGCGCTCTGCTAATGCGTCTGTCTAGCGTGTCATAACATAGTTGGATAGGGGTTTGAATCCTGCAAATGGCAAGTGTGTGTGTTTAGCTGAGGGGGGTTAGTCTGTGTGCAATTGTGTGTGAGGGAAATGTCCCTTTTGGCAACTAGGAGAACACACTACAGGATGCATATTCCCCTTTCTAAACACTGATGATGTCAGCACCCTACAAGTACAGCAGAAGAAGGAATGTGGCATGGGCAATGACTGAGTAATATGTGTCCATGCCTCTGACTGACCTGTATTCTTGTGTTATGTGGTGGACCATAGTGCCCCACAGGCATATCAATGTGACCTTCACCTTGTCCAGCCTGGTGAGCGTGACCACACTGTACCTGACAATAAAGGTAGCTAACACAACTGTGGCAGGTGTGTTGTCTAGCCATACAGGCTGTGACTGGCACACAGGATTTGTGTGCTATGTGTTATGTGTGATGTGTTCAGGCATAACGTATGCCTGTGTGCCAGCTGCAGATGTGTGTGCCACTCAGGCAGGATGCTATTCTAAGGCTCCACGAATGGCCCAGTGTGTTCACGTCCTTGTATTGCTGTCAGTGTAGGTCTACATCAGACTGGTATTGTAGTCACTGTAGTATTGCATGCCACCTGACAAGTTATGCCAGTATTGGGTTCAGAGTGCTTAGTCCCCAGTTTGGCTATGTGGTTCCATCTCATACATGTGTTGTACATCCATGTGTAAGGGAGAGGGTTGACTGTGTACAGGTGGCAGCTGTGACATTGCCACATGACCCACATATTCCACAACTGTAGCATAGAGGTGACTGACAACTGACCTTTGAACATGCTACCATAGTATTGTGATTGCCATGGTGATTAACAGCACATAAGGCCAATGAGGAACAAGGTACATAGGTTCATAGTTTCATAGCATCATACTAGGCAATCTGCCCTAGGGCATTTAAGAACCTAGCCAGAATGTGTTGGCTGTCACCATACATTGTAAATATATCTTGCCATGCCCTTTTCCGAGGTTAGTATACTGTGCCTCTGTCTAACAGTGACACAGAAGTGATACCTCGGGGTAAACCTACAATGTCCCATCCACTCATCAAGATTCCTCTTCAAGAGAGTCAATGAGGGACTCTGCCTAACCTGGACTGGGAGTTTATTCCACAGTGAAGTGAGCCTACAGGTTATGAATCTGTCCCTCCAGCATGTCATATTTATTTCAGTGCTGAGGCTCAGGTCTCTCAAGCGTGTATCCCGATGGGATTTGGATATTCTCAGGTGCAGCATGCCCATTAATTCCGGGTTCAACATGGTGTTATACATTAGGCACAGATCACCTATGAACAGGCGGTATGCCACTGAGTAGAGCTGGGGTTTATTTAACCGGTCAGCATATGGCATCTGTTTGAGCCCTTTGATCCTCTTGGTGAGGTACTTGTGGGGTCTTAACAGTTGCTGCAGGTGTCTGGTAAGGTACATCCCGACAGGGGGATTGTACTCAATTATGGGCCTGATGAGGGATGAGTAAAGAGGCACAATGTCCTCCCCTGATGTAGATGTGAATCCCTTCATGATGGGGTGGGCTATATACAATGTCTTTCTAACCACTTTGGCCACGTGGTTGTCAAATGAGAGATAGCTATCAACTTGGGTCCCCAGGTCCCTAATTACTTCTTCTGTATGTAATGGAGTACCACCTATGTGGTACTTTGTGGGCACTTTGTTTTTGCCAAAGGGGATGACTATACACAATTTTGCATTCAGCTGGAGGCCATGGCTCTGGCACAAGTTGTATGTTTCTATGATGCCCCTTTGGAAGATGCTTGTGTCAGCTGGAGAGTCGATTATGGCGGCCAGTTTGCATTCATCTGCATATTTGGTCAGCCACAGTCTTCCGTGTTGGCCTGTACCTCTGATAAATATATACCAAACAAGAGAGGTCCCAGGACTGAGCCTTGTGGGACACAACTCATAATTGGTGTGGAGTCTGGCATGGCTCCAGCAATTCTAACCATGTGGGTTCTGTCCTTGAGCCAGTGTGCAATCCATCTAGTGACATAGGGGCTTATGCTTAAGCTGGTGAGCTTCTCTAGAATGCCCGAGTGGGGTATTGTTTTGAAGGCTTTTGCGAGGTCCAGGTAGACTGTGTGAACCACCTTCCCCTCATCAATGGCCTTGGTGACTGTTTCAAAGAAATCAACCAGGTTTGAGAGGCAGGATCTGCCCTTAACAAAGCCAAACTGGGTATGAACCAATGTCTGTAGGTCTGCAATATCTATATTTACGTGGTCCGTGATGATCCTTTCCATAGCTCTGCAGACCAAGCTAGTGTGGCTTATGGGGTGATAGTGTCCAGGATCCGTTGAGGCACCACCTTTCTGTAGAGGGACCACTGTTGCTGTACGCCACACTTTGGACACATATCCTGTAGTAAGGCTGGGATTGAACAGTAGGTTTATGTTTGGTTGTAGCACGTCTTGGAGGTCATGTAGGACACAGCCTGGGACACTATCTTGTCCCATTGATACAGTGTGTATTGCTTTGGAGAGGGCGGCTCTTACCTGAGCATCTGAGATGTCAGGGGGGCAGCACTCTGCTAGGATACATATTTGCCCTTTCAGTGTGGAGGGGGGGTGAGACGTTTGCACTGAACCTGTCAGCTAGAATGTTGCCAATGTCTGTGGGTTTGTTGTTTCTATTGACATTTTGGACCACCTCTGAGCATATCTGGGAATTACCACCCAGGTTCCCAACATAACTAAAGAAAGCCTTGTGATTATCCTTAGTGTCCTGTGCAATTTCTCTCGAAGCTGGCCTTAGACAATCTTATGAGTGTCTGTAGTTATTTGCTAATACTGATCAGTGATGCCTTCCCTATTTGGGATTTTGCTGTATCATTTAGTAGCTTCCTCCTTCTATTGTGTAGTTTGTTTATGGCTGGGGTCCACCAGACAGGACGTCTGCCTTTGGAGGATTGGGTCTTGGTTTTATTCAGGATCACATGATCCATGCATTCCTGAAGGTGTCCATAGAATGCGTTTATAGAGAAATCTGCGGTCTGGTCTGTAGTTTTCACAGGCCTGGGGGCTTTGAAGGTTTCCACCTCAGTTTTGAGGAGTGTGAATTTGCTTTAGAGAAGTTGTTCACTGTGGTGTTCTGGGCAGGAGGTCAGGATGTGAATATCCAGTGAGATTAGTTTATGGTCCGATCTTACCAGTGAGGGATACACTTCTGGTCTGGAGCATAGAGTCCCCATGTTGGTGATGATCAGGTCCAGTATGTTTCCCCTTCTTGGGGGAGTGGTAACAAGTTGTTCCATATCATTTGAGCTCATATATTCTAGGATTCTTTGGCCTAGGGTATCGGAGCTATAGTCATGCTCCCAGTCCAAGTTTGGGTAGTTGACGTCCCCCAATATAATGGTGTTTGGAGAGACCTTCATATTTCCACTGTTCACAGGATGGCCGAGTGCAGTTCTTGGGTTTAGGAGGGTGGTCTGTAGCAAGCTATAACCTGGAAGGCAGTTTCACCCATTGTTAGTTGCACATGGCTAGTCTCTGATGCTTGGTGCTTTGCCACCAACCTGGAGGTGTGGGTATCTTTGATGAATATCAATACTCCCCCTCCATTTGTGGTTCGTTCCAAGTTTTGGGGCTGAAAAGCATGGTATGAGGTTAAACCTGGTAGTGCTGGTGTGCTCTCAGTAGCCCTGAACCAGGCATCTGTTACTGCACAGATATCGATGTTCTACATGCCAAGGAGAGTTTTGGGTGCATGCATCTTGAGGTTTAGACTTCTGGCATTGGGTAGCATTACTCTTAGTTTCTTATCCCTTGTGATACCTATGAAGGTGAGTTTGTCATCTGAGCCTTGCCTAGCATAGGCACTATGGGGGTAGCAAGAGCCTTTGCCAATATCTGAAAGCCCAGGGGTGATGGGTGCAGGCTGTCTCTAGCGAAGCAGGTGGTTCAACAGAAGATGAATATGTGAGGGTGTAGTGCCTGTGATTAGTTAGCAGTAGCATATATGACTGCTCACATGGACACATTCCAGGTAAGTCATATGCAATGTGTCACCGGCAACGTACATGTGAACAGGACAAACAGTGACATTCTGTCAAGTGAGACATGGGCATACATATAGTAAGCTATGCAGATGGCACTAGGAGTCCACAGAAGCTCTGTAACTATGCATTGCAGGTGGGATCAGTATTCCAGTTTAATTGCAAGCAAACATGCATGCAAACAAAGCTACAGTAAGCAGGGCTGCATGTAGTCCATTGTACAACAAACAAGCTGTACCACTTCCAGTAGGTAACACTGTAAATATGCAGGCACTATGCACATGTGCATGGAAATACATGGGTCAGATGGCTAGGGTCCAGTCTCAGCGCACACAAGTGTACAGACCATGTACTGTCAGGATGTACAATAACTGGATGGAAACCCATGTGCTCATACCTGCAGTAATACACATGTCAAATAACAGACACTGAACCTTCACTCAGTGGTTCCATACTTAGTAGGATGTATGCTACCTGGCTTGCCACCACAGTATCCCTAACATATATGGGAACTCTCCTTCCTGTGACAGTTAGTTTTGTGTGTTTGGGGCTGTCTAGTATGGTATGAGATGTGAGCTTGCAGTGCTAGGGTGCTCCTGTGTGTCCTGTACCAGTCGTGCAGTACTGCACACATATCAACATCCTCAAACATCCGCATTGCAGAGTCCAGTGTGGGCTACATGCCACTTGCAGTTTACATGTCCATCATTGCGTATTACTACATTCATTATCTTATCCCCTGTGCTACCTATGTATGTAGCCTTCTGTTGACATCCTTACCACCAGTATGCCAGCATGTGCAGATGATACACTATGGTACTTACCATGGGTGTAGACAACAGTACATGACAATCACACCCTTACTGCATCAGGCATGCTGTGATATACCCACAATCAATTCAGCACACAGTACTGTTAACAACATGATACTATTACTACACATCTATGTGGTCACCCTGTGCATCAGCAACATGTTAACCTGTACCTGCACAGTTGTTACAGATTGCAGGAGGTGGCACAGTTTCATCATATGCACAGGGTGTGAACTTGGTATGCCTGAGTCAGCCACCGATACCACCGATTGACATGTATGTGTATGTGTGTTGGTGAGGGACAGCAGTACAAGGTGGGGCAATGTTGATGCAGTGTGTGCATGTATGCGGTAGCCCTAGGTGTTGTCAATTTGCATGTGTGTATGGATGCACACAGTTCCACCTCATGGCTGCCATATACTGGCAGGTCATACAGATCAGTGTCTCTGGCCACAGACACGGTACCTGTGCCTTGCAGGGGTGCTACGGACCATATCCGGTACCAATCCAGTCTGGGTACTGTCATCAGAAGCAGGTGTTCATTGACTGGACACAGATCCCTGTCGGGCCTGGCCAGAGCCATGTGCACTTGGTCTCCTGGGGCGGTCTGATGACAGCACAGACCCGGCATTGCTGGGGCTGCTGCTGGCACTATGGGGGCAGCTGCGGCCCTGTTGTCATCTGCGATGACTGCCAGCTGCTGCTGTTGCTGGCATATGCCCATGTCGACGCCTCAACCGTCCACCATCGCTCTGGCTCATGGACATGTAGTTTTGGAACCGGTCTAATATGTCCCCACAATGTCTGTCTATGACATCGGTGAAATTAGGGATGGCAGCCGCAATGTCACGCATACTGTCAGTCATGGCTGTGTGACATGCTGTTAGCTCCCTCAGACCCTGTCTGGTGTACTGTTCCATACGTGACTGTGCCTGCATGACAGCCCGAAACATAGCTGAGGTTGTAAGACCTATGTGGGCACATCTGACAGGGGCAGTATGCCCACGGATGCTCCCACGAGAACCCCTGGACATCTGTCTGTGTGGTACCATCTCTGGGCCATGCCCATGGCTGCTGTGTGGGGGGGCATGTGCCACAGATACCACATTACCCTGGTCAATGCCCACTGTATGCTGTCCATCACCTAGGGACATTGGTGACAAAGGGTATATTGGCAGGATAACTGTGCGCATTGATGGGGTCGACAGCTGTGTACTGTCAATCGGCTGACCAATGGCGGACCCTGGCATACCTTCCTGTGCCATTACACAGATGTCATCATTATCAGTACCCATGTCACCTGATTCAGGTTCCCTGCTACATTACACCAGAGCAGCACCAGAACCTGTGGGAGGGAAACAGGAAACACAGTTTACAATGTCTACACCTTACCAGTGATGCACACATCCACGCATGCACAGGTCCAGACATGCACACATGCACACATGCACAGGTGCACACATGCACACATGCACAGGTGCACACATGCACAGGTGCACAGGTGGACACATGCACACCTGCATGCATGCACACATGCACACATGCACACATGCACAGGTGCACACATGCACAGATGCACACATGCACACATGCACATGTGCACACGTGCACAGTTGCACACATGCACACATGCAGACATGCACACATGCACAGGTGCACACATGCACACATGCACAGGTGCACACAATTGTACACTACTCAGTATGCATGATATCAACACACAGACACAGACACACTTACATGCATACAAAGAGCACTACTAAGTGAGCCTAATAGTACTATTACTGTCAAGACTTTTACAGGTATTGTTAGTACACACTCACCAGCATGGATAGGCTGCATTACTGTTACACCGGAGGGACCTGCAGACATTAAGAAACTAATGTCAGTGGGCACAACTGTGCCAATGTTACTGAGCATGATACAGGTCAGTATTACAATTGCCGCCTTTCACAGGTCAGCTGCTAATATTGAGGATATCACACTTGCACATTAAATACTATGGTGACAGCTACGAACCAAGGACACACTTCACACATGCATTAACTACCAGTGTACACAGCAGTCAACTATACATATGGCATATTACCTGCACGCTCACTGTCTTGCTGCTGCATGGCTCCAGCCTCCATCATAATGCATGTCTGCTGCTGTTGTTGTTGCTGGCAGACTGGAGCCACTACACTCATGAGTAGTCCCTCCAGTCTGGTGAGTGGGGGATGTGTAGCCACCCCACCACCTGTGGCGACCTGTTGCCTGTGGATATCCAACGCATGCTGATGGTCATTTCTGATTAAATCACTGCAGTGATGTTGTACCTGCTCATATGGCCTATTATGCATGCCTATGTCATTTACCCGACGGACCAGATCTTGCCACAGTGCAGCCCTCTCCTGCTGATTCTGGCTGGTGCGGGAAAAGAGTATTGCATAATCCCGCACCAGGCTCTGGTGTATCTCCTCATCCTCAGCTGTGGAGTAAGCAGGATTTTGCAGGTGAGCCATGTACCTGAAACAAAAAATAACCTGATATCAGCAATATATGTCAGCAGAATTTGGCACACATACTACACATGCTACTCGACTGTTATGATACAACATATCTCACATATATAGCATCTTTCTGTCTATTGGTGGATACACACGTAAATGGCCAGGTATCAGTGCTCCGCCAGCAACTGTGCAACAGTACCTGGCACACTCATTATGACATACTACCAAAGCCCAGCAATCAGAACATTGATTCAGGTGCAGAGCACCTCCTCACTATGGGGGTTTGTATCTAGGTACTGTATGGCCTACATCATCAACTACTGTGAGCTGACCACACACTAATTGCCCTGGATATACATATCCCACCTCCACCACCAGCACAAACAACTATAGTGAACCTAAATAAGACATGGTTATCCCAGCTGACTTTAACCTCCCTGTCATCACAGATGTCCAGGTGAGAGCCGCCCTCATGAAAGCAGAATACACAACATGACTGGGACCTGATGGTATCCCCAGTTGCATGCTACATAAACTCTGACAGGAGCTAAACACACATAGAAGTGCTATGTAACACTAGCCTGACTACAGGATATGTACCTGTACACTGGCGCACAGCAGCAGTGGTTCCACTCCACGAAGGAGGCACCTCAACATACCAATACAATACAACACAATACATTACATTACAATAAATACCATACAATATGCTATTTTCCCTGGGAGTACAGCAGCATACTGTTCTGCAACCCTGACCATTTTGAATGTGGTGTGATGGTACCTGCTGCTGTCACACAGTTACACAGGGTGACTCATATGGCATATTACTTGGCACAACAGGACCTGGAAGCAGGTACACAAAGGCTTTCAAAATAGGCAGTAGAAGAAAGCAATCAGCAGCTAGGTCTCCAATAAGATCCTTTAATATATTATTATTTTACCTAGCAGCTGATTGATTTCTTCTACTGCTTATTTTGACCTAGCAGCTGATTGATTTCTTCTACTGCTTATTTTGAAAGCCTTTGTGTACCTGCTTCCGGGTCCTGTGGTACCAAGTGGTTTGCATTCGTGGTTTGGTTTTGCTTCTAGTTTTGGTTTTTCATATGGCATATTACCTATCTGACTAACATTCAGCAGGGGTATGTGTGACATGTACACATGGGGAGTCTTGCTTCTTAACACTGTGTGGTTTATTGCAGGGTATGTCTTATCTGTGGGTAGGAATCTTTACCTACACATGTGCTCTCTATTGCAGTGGCATGGATGACACACAGCAGTCATTTAGATTGTGGATGGTGTGAGGTGTTACTATGGTTGTTGGACAGCTGTCATGGGTGTGACTTACGTATGTAAATCCAGGAGTGGTAACCTCTATGTGGGTAGTATGTGTGTACTCTGTGGTGTTGTCAGTCACTGTGCATTGGTAATGTGTTAGAGTGCATTGTCACAGTGTTGTACATGTCACTGTGTCCTTCTCCATATCTGTATCTGTCATGTGAGGTCCATACCATGTTATCCATTATGTGGTGTGGAGGGGTACACTGACCTACATGTCCATAGCTGACACACCATGTCTGCTGACACATACCATGTGCAGGTATTCCAGGAATATTCTGCCACTGTGAATATCATTGGGGGCACTATTGTACACATTTATGACCCTGTTCACCCCTGACACATGCAGTGGTGGGCAGCCAATCACATATCTGGTGGTTACTGGTGTAGGTGATTTGAAATGGGGTATGGTACTCCGGTTTTGACACTGGTGTTCACTCCATGCGTTTGTCACCAGGCACCTGTTGCAATACATCTGTACACATGTGCCTCATTCAGAATATATATACATCTCTCTCTCTCTCTATATATATATATATATATATATATATATATATATATATATATATGTGTGTATATAGATATATCTATATGTATATATAGATATATATATATATATATATATATATATATGTATATATATATATATATATATATATATATATATATATATATATATATATATATATATATATATATATATATATGTCTGTATACATATACACATATATATATTGATGTGCATATATTGCTATAGATATGGAGAGGGGGGACACAGAAGGGGTGAGAGTGACAGAGGGGGTGGGACAGGGGGTGTTAATGTCGTCATATACAGTCATACCTGTAGATAGTAAGATCAGTCTGTCTATGAATATGTATCTACATATATCTATATCTGTATGTGTGCATTACATATATATGTTTGTACATATTCTATCTATCTACATCTGTCTAAGTATTCCTACATCTCTCTCTCTAGGTATGTATACATATATGCATATCATATATATATATATATCTATATATATCTATATCTATATATATATATATATATATATATATATATATATATATATATATATACATACATATTTTGACATACATACGTATCCATATGATAGACAGGTATATCAACATGTTTGTCTACCATACTGTATACACACACTAACATACTGCTAAACATACATAACTGTGAAACCTACTTTGTACATTGCACTACAACCTACAGTCAACCTACGTTGATATGTGCACATAGATGCTTTCACATACAAATGTATGTACAGCCTTCACTGATAGTTGCTGTATGTCCCCTTCCCTTTACACATCTTCATATACATATGGATACAGACCAATGACACATATGGAGGGTTCACAGTATGTAGACCTTTATAGTATTACTTTACATTACCTGTGTTTGTCACAGCTGCTTGTGTTGCCGTCTGGTTTTCTGTCCTGCTGCTCCACTTCCCAGTTGTCAGCTTTCAGATGGCTGTTGCTGAACAGTTTTGTTTGTGTCCGCTTAATTTAAATTTTCTCTGTCTCTGTCTCTGTCTCTCTCTCTGTCTGTCTGTCTCTCACGTCCTCCTCAGGGTGCAATGAAAGTATTGCATGTGTGGACTGGGAGTACAGCATACTTTTGTAGGTATCTGCATATGTCCATGTGATGGCCTCTGCACCAATTGTTAGCCATCATTTGCTAATTGCATGCAGCCATTTGTGTACTGATTGCAGTTCTCACTGTGATTTTAGAACAGTGCTATAAAAAGGTATGTGAGATAGACGTAGCCCTTTCAGATTTTAAGGGCAGTGACCATGCTGGTATGCTATGGACAATGTTCTGTGAGTGTAACGGTTGGTATCTCTCTCATATTTCCAGCTGTGTTGTAGATTAACATTCCTCTATTCATTTCTCCAGTTTCCTGTACTAACTGTGTATGTACACTGACACCTACAACTACTACTACTGTTA
This sequence comes from Protopterus annectens, assembly GCF_019279795.1. NCBI lineage: Eukaryota > Metazoa > Chordata > Ceratodontiformes > Protopteridae > Protopterus > Protopterus annectens. Next base: position 1,092,671,261 of record NC_056729.1, on the reverse strand, counting down.
ATGTGTGTGCGTGCTTTCCTTTCACTTTTGCTTGCACTTTGTTGCTAAGGCTCAATATTTGCCCTTTACAGTCACTACTTGTATGCCTGCTAGGTGTCCTGACTGTAGTGTGCTGCTGTAGCTTTCCTATTTTCCATGTACATTCACACCTTGGAATGCTTGCTATATCTGCTAGGGTGTTACAGCATGCAGTGTGGTCTGGCCATGGTGTGGGCCTTGACATCTATTAGGGTGTTTGAGTATGCTGCTGAGCAGGCCCCAATGACTCTCAGGTTCATCTGTTATCTGCCTCATGGAATGGTACATATCAGAGGGGTACACCCATTAAATTGTCTGGTATGCTGCAGTTGTGACTGTGGGTTAGCATGAGCATATGTATTACTACACTTATTCTGCCATGCAAGTGGTGAATACTTTCAGGACTCCATAGTTACCACTGCATGTGTTGTTACGCCCTTCTGCCTACTGTTTGTACATTTCACATGGAGTCTGTGGGGCATCCCTGTAAGTCATTCACTGTTGCTATGTCTAGGCTCTTAACTATTCAAATATGGTGGTGTCAGACCTCTCATGTGTACAAATATTTGCAGGCTGTCCACATTTCTGCCTCATATTTTGGTCAATATCTCATGCACAGCTTTTTCTGGCAAATCACTCTGGGCTCAAGTCAGAATATAGTGACAAACATTCAAGTTTCAGACTTCATACCCTTCCAAACATCCATAAAATGCAGACCCTGTTACTCTCTGAACTGTCTGTGTTTGTTGTAACATTATTTGTAATGTGTCCCTGGTTTTGGGCCTTTGCTCCACATATTTTATTACTTGGTCCGGATGTGTTCCTGTAAGAGGTTGTGGGGTATGGGCAGTGATTATCCTGCTGTGCGTATGTGTGTGGCTTGCAAGGTGCTACAGTGACATTATTACCTACTAGCTACCAACTAGCATGGCTGTTTCTGTTCACACACTACTATTATGGAAATCCACTAGTTTTGACAGTAATTCTAAATGACATGCTTTGTGTACTACACATCCTATATTCCCTTTACATTCATTCCTACTATTACATGATATATTTATTTTAGCACAATGTTCTTGTATAACAGTCATGGCTTAGTGGTAAGTCATGCAGACTACTGTTTCCAAGGTCCTGAGTTCGGGACTGACAGTGGGATTTTATTTTGCTTTTGAACTGACTACAGGACCTGTCAATCAGAGTGACTAAGGCACATTTAAGCAGTTGTAACCGGGTTAGCGCTGGTTTGCGCAGAGCTCACGCATGCGCACTGGAGTTTAGCTCTGCGCACACATGCGCACACCCGCTTACAACCGCTTAAACGTGCTTACTCTTGTGCACACCCGCGCTATTTTCTTTGAAAGAAATGAAAATGGGGAGACAGGAAAGTGGTGAAAAAGGAGTCACAGAGAGGGTAAGACAGTAGGGAAACAAGCTTGGGTTTTGCAGGAGGGATGTAGGTAAGGCCCATAGCTGCCCATTTCTTCATCAGCAACAGCTGTGCATATGTTTGTAATTTGGTGTGACATTTGATACCTTCCACCCCTGAGAGAGGTGTAAGGACAAAAATAATACTTGTTGTACAGCCAATTGTAATTCATAGTTTCCATGTCTGGCAGACATATGTGCAGAATTGGCAGCTATGTATGGGGCGTAATTTTTTTGTGGGTACAGACTGCCCTTTTTTTTTTTCAGGTGAGAGTGGTATGTCAGGTGAAGGAAGTCGGTATAGCTGGGGAGGTAGGTTGGGTAGGTCAACAGACAAGACAAAAAAGACGCATACATGGGCGGTGTATGACACATGTGGGGGGGTTACATAATTGATGGGTACTAAGGTTTGGATATCCAGAGCCCATGAGGCCACAGATGGCAACAGTGGAACTGATATCCCCACCCATAGGCAGTTGCCACTGTTCCTTCACTGCCCAGGATGGGGCTGTGCTGGGGGCTGTGTAGGCCGGGCAACAGGCATGCCTGTAAGTTGTGCCACCTGTGCCTCAAGCTGGCGTAGGGGCTCAAGAACAGAGTCCCAGATCTCCCTATGCACCACAGTCCGGACGCTATGGAGGGTGAGTGGTGGTTCTCCTCTGGCCATGCTTGCAGAGGGGGGACGGGCCCCATACCCTGCAGCGCTTCCACCCGCAGGTGGCACAGGGCCAATGGAGGAGGGTCCAGACTGTGCACTAGTGCCAGGTGCACTCGCCAGCTGAGGTGGGAGAGGTGGGTTCGCTGGAATCTGCCTTCCCTGTCGTTCTATGTTTTGCATTATTTCATGACAGTTTGGGTTAGTAACATACAATACCATTCACAATTAGTAGTAACAGCATGCATTAGTATTCCCATTAACCAAACACCCAGATATTCACACCATTGAACAGCAAGCATAACACATGCATAATTTGAACAGCAATACACAGTCCAACAACATGCAGGGTTGATTGATGGCAACAGGCCATCAGGTTTGGATGTATGAACAGGGCAGATGCATCAACGGACATGCAAATATTTATGACCCATGAGGACAAATGTCCAGGGGTGTTAATTGTGATTGCACATACCATTTTCACATGGAATGGATTATATGTGGTTATAGGGTGGGGTGAAGAAATATTATTAACACCTTCGAATACCAATACATATGCTGTACATTTCTAATAGCTACAGATATATACACACTACTGTTCTAACTACAGTTTTCTATATGATAACTACTTCACTTTGGTGATAGGACTGTTACTGCTACATCAATATACATTTTATTGTTATTCATACACGTTCATATCTGACTTTGTTCAGCTACATCATCCTGCTACATTTGCTTTATATAGCTATAGACAACTGTGGATGTTTGATATTTCAGACATTCATACTATCTGCATATTGCAGACTGAGAGCAACATATCCAGATTTTGGGATACACATTTCAGCTGCAGCAACACTTTGGACACATTTCACAGTTTGGTTCTACTTGTCACATTCATTTCATTCTGTACTGAATGCAGTATACTTTATACAGGGGTTATTACTACTTTATTGTTGGATTCATAACTCTTTCTCATGCCCTCTCACTTGTTTTCATTTTACTATTCAGGATGGTACTTACTTCTAGGCTTTATTGACATGTTTTACCTGTAGTTATTACAATCCTTTCCAGCAGTCTCACTTCTGTCATGTTTCAGTTTTGTAACAGGGATATATTTCACACATGTGAGTTGCTCATCTTCTGCAGCTGTACTTTTCAGCCTGCTGCAGGTTGTGCACTATGATATTATAGGTGGGGCATCTTTATTTCAGAATTTATTTCAGACATTTTCATTTTTCTGTTTGGATTTCAGACTACAACACACTTTTGTAATCAAGCAATACTTGTAAACTCTTTTACACTGTTACTTGCACATTCTATTACTTAGTGACTACACTGCACTCTTTTGGTAACTGTCATACTTTGATATTTCTTTACAGTCACTGGGAGTGGATTACTGACCTACCTGGTGGTGCAACCGCACCAGCCTATCGCCATAGGCTCTGTGGTTCGCAGAACGGACACCTGCAGCTCTAATATAAATGAAGTAATATTGGAATACACATCTCCATAATATCAGCTAATTTAATTTCTTACATACATAATTAATTGTAACTTAGTAGTGGGGCATTGGGCATTTGCCGGGCCTCCTGTATCCAAAGGTTCAATTGGTCCTGCTTGCATCTCTTCAGGTCCGCATTGTGGTGACAGACCTGCTCACCAGTCCTTGGAATCCCTGTGGCACTGGTAAGATCATGAGCCTACCGGTCCCATGCCTCAGCCCTATATGCTCCCCACAAGACCTTGCCCTGCATGAGTTGGGTCTCATGATTGTGGACTAGGAGCCAGACCATGTATCTGGACTCCTCAACGCCCCACCTCTGTGCTCGAAAGCAACTACCCTCACCTACATCTGACATTCTGGCTGCAAGTCAGTTCTACAATCGTTTATGCTGTGTATTCCCGCCTATGGGGCTTATATATGCCGTTTTTCCCACACTTATTGGTAATTGGACATTTTGGAATTGTATCCACTTCACAAAACCTGCTTTGTCACTTTCTATTCATTCCTATATATTTGCTATTACTGCATTTCTGAGTACAGCTGTCGTAGCTTAGTGGTTCAGTACCTTGACTATGGTGCATGGTGTCCTGGGTTTGAAACTGGCCACTGCTTTTTATGTTTTATGACTGTCTAGACAGGCTAGGGGGTGTATCTGTGTAAAGGCAGTTTTGTTACAGCTTGCTCAACGTTGCCCGTCGGTTAGCTTGTTGGTGTGGCGCAGCTCGCAAGCGGGTGCGCTGGCTTACGCCTCATTTGGCTGTCAGCAAGCATAGTATGCTCAGCTCAGCTAGGGGCACACAGTTTCAGCGTGTGAAACCACTGCTCACCTACGGGCACTCATTTTGCACCCGTTAAAGCACTGCTCACCTACAGGCAGATGCACTCACCTTGTTAAACTGTAGCTCAGCTATAGGCACATCTGGCATTTATTTATTGTTTTGTTACCTCACATTTCTTCAAAATAAATGGACTAGTTCATTACATTTTACATAAAATGTGATTTTATATGTGTACATGTTTGTCAGGGACTTGTTTTGTGCTTATTTTGCTAAAAATGTAAGTTGGTGTTGTGGGGGCTCGAACCATGAATGCCTGCTCTTCAGCTGACGTCTCTGCCGCTACGCTATTGCTTCTTGGCTTAATTTGCATATTTAGTTCTTATATGCTTTCCCACTGACTGCTAACTGTAGCTGTGCTACGGGCACGCCCACGCAAATGAGCGCACTCACGGTCAAACATCTTTACAATTAAAAAAAAAAAAAGAACATGTTCATTTATATATTTTCTGTTCATAGTCTGTGGGGGCATGTGTTGTGTTGTGTTTATTCACATTTCTGTGGACTCTGTCGTGGGTGTTTACTTTGGGCACTTTTACTCTTCTAGGGGCGTGTCCGCTTGCAGGGCTCGGCCTACGGACACGCCCTCTACTGTCTTACACGGACCGTGTTAGACTTAGGTGTGATTCAGCATGCTCTCATGAATATGCAAAGCATGCTGACATCACTCAGTTTAACTGCAGCCTCCGTGTAAGATGTATAACTCTTACACGGAGGCTTTGTGAATCCTTGCCATTGACATTACTGGAAAAGGATAAAAGGAACCCAGAAAAAGTTTATCCATCATTATTTATACCCTGTTCTGTCTCCACCACTCTTTATTTATTTATTTATTTTATTTATTTAAATTTGTTGACCGGGAGTGTCCGACTGGACGTAGGTCCATTTTCAGCGGAGGCCCGATGAGAAAAGCTCCACAGTAAAATAAACAGACAGTAGTTACATTGGATTACATAGTGATTAACAATTTAACATAGCAATTACTTACAACATATTTACAGATGAAGAACATAGTACATCAGTAGAGAACTAGAATCTTTATATGTGAAGTACATAACAGACATTAACAAATGTTACAATGAGAAGTTCCTGCTGTATAATAAGTACTAGGCTTATGAGCATCTGAGCTTGCTATAATCAAGGTAGTTAGTGGAGTGGAAAGAAAGGTAGTGGTTGGATGGGGTGGATGATATTAGAGTGGGAGTTGCAAGGGCATAGCCAGCATGTTTTTAGGTGCTTTTAGTAAAGTTTTGAAGTGGGTGCATGATGGTACGGAGGTAATTGTGGGTGGGAGTGAGTTCCATAATTTGGCTATGGCGCAAGAGAATAGTGCTTCACCAGCAGAGTTATTGGCTTTAGTGATCTGCAAGTGATTTTTGTTGCTGGATCTTTGTGGTCTGGTGGTGCGATAGGGTTGGAGTAGATTCTGGAGGGATGGGACATTTAGTGGATGGTTTACTAGTTTGTGGGCGAGTGAGAGTTGATACCACTGAAGGAGGTGAGGGAGTTCAAGCCAGGCCAGTTCAGCAAGTAAGAGACAGTGGTGACTACGGTAGGATGCCCCTGTGGCGAATTTGGCGATTTTGTTGTAGCAGGTCTCTAGCTTATTTAGATCACATTGCCTTAGGTTGGTATATATTGGAGAGGCATACAGTAGGGTGGAGATAAGGTGGGAATTTGCTATTGAAATCTTTGCTTCTTTGGTGAAAAATTGCTTATTTCTGTATAATGCTCCTAGTTTTTTGTGGACTTTTTTATGGTCATGGATATGTGAATGTCAAATTTTAGTTTATTGTCTATTTCCACTCCTAGCAATTTGGTGTGTTCAGTTGGGTATATAGTGGTGTTGTCTTTTGCTGTGATGTTAACGTGAGAGTTGTTTTGAGTATGTTTGGTGGGTTGGAAGATGAGTAGTTTAGTTTTGTTTGGGTTGAGTATTAATTGGGCATCGGATAACCATGTTTCAACAGAGGAAAAGGCTTCCTGTGTGACTCTGCAGTTTTGGTAGGGACTGGGCTGAGCAGATGATGGTCTTTCTGCAAAATACGATTTACATTTCCTTCTTTTTTCTTGCCATGCTGTAGCAATGCATGAATCTATCTCTTTCTCATTATAGCCTCTGCCAAGAAATTCTTGATTCAGATTAGTAATAGCTATTTCTAATTGCCTGTCATCATTATGAAGCCTCATTATCCTGAAAAATTTGCCTTTCATGACCTTACGTGGGACATGTCTCGGATGCATACTATTTCTTTGCAGTAAATTGTCCTTGTGTATCGGTTTCCTATAGAGACTTGTCTGTCATTTCTAGTTTCCTGGTCTTGGTTTTTTGTTTCCACTACATCAAGCAAAAAAACACAGAATGGGTACTGTGGTCACAGTACTACAGATGCTATACTGGATTTACATTCATATGGTTGAGCGCACATTGCTCGACTATACATTTGAATGACTTTTCTCCATGAATCCCATAACACTGAATGGTCAGAATGTTGTAAAAACACTGAATTCAACATATGGTTCAAAAAGGTGACAGGATTTTGCAATTCGCAACACTTGCAATCGCAGTTTTGTTATGTTGCCGTACTCCTTTTGGTCATACCCAGACGACCATTCACTGGTCGACCATATGCATGCACACTGTTGTACTGTACTATGGGGTAGAGCAAGAAATGAGTCATAGCACAATGGTCCTAATGTGCTGGTTAGTCTAATGCCCCATTCTCACCCTGGCCATTTGGCAATAAACAAAAGGATCAGGTCTCAGATACACATCACCAAATGATGTTTCTTCACAGGAATTCAATCACTTAAACCAGCATAATTTGTGTTCATTATTCCAGCCACTTATCCAGACAAACTGCAACCATGGTTATATATTATTCTCTTAAACTATATTATGTATAATGGATGTTGATCCATATCCCTATAATTCTCATTCAAATATAGATTGACTAATGTGCTTTTTACAACTTTTAATACAAGTAGGATGTAAAACACTGGTGTATTTATTTAGATAACCAGCTGAAAGTTTTAAATTAATTCTAATCTGTATAGTCTTTGAGATCTGGTTATGCACTACAGATTAATTATTGCCACTGAACCATAATAAATTATATATATTTGCTTTACAAGAAACACAGAACATTCAGAGTGTGTTGTTTTGACTTTTGTTAAAACTGATATCAGTAACAAAGAAGTATGCCATTTTAATAGTACAACAATAACATTATGAGTTATTAAAAGTATCATTGAAGAATAGGTTGATGTTGAAGAAATGAGGACATCTGAGCATAAGCTAAAGTAGCTCAAATTGCAAAGAAAGTAAAAAAACACATTTTAGTGGTTTGTGCACATGTAGAAGAAAAGAGATTATTTGGTGAAGAACATTTGAGAGAGACGTCGGACAAAGGGAAAAGGAATAAAGGACAACCAACAAAGAGATGGCTGGATCCCATGAGAGAAGACCTGCATCAGTCAGACATGACTGACAAAGAAGGTAGTAGATCGGTGTGAATTGAGAAAGGTGATAACTGTTGTTGCAAAGCCCTGACACCAAGAAGAAAAATGGGCAAAAGGGGACTAATGGTGCTGATGACTGTAGAGCAGACTGATAGAATCCACAAGTCATAAAGAGCTCATTCATATTGTTACGATTCAGATGTCGGATGATGCAGTGGTGCAGCGGTTTGCATTGTCACCTCACAGGAAAAGGTTCTCCAGTTCAATTCTCAGCTGGTGTGAGTTTTCTCCTGGTACTCTGGTTTCCTCCCACATTACAAAGATATGCATCTGGAGCTCTTCTCCCTGGGCCTCTGCTGAAAATTGGCTCGTTCCAAGTTGGACTTTCCTGGTTAACAAATGTTAAATAAAGAGCTGAGCCTTCCAAATACTAAATCAGTCACACTGAGTTTTACTTTCAAATATCTAAGATTCTTTACTGCATAACTGATAGAAAATAATCTAGCACAGATGGTTGATATTCCAATCAAGATGAAGAACACAGAATTATTTTGTTTTAAAAAGGATTATGTAAATATGATACAACCTGTCCCACCATAAGTAGGGAGTGGGTATGTCATCAGCAATGTGCTGATTTCTTTTAACAACTGCATTTATAACCAGTGTTGTAAAGTTTAAGATAAAATTGACTTAAACAGTAAATACATTATAAGCATATTAATGAAGAACTTAAAGTGAATTGAGACATTACCGATAATGGTTTAGACACTGTTCTTTAGTGAAACTTCATTTATGACATTTAAGATAAGATTTAATTATAAAATATACTAAAAATGATATCATTGTATTAAGTTGTTAGTTGTGAAGAGGTCTGTATTATCAGATGAAAGTGCTTAACTCAACCTGCTTGCCAAAAATATGTCAGTTTTCCAACAAATCTATGGATATTTTTGTGTTTTTTTTTCTTTTATTCCTTTCATTGTACTATCTTTCTGAGTGCTGCTGGCTTCATGTTTATATTACCCCTCAACACATATAATAACTGGTATTATGTAGTTATAGTAATAGGGAAATATGAAAACAGAATTCACAGTTTTGAACTGTGTATTTACAAGCTCCTTAATACTGGATACTGTTCACTTTTAAATAACAGCCTCTTTAATAGGGACCACAATTTTACTCTATGAAGTACAGACAACACTGAGATAAACAGACACCCCTACAAATTGGCCACTACTGAAAAACACTTCTCTAAAAATGTACATTCCAGTTGGAAGAAACTCACAGAAGAAATAAGATGACTAAACAAGCTTACTGTTTAAAGTGCAACTAAAACACTATCTGATAAAATAACATGCTTATAATTGTTTCAGACTTGTGGGTTAGAAAGCACCTATTATAATGAGGAACACATATGTATTATATCTTCTGACTTAATGCTAATTTAGTTCTTAAAGTCACTGAAATGCTTCACTGGAAGTTTTTTTTCCATAATAAATCTTTATTGTTATATTATTTTCATACACAAGTAAAAACACAACATTTTAAGAGAAAAAATATAAAACAAAGTATTACTAATATCACTAACTATCACACCAAACAAATATACAATATTTACAAGAATGCTTCCATGTAAAACATTAAGAATAGAGAAAAAACAAAAAGTAGTTAATAACATTTCCAGTAATATACAGTTTAAATACAAAATTCTCTCCAAGCAAGTATATAAATGTGAGCATTATGCTAATATAATATTAAATATCTGTTCCCAAATTTTTGGGTTATTAATGTTTTTATTATTTGGACTTAAGAGTAGTTTATGAGCTAATATATGCCTTGTTGCCAAAACTCTAAAGTTTTCCCAAGATGTTTTAGATGGGTCTAACCAATTAGTGGCTATATAACATTTCATTAACAGAAAAATATTAATATATATGGTACTTTGTGATCTAGGGATTTCTTTCGGAGGAATATGTAAAATCGTAAACTTCCATGACAATGTTGCACTGTGGTAACCCATCTTCTGAAGTTGAATCTTAAGGGAATTCCAAAGCTTATATATGCATTTACAGCTCCAGAACATATGAAGAAGATCAGCTGGTTGATTTTTACAGTATGGACAAGTTGGAGAGTTTTTAACATTAAATTTATGTAGGGTAAAGCGTGTATAATATTCATTATTCGATATCATCAGCTGGGTATACATCAATTTTTGAAGAGAAGTAGATATGATAGTCAGGTCAATTGCTTTTAACATATTACTTTTGTCTGTCACTAAAATTTTCTCTTCCCAATAGTTGGATAACAGAATTTTATCATGAAATTTAAAGTCTTTAATTAATTTATTTGTTGTTATATATTTAATATCCTGTTGGAGGGCTTGCCATAACTCAAAGCATTTATTAACATTTTCATCTTCAGGTTTAAAATTTAAAAAGTAGCTCATAGCAAGTTCTCTAATTTGTCTCAAAATAACAAGATACTTTTTGGGTAAGTTAAATTCTTGTCTTATTTGATTGGCGAAATGTCCAGATATTTGTATATATCAATCAAAGTTAAATTAACTATTAGTGGAAACTGTTTAAGATCAATTAATTGATTGTTCAATTTTAAATTAGGATTCCTATGGAATGGTTGAAAAACCATCATATATTGACCCATATCCAAAGATTGAAATAAATCTTGTATAGATAATATGTTAGTTTTAATATGTTCAATAATCCCATAAATTTTCAAAGTATCTTTACCTAAAAAGGGTATTGCTTTAGGATTAATGTTTAACTTTAAAATATATCTATAATTCAAAATCACCGAAGTTGGTGTCCACTTAGTAGTAGTTGTATCATAGTTGGCAATTCTTAGAATTCTGTTAGAGTTCATGATTAGGTAGTACAATTCGAAGTTAGGCAACTCCAGTCCTCCTTTATTTTTTGGGGTCATTAATTTATCATAAGATATCCTTTTTTTTTTTTTGGTTCCCAAATGAATTTAGCCAATTCTTTATGAATTTTTTAAAAAAATGTTTTCGAAAGTATTAATTGGGCTGATCTAAAATTATAAAGTAATCGGGGTAACACATTCATTTTAACAATTGAAACTTTTGCTAGTAGTGGCAATCGTAAATTTTTCCACCTCCCGAAATCAGAAATTATTTGGTCCCAAATTGTTTTAATGTTATTATTGTAGAAGTCTTTATTGTCTGTAGAAAACTCAATGCCTAAATATTTATTTTTTTCTTTAAATGTTACCTGCCCAACCAAAAGCAATAACAAGAAAGATTTAGGTGTCTTTAAAGGAAAAATATTGTTTTTTTTCCAAGTTAATTTTGTAGTTAGAGACTTCTGAAAAATTATTAACAGCCTTCAATAATTTGTTAGTGTCAGATATTGGAGATGCACAATAAATATTAAGATCATCCACAAAAGCTGCCATTAAAATTTTAGTTCCATAAATTATTGGGACATTATGATAGACATTCTGCTTAATATATAAGAACAGAGGCTCAAGATAAAGATTAAATAGTAAAGGGGACAAAGGGCAGCCCTGGCGTGTTCCAGTCTTAATCTGTATTCTTTTTGAGAGGCTTCTATTAATGCTCAGTGTAGTATAGGGATTACTATATAATATTTGCAACATTTGAACAAATTCATGGGATATATTAAAATAAGGTAAAAGAGCAAATAAAACATTTGTATCAACCCTGTCAAAGGCCTTCTGTGCATCAATTATAAGGTCATAGATATTAAGATTATTTTGTTTAGCATGTGTTATCATAGTATGTAATGTAAGAGTATTATCACTGGTTTGTCTACCTGCCATAAATCCAGCCTGTTCTTTGGATATTATATGAGTCATGATTTTCTTCAGTCTAGATGCTATAATGGAGGTTAGAATTTTCATGTCTACATTCATTAATGATATCGGTCTATAATTATAGGGGTTTTGAGGATCTGAATTGGCTTTATGTATAAAAATAGTCTTTGAGGCATTAAGATGCAGATCATTAATAGTATTCCTAATTATGTAGTTAAATATAACTGAAAGTATCTTACCAAAAATATCCGAAAAACTTTTATAAAACTCCACTGTCACCCCATCAGGACCTGGTGATTTGTGTGATTTCATATGTTGAATTGTATATACTATGTCTTCTTCAGATATTGGTTTAACTAAATCATTTTGAATATCCTCTGCTATTTCTGGAAACTTAATTGATTGTAAAAATTGTTCATAGATTCTATGCAAGGACATATCCTTTTGCCCATCATAAATTTTTGTATATATTTTCTCAAAAATATTAATAATATCCTCTGTTTTAGAATATATTTTATTATTAAATTGTATTTCCGAAATTTGTAGTGTTGTTTTTGATTGATTAATGATCCTAGCCAATGCTCTCGATGGTGTTTGAACGTTATTAGCATATCTCGTTAACATCTTATATTCTTAAAATCTTAATCTACTATTTTGCATTAAGAAGAGATCCTTCTGACATTTAAATAGTTCTTTCTCTGTTTGTTCATTAAAATTCTGAATCAGTTGCTGATCCAATAATTTAATTTTCGTTTCCAAGTTTTGAATATCTTTATTTAGTATTTTTTTATAATAAGAGGCTTTTTGCAAAAGGATCCCTCTTATTTGTATTTTAACTGTTGCCCATTCAATATCTGGGGCATGTTGTTGTTCCTTTAGACTAACCAGTAAGTCTTTCAGGTACTTTGTAATTTCCTGTATTATTTCTTCCTTATTCAGCAGATTTGGATTAAGAGACCAATTATAGCCTCTTTGCTGCAAGGTATCTTTTATCTCCATAGCAAAACTCAGCAAAATTTTCGAATGATCTGATAAATATCGTGCATGTATAACAACTATAGGTTCTAAACTAATCAATGTTCTTGAAATCAGGAAGAAATCTATTCTGGACCACATTTTATGACATGGGGAATAAAATGTAAAATTATTTGTACTATTAGCATTGTTTAAATAGTGAAAAGGGTCATATAGTTGAAAGTCTTCTTTAATATCATCCAGTGCCAATACTGCATGCTTATTAAATGCTTTGTGTGGACAAGATCTATCCAACTTCGGATTTTGATAAGCATTCCAATCACCTCCAACAATTACATAGTATCTATCAAATTGTGTTAAAATTGAATGCAGTGATGTTATGAATATTTGTTGATCATTACAAGGTGCATATATGTTTAAAAGTAAAATAGGTTTATCAAATAAGGTAGATGCCAGAATAACATAGCACCATCGTCCATCTTTATCTGTATTAGAATTTAAAATGTTGTCCTTATATTGGTCTTTAATAATTATAGCTACCTCAGCACTATTTGACTTACCTTCCGATGCTATTACTTCTCTGATCCACTTCTTTTTTTTGATATCAATCCATTGATCATTCATTAAATGCATTTCTTGCAGTAAAATAAACCACACCTTAGCCTGCAACAATACATGTAACAATAGTTTCCTCTTCTTTAAATTCTGGAGCCCTTTAACATTCCATGAATCTAATTCCCACATTACCAAGGTTGACTGTACAATAAATGTTTTGGAGAGAAAAGATAAAAAAAATACAGTATATTCAAAACCATGCATGATCTGGAAGCAATCCATTTATCCCATCCTAAACCAGTGCTTACCCACTCTAACCCCGGATCAGGACATATATAGGTCTTGTGTAATATAGAATAACAGAAGGTTTAAGGAACGAAACAATCAAGAAAACATCACATTATAAAATTTCAAACATGTTCCATAGTTGAGACCTATATAATCTAACTTAACTACGACAAAGCCTAAACTAAACATTCCCTAACAAGCACTGCATTGAGCTACATCTCCCCAATCAAGTATATTTAAGCAAATCAAATTAAAATACAATATTACAGTACATATGAAAATAAATTGAAAAAAGGAAGTGTTAATATTTGGATTAGCTATCTATAGATAAACCTCATGCATAGAGACACACACACACACACCCACACACACACACACACACACACACACACACACACACACACACACACACACACACACACACACACACACACACACAAAAAACATATTAAAATATAACCCTATGTTAAAATAAATATATAGTTAAATGCAGGTATCCCTGGTTATAAACCCACATTAACATAGTTTTATACTAAAGCAAACTACTAACTAACTAATATAAAATGCATTATCACTTTAACACAGTACATTATGAGCTATAATGAGAAGCATATTTATACAAACATTACTAAATCCCTGCACCCTCTCTAAATAATATAACCACAAAATTCTACATAAACATGTATAAGAGAAACAAATAAAATATTCCTATGTGCTTACTTTACCATACAACAGTGTTATTTTGAAGTTAAATGAATAAAAATATGTCAAAACAGTTTCCTTTGGTTTCCCAAGCCTGGAAACCCTGTGAAATATTTGCGACAGGGGACCGCTTTTACAGACAGACTCCCAGAAGTGTCACAGCAAAATCTGCACCCGCGACAGCATTTTAGGCACTTCCTGTATTCCTCCTTGTCAAAAACACTTCGTAGAAGCCATAAAACGATGGGAAATGAATGCAGGTAATCAAGATAAGCAAAAACAAACAGTTGTATTACTTTGGAAGAGGCCTAGAGTTTTTTAAATGCAAACAAAGGATTATCCAGTCCTGGGAACACAGTAAACAATGGATCCGACCTCAGCAGCATGCCAGTCTCAACGAAAGTTCAATTCAAGTCTCAGATACAGGTAAAGCCTTGAAAACTTTAAGAAACAGATTTTTTGCCTCATTTTTAGTGGAAATAGCATGTTTATTCCCATACATTGTAATTATAAGCATATGTGGGTATTTCATTTGGAACTTAATTTGTTTGTCAATAAGAAATTTACAGTATGGAGACAAAGACTGTCTAGCTTGTCTTACCTGTATGGATAAATCCTATGACATAGATATTTTATTATTTTTCCACATGATATAGCCTTCAGTTTGTTTTACAGTAGTAAGTATTCTGCTTACATCTTGATAGTTAAGTATTTTAACATATACAGGTCTAGGAAAGTTAGATGCTTGTGACTCTCTCAAAGCTCTGTGCGCTCTTTCAATAATAATTTGTTTCACCCCATCAGAGTCATTTAACAGCTCTTCAAATATTTGTAATATGGATGGAATTAATTCATTATACTGAATAGATTCTGGAATCCCTCTGAGAATAATATTGTTTCTCCTGGATTTTGCTTCTAGGTTCGTAAGCTTGTTTTGCATAGCCTGTATATCCACATCATGTAGATTAGTTTTCTTTTCAAGTAAAGTTAATTTATCCTCATTTTCAGAAATTCGAGCTTCCGTCTTGTCCATTCTTTCCAGCAACTGAGTACATGAATTCCCAAATGTTTGTATTTGACAAGTCAGTTCTTTCAGAGCTTCTTGTATGGGTAGCAGAGCATTTCTGATATCTTCCATGTTTAATGGTTGTTCAGATTTAGATTTGGTCCCTGTTTTCTGTTGTTCCTGTATTTTAGTAATTTTTTGTCTTTTAGAAATCACATCCTTTTCAGGTAACTGCAATTCCGAAAGTTTTGTTTTAGTAGTGGTTGTATTCATGTTTTTTTCCTCTTTTGACATCTTATTTGAACACAAAGACTTGTAGTATAGAAAGCACACGGTTCCTTTGTTTACTTTTCTCTGCAGAGCCAGCTAATCTGTTGTAATCCAGTGAAATATATTCCTTTTTTTCAGTTTTTCTTCTTAGTAATAGATAGTTAAGTGTAGTTGAAGTTATTTTATCGAAGATTTGATGTTAAAAACTTTATATTATCCACTCAGGGTTTAGATTTCCTAAGGTTAATTAGAGAGCTGCAGTTCAGCAGTGCTTACAGAATGGCAGCCATCTTTGAATCCTCACTCACTGGAATTTAACTGTTAGCTAATTTCCTCTATCAGTAATGAACTGTACCTGCCTGAAAATTGAAAATTGTCTGTTCCTAAATGATAATTCAGTACTGTGCTATATCCACAACTATGTTGCTGTCAATACCAATGTAAATTTCTGTGTAAATAGCTGTACGTTCTTTTTAATGTTAGATTTATTGTCTGGCTTCTTTGACCAGGTTGTAACTGAAAAGGGTCCTTGGACCAGTTCATCTACCGGATTAAAAAATGCAAAATAAATAAATAAAATAGAAAAAAGAAACAGTAGCTATTATCATATTAGATTAGTATCCATGAGTATTCTTTGCATACTTTTTGTTTGATTACTTAGCAGTGGACCTGCTTCTTAATATATTGACAGCAGTGCCATACACGGGTAATTAAAAATATGTTCACATGCAATACGCTTACCAGACAGTGTTGCAAATAAATGTACAATGAATATTATAGCATTTTAATAGTTTCAGTGTAGTACTTTTTCCTCTTTATTAGTTCTGAACAATATGTTTGTACAGTTAATGGAAATTTAATCATTAAGGCATGGTATTAAATGTGCTTTGTGCTGTATCACTGCAGTATCCTTGCAGTTCTAATTATTGATGAAAGTTTGGAGTTTTCTTAAACTGTGTTACTTGAGTCGCTTTCTAGTTTTTTAAGCCAAGTTGTGTTGACAGGCATTCAAAGGAAAAATGTTCCATTTCTTGCATCCTCTTGAATCAACTATATCACCATAAAGAGGTGCAGTAAGGATGGGTTCATCTATAGTTTGCATATTACCCCATGTGCGCTGGACTGGCAATCCTCTCAAGGGTACAGAATTTCACATAATGTCCAAATTTTTGCCTCATGTTTTTTTAGTCTTGTTCCTAGTGGACAAAACCCTAAGTAAAAAAAAAAAAAAAAAAAAAAAAACTTTAATACATCCAAAAGTGATAAAACACTGAGCACTTTTGTTCCAAAGTAAAGAACTTCATCACAGTAAAATTTTCCAAAACACACTTCTATTTAAACAATCAACCACCAATAAAATAAAAAATCCATGGATAATGAATTTTTTAATGGTTGCTAGTAGATAATTAAAATGTCTGTTAACCCTCCTCATATAAATGTTTAACATTACTGCAAATGAATGTAAAATTAATATATTTGGAAAATATATATGTATATATGTACATGTTAAAAATTGTTAAAAAGATATTACTAATCTGCATTTTTATGTAACAATTCAGAAACTTTCATTTTAAGTACACTGCTAATAGATATTTCTTCGTTTAAGCCTTGTAGTCTGTTGAATTGAGTCTAATCTGCTAAATCAGTTCTCAAAACTCAAGCAAAGTATTTATATAACCACTCGTAGGATTGTGTTGCACATAATCCACAATAAAGAACACAAATTTCTTAAAGTTGGTGCAATCCAAAGTGTGCTTAAATAATGTGCTAGTTGTTTTTCTTTTTTTCAATATCATAGTGGTGTTCCTGGATAATATCTTTCAAGTTCCTAACAATTTTCTCTATATAAAAGGCAGAACAAAAGGTACATGTAGCTGTGTATGCCACTATAGAGGAGTTAGAGTTCCCCCTACAAGGCCAAGGAATGGCCCTATCAAAACCACCAATGGAAATGTATGGTCCCTCATGAATGAACTGGCACTGTTTGCAATGACTGCATTTAAACATGTGGTTTAATTTTTCTGGAAAAATGATGGAGTCAATTTCAAAAAGACTTTTAAGGCTCCTGCACTTACTAAAGACAACTGTAGGAGAATCATCCAAGTTGACCTTTACCTCATCAGAAAAAAATAGATTCCAGTTTTCTGCTACTATTTCAACATGTCTGTATGTGTCTCTTGCAAAGGAGCAACTGAATAACAAACTATTCTGGTCATTAAGAATGAGCTCAGGGTTAACAAAAATCTGTGTATTGTTTAACATGCTGTCATTCCTCAAGAGAGAGTGAAAATTAGATGTTCTTCCTCCAAGAACGTCTTGCCTAATATCAAGCCATAAACTATCAGGGTAGCCCTGAGCTGTAGCTAAAGTCATCCAAAAGTCAAGTACAGAACAAAATTTCTTATCTACATTAATTAGTTTTGACTGACAAACCACTTGGATCTTGGCTATGCATTTCTTTTGGAAGAAAGGATGGCAGCTGTCAAAATGTAAATAAGAATTGGAAACAGTTTTTTCCGGTAAATAGTAGAAGTGGTTACAACTCTGACATTGTTATCCATATATAAGGTTTCTTTACTGACAGGAATTTAAATGTTTTAGAATAATACTTTATTTAAACAAAATTAGTTCATTGTTCTTGAGCATTCATTTAAACATTGCAAAGTCAGTACTAGAGCAAGCACATTTTTTGCAAATATTTGTAAAACACACTTTGTACATGTTGGTTTGATATTTATCCCGGTAATAACAATGTATGTTGCTTTGTCATGTGGAACTGACACAGCTTAATTCATTTTTCAGAATCTACAGGATAATCCATTACCATATGACATAAAAGTTCCATCGCTACTGGAAAGTCTTGCAAATCAGTCTACAAATTTTATAACTGATATACAAACAACAACGGGAAATATTCAGACTGTCATTAAAATATTAAGCACTATTTCTAATGATACCAAAATAAGCAATGTCAGTGAGAAATCAATGACTGTAAGTATGAAAAGAGCTAATCATTTTCATGTCCTTAATTGTTTTTCTTTTTTCTAGCTATATTTGTTGGAAATGTTACACAGCAGCACACTTAAGTAGGAATATATGATCACAGATCGAGCACACAAGTGATACAGCAGAATTAAAAGTATTGCAGAGTTTTCCTGCAAGCACTTGAATAACATTCACTCAAAGACCATATTTATGAAGTCAGGAACATGATTATTCTGTAGCTCTCCCTCCCACTTGAACTCAAATATGAGTTTGGGGAAGCAGCTACCGCACACTACCAAAGGACATTATTCGAGTTTGAGTGAGGTAAGTAACACAGCCTTATGGAGAGAGAGGGTGGGTATGATTGTGTAAATTTGGGAAGTGATCAGAAAGGGGATTTATATTTAGGGAACAGGAGGATAATGTTTGAGTTAGGGACTGGAGGTTTAGGGTTAGGGAGCAGGAAGGGGGTTTTAGGGTTAGGGAACAGCAGGGGAGCTTTTTTTGGTTTAGGGAAAGGGATAGGAGTTAAGGTTGGGAAGAACTCAGGGAAATTAGATTTAGGGATGAGGGTTGGTGTTTTAGATTTAGGGAGTGATCAGAAAGTTTAAGGTTAGGGAGGGGGAATAGAGTTTTTGAGTTAGGGAGTGAGGACTTCTTTTAACTTTGCTTCTGAAAAGAAAAATTAAACATTGTCTGATGTTCTCAATGTTTGCATGATTTTAATAAATGTGTTTTGTAATAAAGAAATTGATATAACATCTACTTTTCTTAAACAAAAAGCAGCTTCAACTGGCCCTGTTCATGTGCAATTGACATTAGCCATATCATAATCCTTTTGCTCCACCAAATTCCTGGCTTATCTCCTTAACCAGTGCCACCACTTGGAGAAGAGGTCAGCTAGGGGTGTAGTCTTATCTGAGCTTGTTGGTTGGGATAGAGAAAACATCAGTGCACTAAGCTGGATAACCAGCTGGATTACTGTGGACTTCTTTGACTTTGTGATGGGCAAATTGCCATTCTGTGCTCATTTCAGCCATACCATGCTGAATCCTTTACTAACAAAACCTTTTTTTTTACACAGTTATAACTGCTGATACTGCCAGAGAGACAAGTCACATTATGCTTTGAAGCTGGATCAGTGTGACCTTTTTTTTACTTTAGCCTTTCTGCATGTGTGGTCTAGTAGTGCTACGACACAACAAGAACTAGTGGTAATACCAATGTGACTAAATACTGAAGCTATCAATAACAAATGAGCATATATGTGGAGTATGAGATGATCCTTTTTGTTTTCCAGGTGACAAAGAGTCAACTCATATAGAAATCTGACACAAGAGCATTCATTAACAAACAACTACTTTAAATAAAGGTGAATAAAGTATCAATCATTGCCTAAGCAAAGGGACTGCAGATTGTTTATGGAAATCACTCACGAAAGGAATATTTTATTTATTTTATTTAACTTGAATGTGCGATGGATGAGAAAGAAAAAAATTTGGAGTGAGTTGAATGAAGTGGTGATGACTGTACCCAAGGGTGAGAGACTGGTGATTGGAGCAGATTTCAATAGGCATATTGGTGAAGGGAACAAAGGGGATGAGGAAGTGATGGGTAGGTATGGTGTTAAGGAAAGGAATGCAGAAGGTCAGATGGTAGTGGATTTTGCTAAAAAGATGGACATGGCTATAATGAATACGTATTCTAACAAGAGGGAGGAGCATAGGGTGACATACAAGAGTGGAGGAAGATGCACACAGGTGGATTATATCTTATATAGAAGGGCCAGTCTGAAGGAGATTGGAGACTGTAAAGTGGTGGCAGGGGAAAGTGTAGTTAGGCAGCAGAGGATGGTGGTTTGTAGGATGACATTGGTGATCAAGAAGAGGAGGATGAGTGTGAGGGCAGCACCAAGGATCAAATGGTGGAAATTGAAAAAGGGTAATTGTGAGGTGATGTTCAGGGAAGAGTTAAGACAGGCACTGGGTGGCAGTGAAGAGTTACCAAATAGCTGGGTAACTACAGCAGAGCTAGCAAGAGAGATGGCTAGAAAGGTGGTTGGTGTGACATCTGGAAAGAGGAAGGAGGACAAGGAGACCTGGTGGTGGAATGAAGAAGTACAGGAGAGTATACAGAGAAAGAGGTTGGAGAAGAAGAAGTGGGATTGTCAAAGAGATGAAGAAAGTATACAAGAGTATAAGGAGACGAGGTGCATGGCAAAGAGAGAGGTGGTGAAGGATAAGGTGTATGAAGAGTTGTATAAAAGGTTGGACACTAAGAAGGGAGAAAAGGACCTGTACTGATTGGCTAGACAGAGAGACTGAGCTAGTAAAGATGTGCAGCAGGTAAGGTTGATAAAGGATAATGAGGGAAATGTACTCACAAGTGAGAAGAGTGTGTTGAGCAGATGGAAAGAGTACTTTGAGGAGTTGATGAATGAAGAGAATGAGAGGGAGAGAAGCTTGGATGATGTGCGGATAGTGAATCATGAAATGCAGTGAATTAGCAGGGAGGAAGTAAGGATAACTATGAAGAGGATGAAGAACGGAAAGGCTGTTCGTCCAGATGACATACCTGTGGAAGCATGGAGGTGTTTAGGTGAAATGGCAGTGGAGTTTTTAACTAGATTGTTTAATGAAATCTTGGAAAGTGAGAGGATGCCTGAGGAATGAAGAAAAAGTGTTTTGTTACAGATTTTTAAGAATAAGGGTGATGTGCAGAGCTGTAGTAACTACAGAGGGATTACACTGATCAGTCACAGCATGAAGTTATGGGAAAAAGTAGTGGAAGCTAGGTTAAGAAGGGTGGTGATGATTAGTGATCAGCAGTATGGATTCATGCCAGTAAAGAGCACTACAGATGCAATGTTTGCTCTGAGAGTGTTGATGGAGAAGTACAGAGAGGGTCAGAAGGAGTTGCATTGTGTCTTTGTGGATTTAGCGAAAGCATATGACAGGGTGTCTAGAGAGGAATTGTGGTATTGCATAAGGAAGTTGGGAGTGTCTGAGAAGTATGTAAGAGTGGTACAGGATATGTACGAGGGTAGTGTGACAGCGGTAAGGTCTGCGGTAGGAGTGATGGATGTGTTTAAGGGGAAGGTGGGATTACATCAAGGATCAGCTCTGAGCCCTTTCTTATTTGCAATGGTGATGGACAGGTTGACAGATGAGATCAGACAGGAGTCCCCGTGGGCTATGATGTTTGCAGATGACATTGTGATCTGTAGTGAGAGTAAGGAACAGGTGGAGGAGACCCTGGAGAGGTGGAGATATGCTCTAGAGAGAAGAGGAATGAAGGTCAGCAGGACTAAGACAGAATATATGTGTGTGTGAATGAGAGGGAGGATAGAGGAATGGTGAGGATGCAGGGAGTAGAGGTGGCAAAGGTGGATGAGTTTAAGTACTTGGGATCAACAGTTCAGAGTAATGGTGAGTGTGGAAGAGAGGTGAAGAAGATAGTACAGGCAGGATGGAGTGGGTGGAGAAGAGTGTCAGGAGTGATTTGTGACAGACGAGTACCAGTAAGAGTGAAAGGGAAGGTCTACAAGAGGGTAGTGAGACCAGCTATGTTATATGGGTTGGAGACAGTGGCATTGACAAAATGGCAGGAGTCAGAGCTTGACGTGGCAGAGTTGAAGATGTTAAGATTTGCAATGGGTGTGACGAGGATGGACAGGATTAGGAATAAGTATATTAGACGGTCATCCCAGGTTGGAAGGTTTGGAGACAAAGCCAGAGAGACAAGATTACGTTGGTTTGGACATGTACTGAGGAGGGATGCAGAGTATATTGGGAAAAAGATGCTAAGGGTGAAGCTGCCAGGTAACAGGAAAAGAGGAAGGCCTAAGATAAGGTTTATGGATGTGGTGAGAGAGGACATGCAGGTGGTTGGTGTTACAGAGCAAGATGCAGATGACAGGAAGAAATGGAAACAGTTGATCTGCTGTGGTGACCCCTAACTGGAGCAGCCGAAAGAAGAAGAAGAACGTATCGCACATTAAATTCTGGCTGGGCAATAATCACTTTTAAGTGGAGACTCAAGAGAAAATCTCCACAATTACATCAATTTTACAGGCAGACAAAGCATCATATACATAATAAAATATTTGCAATAGTAATATACATGGGGTCTCCAAAATATTGAAGTACAATCATTTGATTTCTGCAAGTTACAGAAGCTTTAGGTGGATAGAACAAACCTGTCTTGGAATAGAAAATGCAATAATGAAGTTAGAACAAGAAAAATCATGATTGCTAGGTTAATACAAATTTATTCCTCTACCTTGGGTATTAATGTATATTTCATAAAGACTATATGTACATAGTTATATAAGATGAATATGAAGGTTAGTGAGAGGGTGTTAATTGTTAAGGGTAGGATATTTCTTGGTCTGTGAGAGGGTTATAGGCTGATTTGTTCAGTGATGA
Source organism: Protopterus annectens (assembly GCF_019279795.1). NCBI lineage: Eukaryota > Metazoa > Chordata > Ceratodontiformes > Protopteridae > Protopterus > Protopterus annectens. The sequence goes on along the minus strand of NC_056729.1, from coordinate 1,092,648,340 downwards.
GGGATTTGGAGATTGTTTAGTTAAGGGGTATCAGGAGACATTTATTGTTTCTTTGTAGGAATACTGGGGGTGCTTAAATGGTAAGGTGCATTGGAAGACAGTAGTCTTTTTGTGGGTTATGTTATTGATATTTTATTGAAGCATGTGCAGGTGATCCTTTGAGTTATGTATCTGAGCAGTTTGCCTCTGAATGAGCTCTATGTGGTCAAGTTTTGAAGGTGTGTGCCAAATTTGATATTCTATTGCTGTTGATGTAAGCATATTTTTAAGCCTAAGACTCTTGTAAAGTGTTGTTTTGTGTCTGGAGTGGTATGGAGTGTCTTTAATGGATAGTCTATGGCTGGGTAGTTGAGTCTTTTTCTGTGAAGGATTTACACAAACCATAGTCAAAGGAGGTCTGCTCTCTCCTTTGTGAGGATCCAGTTGGATGTCTGAATTGTGGAGCAATGATGCACAAATCATAGTGATTGTTGAATGAATCTACATATTTTATTTGAAAGGAATTGTAGGCTTTGACATTTGTAGCTAAGGCATATGGTAGTAGGATAATGCATATTTTTATTAAGGCCGGAAGATTTTTTAACCTAGTGTTCATCTTCTTTCTGGAGTGAGGAACTGCAAAACTGCATAGCCGCTGAAGAACATTAAGTTGATTTGTATCTTTAGGCTGTTAATGTGTATGGGCATGATTAGGCTGGAGTCAAGAGTTACTCAAAAGTATTTAATGATGTGAGCATTTGGGTCTATATTATATTCTCAAAATCCGACAATGTCGAATCTGACATTGTTGACACAAGAATATTGAACGCTCAGAATCTCGAGCATGTAAACGGAAATTGTAAGGGGAGATTTCAGTTTACTGCAATGTAGTGCGGTCTCAGAGTTGGTATATTTAAGTAGCAGGGGGTGTGGGGGGTGCATCCCCCATATGGAGGGTGCAGGTGGGCTTGCCCCCCTGCTTAAACCCGTTAGGGTACTTTTTTCATTTTTTTTGTTTTGTCTTTTTATAAGGTCGACGTTTGAAGACATCGACCATATGGTGTCGACCATATGTTGTTCGATATTTTCAACTGTTGATCTTATAATGTAGACCCGAGCATTCAATGGGTTGTGGGTCATATGTAAGTGTGTAGGAACAGGTGGAAGTTCACTGACCTTTGTTGTATGATACCAAAGAACATGATTTTTTTTTTTTTTTGTTTGGTGAGGGATCATTGTTAGTGGGTTAAGTTTCAGCCATAACCACTTCTAGAAGAATGTTTAATTAGTCAACCAGTATGATTTTATGAGAGGCAGAAGAGTGGAATTAAACCTTATCATTTGCTATATTATGATGTCATTTTGATGAGGCATGTTGGGAGACAGTTAATGAAAATGCTGAAAAGGATGGGTGCTAAATGGATATATCTGAAATTGCTGTGGTTATTTTTTTGTATCTCACTGTCAAGCTCCTCTTTTATAGATAGCTGTTGAACCAGTGTAGTTTGGAAGGACCAACATTATATAATGTAAGTGAGCTGAGTAATACAGTGTGACTGACTGAGTTGAAGGTTTTGGTCTGCTCTAGGAGAAAGTGCACCCATGATAAGCCCTCTATTTGTATTGGTGAGAATTGTGTCAGTTAGCATAAATAGTGCTGCGCAGCTGCTTCTGATTTTTATGAAACCATTCTAATATCATGAGATTATGTTGCATTTCTAAACATATAAGATAAGTTAATTGAACACACCTGTTTCAAACAGTTTGCCAAGGTGTAGAAAGTGAGAGATGGGTGTAAAGTTGGCTGCATTGTTAAGTCGTAGGGCCTAAGGGATGCAAGTTGTATGGCTTCTTTTTGGACATTTGTTAATATTTGTTGAGTCTGTGGGAGTTGAGGACATATTGAATGTGTTGGAATAAAGATTCACAGTAGTTTTTGATAAACTAGGGGAGAATGCAGAATCTATTAATCCATTATTGAGTAATGATTGCATACGCTTGTTGATTTTTTATTGGTCATTCTGTTGAAGTAGAATAGGGGAGATTTGGTTAAAGTAGAAGTGGTTTTGGAGAATTATTTATGTATGGACTTGGTTGAATATATTATATTCAAAAGCAAGGTCTGAAGTGGAGTAGATTGTTGACTTAGTATGGGCTTGTTTATTTCTGTAAAGAATTGCCTGGGTTTGAGATTTTGGGGTTTTTTTTGTGTGTAGGTTGATGGCTTTTATTCGTTTCATTGTTTTTTTAGTTATTTATTTATTTTTGGATAGGTTGTTCGGGGAGATATAGTTTCATAGAAGGTTGCTAGGCTAATGGCTCTAAAGCCCTTACAAGCCTAGCCATATTTATCCCAAGCTGCCTCAGCTGTCCATGTTTAGGAGAGTGAAATTCACATAGGTAAGCATCTATGACAGTTAATACTGACTTCCTCTGTTCAGGAGGGACATGGGCACTACACTATGAGTCATTTTGCAATCTTCTCTAGAGTGTCTCTGTTTTTGAGTAGATTTTCGAGACTGAAATTTAGCCATGGCATATTGAAGTTTAGCTATGGTAAATATGCAGATTTCCTTAACCTGAGTTTTTTGAGGGAGATATTGGTACCACATGCTGAAAAGTGCTTCAGTAATGTAGAGAACGGCTTCTTTTGTTTCAGTTATTCCATGTACTAGTGACCAGTTAATATTCTTGGTGGCATTCTTTGCATTTTGGTAGTTTGTATTGGAGTGAGGATGGGTGTGGTGGAGTGTTGGTGGGCAGTTTTGGTTTTGTGAGGCAGTAGCAGATCTCTCAACAGTACCAAATCCCTTGGTATTTACCGGTTTTGAGGCCAAAATAATGGGGTGCCACAAATTCCCAAGTGGCTCCTTTATTTCCTGACTTTTTTTTAAAAATTATTTATTTATTGTTTTAGTATTACCAGTTTACCACTTTAAATTTATGGCTGACATCATCACAAGACACCAGCCTAAAGGGGTGTGCATGATGACATCAGCTACTGCCTGTGGGACTCTGTCAAAATTTATTTTGAATTATTTTGAAGGAAACAGCAATGATGGAGGTAAGTTTTGTAGCATCCACCCACATGTCCCAGTCAGTCTCCGGGTAAGAAAAAAAAAAACAAATGGGTTGAGCCCATATGCTGCTTAGTGGCATAGCTTTTTACTCTTTCTGCCAGTTGTGGTATTTTTTTTTATTTTATCTGCTGCTGGTGCTGTGAAAGTAAGTCCAGGACCGAAAGAAATGTGTGTATTTGTTGTGTGTAAGTAAGTCTGGGACCAAAAGAACTGTTATCTGCTGCTCTCTGTTCAAGCCATGCATGCTGTAAGTTCTGTCTGCTGCTATCAATAAGCAAGCATTTTATTTTACAATTTAAGCAAGCTCAAGAACTTATTTCTGCTAGGTCCAGGGCCAAAAGAACTGTGTGTAAGCAAGCTCAAGAATCTGCTGTGAAAGTAAGTCCAGGCTGTCCAGGTAGAAAGAACTGTGTATAAGTAAGTTTGCTGCTGTCCTTTTATTTTACATTGCATCTGCTGCCCGTGTAAGTAAATCCACTGCAGTGTCCATTTATTTTATTTTATAATGTATCTGCTGCCCGTTTAAGTAAATCCGCTGCTGCCCATTTAAGTAAATCTGCTGCTTTCCATTTATTTTAATTTACAATGCATCGTCTGCCCATTTAGGTAAATTTGCTGCTGTCCATTTATTTTACAAGTAAATCGGCTGCTGTTTGTTCACTTTAAATGCATCTTCTGCCCATTTAAGTAAATCTGCTGCTGCCCATTTAAATAAATCCGCTGCTGTCCGTTTATTTTATTTTACATTGCATCTGCTGCCTGTTTAAGTAAATCCGCTGCAGTATCATTTATTTTATTTTACAACGCATCTGCTGCCCATTTAAGTAAATCTGCTGCTGTCCATTTATTTTATTTTATATTGCATCTGATGCCTGTGTAAGTAAATCCGCTGCAGTGTCCATTTATTTTATTTTACAATGCATCTTCTGCCCGTTTAAGTAAATCTGCTGCTGTCCGTTTATTTTATTTTATATTGCATCTGATGCCTGTTTAAGTAAATCCGCTGCAGTGTCCATTTATTTTATTTTACAATGCATCTGCTGCCCGTTTAAGTAAATCTGCTGCTGTCCGTTTATTTTATTTTACATTGCATCTGCTGCTTCTGTAAGTAAATCCACTGCAGTGATCGTTTATTTTATTTTACAATGCATCTGCTGCCAGTTTAAGTAAATCATCTGCTGTCCAAGCAAACAAATTAGGGGTTGTGTGATTTTTCTTAATCCATCTGTGCTGTAAGTTTTTAGCTTACAATTTAAGTAAGCTCAAGAACTTATTTCTGCTAAGTCTGGGGCCGAAAGAACTGTGTGTAAGCAAGCTCAAGAATCTGCTGTGGGGGCGTGGCCAAGGATGAACACAGGATAGCAGCAGATTTCTTCAGCTCCACCAATTTCATTACATTGACAGGAATTAATTACTTAAAAAATTAATTCTTGAAGTAATTTTCTTTCTAAATATGTTTGCTTTATATAGTTCTTGAACTATATCTAAAAAAGAAAGGAAATCTTAATAATATTCCTGTCAGAAATTACTTTGGAAATTTTCCTGTCAGTTTATCAGTCTGAAATGAGTTCCAGTAAGACAAATTCTCAAGACTCCAGCATCAAGAAAGAACTTCAGTCTCTGATAATTATAGTCCAGCAACTTACTGCTAAGATAGATAAAATGGATACTAAAATAGACACTTTCATAGAAAAACTACAAAACAAATAGACTTGTTACATATGGACCTGCAACAACAGAAGATCCAGATGACAGGCATAGAAGAAGCTGTGAATGACATGGAAAATAAAATACAAGAACAGGAAATCAACATTGAGTTTCTGCTGAAACAAAATACACATTTACAAACAAAGCTGGATGACCTGGAAAATAGATCTAGGCAATAACATTAGGATTTTTGGACTGCCAGAAAATATTGAAGGTAACAATATTACTTCTTTTTAACAACATGGCTCCCTAAAACTTTAGATTTACCAGAAGCATTCTCTTTTGGTATCGAAGAGCACATAGATCTATAGCTAATACTAACTCTAACAAAAACTATCCTAGATCAGTTATAGTTAGATTTCTATCATCTTTGATAAAGAGATGGTTCTTAAATCTGCTTGGGCTAAAGCTCCTGTTAAGTTTAATGAGACAACTGTGCGTTTTGACAATGACTATTCTTCCATGGTAATTGCTAAAAGAAAAGTTTTTCTGCCACTAACAAGGGAGCTTAAAAAGCACAGTTTAAAACATACCTTCTGTTTCCTGCCAAGCTTAAAATCTTCCTTCCTGATGGTCCTAAGGTCTTGATGATTTAGACTCTGCTTTACTGTTTGTCAAAGAAAAAGGATTTTGGATAAAATAGAAGAAATGGAATGGGCTAGTTCTTCATTAAAGAGATTGGCAACTGAAGCTTCCTGGAAGACTTCAGAGAAGAAGAAGAGACTAAAAACAAATGATTTGTTATATGTTTTTTCTCTCTCATCATTTTAGTTCATTATTAATCTTTTGAATATAATTCCTGCATTTCCAGAAAGCCACAAATATTTTGGAAAAGATTTAATCAAAGTTATTCTCTATGTGCAAAGAAATGTTTTGTTTCATAACCAGTCAAAATGCCTGAGGATTTAATGGCAGGCTGTGACTCGATTTGTTTTTCTTTCTGAAAAAGTAAGGTTAGTAATTTGATACTTTTTTTATCTTTACCTTTTTTTTCCTTCTTCTTTTATTATTTTCTTTGTTTAAACAATGACATTCTATTTAGATTATGTAGTGGGTAAAGGGTGGGGAGGGCAGGAGAGAACAGTAATGAAAATATCATTAATAGAATAATAACATATTTATTTCTTGTAAAAGTTTATAAGTTCTTCAAATGCTATTTCTAATTATACTTTCTTGATTATACTGCTTATGCTTGTTTGTAAATAATCTGTCATGCTTTAACTAATAATAATCAGAACTAAATAAGAGTAAATAATATGTTTTATTTTTAACTCTATTAATATAAACAGTAAGTAACATTCCATTGTATATACTTCTTACAGCTTTCTCTTACATTTTTTATTTCTGCCTCACTCCCTTTTATTTTCTACTCTCTTTTCTTTTCTTTATTAATATATAGAAATGCTTTAGACTGTGTGGGCACAGTGAATAATAGGATTTGTATGAAAATTGAGTTGGGAGAAGAATGCTGAGTTTTATTGCTTGTTGGTAATTTTGAGTTTAATTTCACTTGCATAGAGGCTGTGATGATCTGTGGAATACATTGTGGAGGTTCTGTCATGTTTAGATGCATTTACACTGCTAAATGAATGTTTGTCACTAGTTTTAATAAGTTTCCGCCAAAATGTTAAGAGAGACAATCTGGGATGTGGGCTGTCTTATGCACAATGTCCTTGAGTTACCTCAGAATCTTCAAATCACAGAATTCTCACAGAGAAACTGAAAGCAGTTAGTATAAACATTGACAAGGTTATCACACTGACACACCACAGATTCAGGAAAAATACTCTGTTCATAAAATATGTCAGTTATAATGAGTTTAAATGATGTAGTTTCTTGTAGTAAGTAAATGTCTTATTTTAGAAGGCATAAAAAATGAAACATTTATTTAAATGTTTTTGAAAATCTACTTAACAGCAGCATAATAATCTGTGTTAAAATTTGTGTTCCAAACATATACTTTACTATAACTCATTTAATTCATCTGATTGACAAACATAAATAATCTTATAACTCTATTCTGGAAGAAATGTCATGTGATATATTTTAAAGCAGTAGGTTAGCATGATTGTAAAATCTGGTTACCAATATGTGTTTGCTGTGCATTATTTTGTATAAAGCAGACAGATTTATTCTAGGGACAGCAAGTAGGATAGTGCTCTACTAACACACAACTCAGTGAGATCAGATATATATATATATATATATGTGTGTGTGTGTGTGTGTGTGTGTGTGTGTGTGTGTGTGTGTGTGTGTGTGTGTGTGTGTGTGTGTGTGTATGTATGTGTGTGTGTGTATGAGTGTGATGGCTTTTTTTTCTGAGAATCTGCATAACTATCCAATATGATTTATAATAATTTCTATGAATACAATATTTTACTCTATTGACAAAATGAATGTTTGCCACAAGTTTTAATAAGTTTCCCACCAAAATGTTAAGGAGACAATCTGGGATGTGGGCTGTCTCATGCATAGTGTCCATGAGTTTCCTCAGAAGCTTCACTCACAGAATTTTCACAGAGAAACTGAAAGCAGTTAGTATAAACATTGACAAGGTTATCACACTGACACACCACAGATTCAGGAAAAATACTCTATTCATAAAATATGTCAGTTATGATGAGTTTGGATGATGTAGTTTCTTGTAGCAAGTAAATATCTTATTTTAGAAGGCATAGAAAATGAAACATTTATTTAAATGTTTTTGAAAATCTACTTAACAGTAGCATAATAATCTGTGTTAAAAACTTGTGTCCCAAACATATACTTTACTATAACTCATTTAATTCATCTGATTGGCAAGCATAAATAATCTTATAACTCTATTCTGGAAGAAATGTCATGTGATATATTTTAAAGCAGTAGGTTAGCATGATTGTAAAATCTGGTTACTAATATGTGTTTGCTGTGCATTATTTTGTATAAAGCAGACAGATTTATTCTAGGGACAGCAAGTAGGATAGTGCTCTACTAACACACAACTCAGTGAGATCAGATATATATGTATATATATATGTGTGTGTGTGTGTGTGTGTGTGTATATGTATATATGTGTATGTGTATATGTATGTGTGTGTGTGTGTGTGTGTGTGTGTGTGTGTGTGTGTATATGTGTGTGTGTATATGTATGTGTGTGTGTCTGTGTTTATGTGTGTGATGGCTTTTTTTTTTTTTTTTTAGGTAATAACGAGGTGTTTCTGAGAATCTGCATAACTATGCAATATGATTTATAATAATTTTATGAATACAATATTTTACTCTATTGACAATAATGAGTTTAAGTAAATGCTCATATACAAACAATTCAAGATTTTTTGGAAGCTGTTGATAGAATTCACATGACAGAAAATAGATGCATCTTAATGCATGTAATGTCTGAATCATATTAGCCAAAGTTTTTGATTTAAATGAATGTTAGAACATAATTTTCTCTCCTCTTGATTTCTAACATTAAGATTATTTGAATGCTATTAGAATTCAAGTGTTATATATTACATAGATCTATATAATAGTATGAACAGTTAAAAAAAAAAAAAAAGTTTATTTTAGTTTATATGATGCTGTTTTACCAAATGTGTAGTTTTGTTTTGATAGATAATTGAATTGAAAACTGTTAACCTCAGTTAAATATAACTAGTATTAAATTGATAAGGTGGTAGCTGAGGTACTGCTGCTTAGGGTAGGGGGTTAACTTGAGTAGTAAATACTGCTCTAAGTTGGAGTTTTCAACTCCAGGTGGGATGCAAGGTTTAATCCTTACATTATTTTCACTTGTTCATTGTTATATGTATATAGTTTTGACATCCACAATATATTTTGTACACTCATTGTCACTACAAACAAAATTGAATCCTATACAAAATCCCATAAGAGATTTAATAAATACAGCTATATTTAAAGGTACACCTAAAAGAGGAGATGTAACATTATTTATCTTGTTATTTGTTATTTCGATCATAAGATTCTTGAGTTTTAAAATGCCAAATGACATCTTTAAAAGGAATTTCTTTAAACATTAATGGATTGAATAATCCGTGTAAAAGGGCAAGCCTAATAAGATACATTAATCTACACAAGGCCAATCTAGTCTTCCTGCAAGAAACCCATCTCTTGAAAAAGATATTGATAAACTAGCCACTAATAAGTATGCAGTATTGGTTAGTTCAGAGCACACTCAAAGAGGAGTGGCTATTTTATGGAATAAAAGTATGCCCATTCCTAAAACCATTAAGTCTTATCAGGATGACAAAGGAATGTTTTGTATGGTTACAATACAAATTAATGGGAAGACTTACACTTTAATTAATGTATACTGGATACCTGGAATTGGTATTAATACAGTGAAACATCATATTGATAAGATCATATCATTCTCTATAGGGGATATTATTTTAGCTGGTGATTTTAATTGTATACTACATGAAAGTGATACTACCACTATAAAGAAAAGAAGAATTACATCTAATGCAAAACATTTAAATGATTTTTCTAATTCTTATCATTTGAATGATATTAATAATCAGATAGAGTCAAAATCATTACCATACACCTTTTTTTCTAACAGATACAAAACTTATTCAAAAATAGATAGGGTCTTTATTTCTAACCAGATGGTAACAGATTTAATTAATTCCAAAATCATTTCATGTCCTATATCTGATCATAACTCAATTGTTTTGAATTCATGATAAAAATACTCATAATGTTCAGATCAAAAGGATACCAGCATACTTAACTCAGCTAAAAGACTATAAAGAATATATACTTTCAGAAGTACAACATTTTCTAGACATAAATAATACTCCTGAAGTCTCCATTGTCTATGTTTGGATGCCTTAAAATCATATCTATATGGACAAAGTATCAGATGGTATAATAACAAAAGGAAATCTTGGGATAAGGAATTGTTAGATATTCAAAGTAAACTAGACTCTTATAAACATAATAATAAAGAAAATATTATGGACAAGAAAGTTATTGAAAAAATAAACAAACTAAATGAGAAATACAAAGAAATTTTAACTCATAAAGTTAAAATAACTTTAGAGAAATACAAGTTTTGTCTTATTCAATAAGCCCCAAATACTTACATAGACTTAAAAATAAAACAAAAGATTGAATAAACAAAACCATATCAAAGAAATCTTTTCTCTAAGGAAAAATAAGAATGTTTCTAGTATACCAGAAATACTGGATGAATTTAGAAATCACTTTCACAAGATTAACCATAACAACATTAACATGGAACCTAAAGATAAAATAAAAAGTTTATAACCACAAACATGAATAAAAGCTTAATAAACAACAGATTAAACTATTGGACAAGAGTATTTCATATACAGAAGTTATTACACAAATAAATAAGCTTAAATCAAACAAAGCACCGGTAATGATGGTATTATACCAGAGATATATAAAATCCTTTCTAAAACTACATATTCATTAATACATAAGGTTTTTATTCTGGCCCAAACTGAGTTAATAACCCCCATCTTGGCAATATACATTTATTTCACCAATTTTAAAACCTAATAAAGATCCAACTAGATGTTCTTCATATCGACCCATCTCATTACTTAATGTTGATTATAAAATGTTTATGAGTATTTTTGCTGATAGATTGAAGACAATTATCCCGGCATTATAGACATAGATCAGACGGGCTTCATTGTAAATAGAAATACTTTTGATAATATAAGAAGAACTTTAACATTAATTGATTTTGCAAATAGGAAAAAGAAAGATTTAACACTTATTAGTCTTGATATAGGTTCAGCATTTGATTCAGTAAGTTGGGACTATCTGTTTACCTTACTGAAGTGCACAAATTTCTCTGATGCATTTGTAAATTTAATTGAGCATTTATACAAAGGAACTGGCTTATATTAAGGTAGGAACATATGTTTCACAAAAATACCCATTCTTAAAGGTACAAAGCAAGGATGTCCACTTTCTCCACTATTATTCACTTTAGTAATGGAGCCTTGGGCTAATTTGATTAGAAATAGTACTGACATAGAGGGTTTTGAAATAGAAGAAAATACAACATCAAAAATTCAACTTTTTGCAGATGATGTTCTAATTACATCAACAGGATCTAATTCTTCTATGCAGTCTTTATTTGATAAAATGATGAATTTTAAAAGTATTTCTGGTTTAATATTCAATGAAGAAAAAACTAAAATACTACCTATATATACACGAAAAAATACTCTCATTAGTGATTTTACTAAATATGCACCCAATTCAGGTCAGATAACTTATTTAGGTGTAATACTATCTAAAGATATTAAATCTATTATATATAATAACTATAATACCTGTTTTCTTAATATACAAAATCTTTTTAATACCTGGAATAATATGTTTTTTACTATGGAGGAGAGACTTACAATTATTAAAATGATAATATTCCCCAAGATTTTATACTTAATACAATCAATAATACTTTCACCTACAAAAATAACTATCAAGAAACTGAATACACTAATGTTAAATTTCTTATGGGCACCTAATAGACCTAGGATTGCATTAAAGAAACATACTAATAGCTGGTCTCAAGGGGTATTTCTTTTCCAGACTTTAATTTATATATTATCTCTTCTATTATAAAAGTTATTACTTTATTAATAGATCGGTCATATGTCAAAATGGAAAGATTATTGGGAGCTAATTAGTATGCACTTCATGAAAATCTCCTTAACACATAAAAATATGATTATAAATAACTCCATGTTGTGGTTGCTAAAGGAATTTTGTACTTCACCTATTACACCTAAACATATGGTCTGTTACCCATTAAATATTATTATTAGTTATCGTAACTTTATATTCATGCACCCTAAGTATAGGGAATGGAATTTTATTGTATTCCCTATAATTTATACTCAGGGTATGCTTATGTCATCTACTTCTGAAGGAGCTCATTTAGCTATAGATAATAATCTAAAGTACTGGTATCAGCTGATATCTGATAATAAAGTTAAAAATCTAGATTTCTTAAAACAAGAATTTGATCTAAGAGAAACTTGCTGGTTAGAGGTTCAGATCTTTAGACAACATCTCATTGATAGAATAGATCTAATGTCTATAACAGTTAAAGAATCTATTCCAAAACTGATTGATTACTTGATAATAAATTTACAGCATAAAGTTTCTGATAAAGGTAAACTTTCATATATACATAAAATTATCAGACAAGAAACTTTTACAATGTAGATTCATACTGGAATTATTTCACCTCTATTAATGGGGACCCACCAACTCAACAAGATAAACAATATATATTGGAATCTGCTTATAGAACTACATATTCCATTGTCTGGAGACTTTATACATGGAAATTTTTACATAGATCTTTTTATACACCTTTGATGATGAATAAAATTAATAATAAAGATAATCTATGTAAGAGATGTAATGTAGAAATTAATGCTGACTGGGCTCATATGTTTTATGACTGTATGAAGTTGAAAGAATACTGGAAGTCAATTAATGAATTTTTGCAGGCTCTTTTTACAGATAATTTCATTATTTCGAAGTCTCTTATATTATTCAACACACCTGTACCTCAATGTGTTAAAAAGATTAAGCTTCCCTTGTTATGGTCTATCCTAGCAGTGGCTAGGAAAATAATAACTAGAAATTGGATTTCAGATACACCTCCTTCGTTCAATGAATTTAAAAATGTTATGAATATAATGTGTCATATGGAAATAAGCACAATTAGAATGAGAACAACTAGAAAACATCACATTTTATTGTATGGGATAATTTACAAAATTTGTTAAAAAAATTCTAATTTCAATAGCACAGTATTTTAGTTTAATTAATTGATCTGATTGTAGTGGATGTCTTTGTAAATACTTTAGTTGTTTTGTTGAATATTATAATAATACCTATTTTTAATTATTTGTATAAAATTGTTATGATATTTCTCTTATATGTTAAAACAATAAACTTGTTTTAAAAAAAAAAAAAAAAGAATCTGCTGTGAAAGTAAGTCCAGGCTGTCCAGCACAAAAAAACTGTTTGTAAGTAAATCTGCTGCTGTCTCTTTAAGTAAATCTGCTGCTGTCTGTTTATTTTATTTTACAATGCATCTGCTGCCCATTTAGGTAAATCTGCTGCTTTCCATTTATTTTACAAGTAAATCGGCTGCTGTCTGTTCACTTTAAATGCATCTTCTGCCCATTTAAGTAAATCTGCTGCTGCCCATTTAAATAAATCTGCTGCTGTCCGTTTATTTTATTTTACAGTCCGTCTGCTGCCCGTTAAGGTAACTCTGCTGCTGTCTATTTATTTTAAATGCATTTTCTGCCCATTTAAGTAAATCTGCTTCTGTCAATGCAAGTAAATGAAGGGTTGTGTGATTTTCAAGCCAGTGTTTTCTATTTACATGCCTTCCTGTGTAATTAGGTGTGTGTTGTCCTGGCTGGAAAAATGTGTGTGTGTGTTTTATATGCTGTTCTTGCCGAAATAATGTGTGTGTGTGTGTGTGTGTTTTTACATGCTGTTCTGGCCGAGTGTGTGTGTGTTTAAAATGCCCTATAACTGGTGACTAGTGTTACCCAGGCTCAAACCCTGTACCTTGGGTACAAGAAGCAAGAGCCTGAATTCCCTAACCACACCACCACTTGTGTTCGATGTTTAGCTCTTTGGTTTGTTCATCTTAAAATTTCAGATTTTCTAGCAAATTAGTGAGAATAATTTCACTAAATAATGATAGCCATTTAAGTTTCAGTCTTCCTATCTTTTAGAAAGCACATGGTAACACAACATATTTTATTCTAGCAACTTTTCTAAGATTATACAAGCAATGTTTAAAATGTGTCCCTGGTTTTGGGCCTTTGACCCCCCTCCCCCCAATAAATTGTGGCTTTTTTCAGGTTTCTTGTGCTGCATAGTTTTTCAGTGGGAGAGAATGTTAGTGCTGCTTTATGTCAAGTTTGTTTGTGTTAATAGTACAACAAGTAGAATACTTGCCTTTGATGCAGAAGGCTGTGGGTTCTACTCTCACAGTATGTAGATGGATTGATGATACTATACTGTGTCTGCAGTCCTAAGAATGTCCTCCTTGGCGGAGATGCATAGTAACTAGGAACCTGTTGTCAGTTTGCCACCAATTCCATGTTGCTTGCTAGCTTATCGTTTTTTTAAATGTAACACAGGCAATTTATTCCTCAAGGGCAACAGGCACTTTACTTGTGGATGAAACAATTAAATATAAATTTGTTTGCTAGCAGCGACCTCTTCATTAGTTACAGATCTCTTTAATGTGGAATTACTTAGGTGACTTTTACACCTGCAGAGATTGTGCATATTTACTAAAACTGGTGGACTGTAGAAGTTTGAGTAGATTGAAATTTTCTGAATTGGACAGTTTTGTCATTATTGGTTCATGCATTTTATTTCATTGCTTACTGGAAAAATGTTCAAAACAATACTTTTAAAACATGCTCTAACAAGTGTGCTGTATTATACAAGGAATATAATTTAATACAATCAGGTAGGTGTTATGTTTTGTGTGCAAGGTGCCTATGATTTGAAAACAGCTCAAAGATAATCTTTATCTTTCACTGGCCAGATGCATTTTCTTTGAATGTGGGTTTCAATGCAGTTTCAGTGAATGTGAGTTTACTTTCAAGGGCAGAGAAGTTTTAATGTTAAGTCTGTTTTCATTTCGAGAATGTATTGCTTTGTTTAGCAGATGTCTATTGGTGTTTGTGCTATAAAATACAAAATAAAAGTTTTAAATGGAAATCCAAATTATTGTAGAAGTAAAGCAGTATGCACATTACAGTGTTTATGGTAAATGGGGGTGAAATAGCCAAGTAATGCAACATTGGAGTGGCTGCTGGGGGAGGGCTGTGTATGGGGGGGGGGGGTCCCCATTCAACCATGATTTTGTGGGTCTATATTATACTGTCAGCAGCTCACAATGTTGACTCTGAATTGTTCAACACTAAAATGTCGAACTACAAAAATAGTAAACAGCTATATAACCGATTTATTTCCAATGGAAAGAAATCGGTTGACCAGACATGAATGGCACACATAAACAAGCACCTCCTCTAACTAAAAATTCTATCTTTGAGACCACACTACACTCAGGGAAAGGGCAGATGTCAGAGAATGACAATATGATATAGACCTGATGTTGTGAGGGTGGAAGGGTAGCAAACTCAAAGACCTCAGATGGCATAAACTCTAGCTAGATTTTCCAGGTTGTAGTTAAAAGTTGTTGCAAATGGCTGCTAATGTTTCGAAGGAGTACAATAATAGTTGATATGTAGTTGTTTTTGCTGTTGTTAGATTTGACCTAGTAGGGCCCTAATTAAGTTGGTGGAAGGTGGTGGTCAGTCAGAAAACTATTTCACGTGTATTGTTTTTGAAGAAGATAGTGTTAAAATTACCTCAGAATAGGATGTGCTTGTTGATTTTATTATGGTGCAGGAGTGATTTGGCATTAGATTTAAAGTTTGTAATAGAGTTGGGTGAGAGACAGTAAACCATGGCCAGTGCGATATCAGTTTTTGTAGGTAGTTAAATATTCAAGAGTAGCCATTTAGAGACACATTCATCTGTAATAGATGATGGTGACTATTAGGTTGCACTTCACAGTATTTCTTGTGAGGACTAGGTAACTATCACCAGGGCAGTTTCATGGTCTATCGATTTTGGAGATGTTATAGTTGTCAAAGTAAGTTTTATAGGTGCTTGTTTGTGGCTTTAGCCAAGTTTTGATAAGGGTGCACATGTTAATATTGGAGTTGGTCAATCTTGTTTTTAAGATTTCCACAGCTGAAAGAGGAGATATTGATGTATTTGGTGTTTTCAGCTGCTATGTTTGGTGCTGTATGGTTGCATGTAGTTGTCGTATGATGAGGTCCTGACCTGGAGTGTATAATAACACATGAATAGATTAGTATGAAAAGGAATTTGAGTGGTGTATGTAGTCGGTTAGTTGAATATAATATTTTTTAAAGGTAAAGTCAGACACATAGTTAGGGTGGGTTGAAGGGGCAGGCACCCTGAGTGGAAGGTATAAGGGGCATAATTGTGAGGTGCTGACTGGAAGGTAGAGCACTACCATCATTCACAAATAAATGCTGGTAAAGAATTTGCAGTACAGATGGAAGCACTTTAGCTCTTCATGTTTGGTATAACATGTAGCATTAGGTTTGCTGCAATGTTTAACAAAGACATTTTTTTCTCCTTAACTTAAAAATTGAATGGATGCTAGATAAGGGATCATCACAGGATGCCAACATAGTAACTATGCTTCTGATTAAAATTAAGGTATACTTCTTCATGATTTTGGTTATGCTTAGGTAAGGAAAGTAGCAAACTTGATTTAGTATGGAGGGTGTGCTTGGACTAATTGAGATTGTAGGGATGATTTCTTGCAATAGTTGATATTGCAGGGATCAGCATGTAAGATGCTGCATAAGCGACTCAGAACTCCCCTTCAGTTACAATGATGTTGGAAGGTAGCAAAGGGTAAAAGTGGGAGAAGTGTAGAGAAGGAGACAGGAAATCTGCATATGTTTTAGGACTGTCAGGCAGTTAAACATTTATGGAATAGCTGTATAGAGGAATGTATTTTATGTAGAGATGAACAGGTAAAGTCAGTGGTTGGCGATGTACCAAGATTTGCCTTTAAGAATAAAAAAAAATCTCTTAAAAGATTGCTATGCTACACCAAATCTGGTGATACCAATAGGGTGGTTATGGATAGTATGGGCACATCACCATGTAATAGATTTAACTTTTGCCATCTGATTGATAATAGTAGTAAGTTTGTACATCCAGATAGAGGTAGGGTTATGGAGTTTAAAGTGTGTGTCAATTGCAACTCTGTACATGTTGTTTATTTAGCTTACTGCCAGATTTGCCTATCCTTCTATATTGGTAAGACAGATAGAAGGTTTAGGGATTGGATAAGAGAACATATGTACAATATTAGTAGACAGATTGATACAAATGCATTGGCTAAGCATGTTACACAAAATTATTCCACACACTCATTCACATTCATGGTCACTGAAAATATTTCGCCCAATGAATGGGGAGGGGATATCAGGAATAGGACAGTGACATCAGAGTTGAAATGGATTATTAGGATGAGGGCAACTGCAGGGAAAGGTCTTAATGACAAAATATGCAATAAACCTGTATTGTAGACTGAGTAGACAGTTATGTACCATGGTTTGTATTTGTATGTTTTTATGACATTTAAAATAATGTGATTAGATTTGTTTTTTAGTATGTACCTTTTAGGGTTCTGTGCAGATAATTAGTTGTGATAGTTCATTGGTTGGCGTTTTTTTTTAAATATGGTGATTTTTGTCTTGTTGAATTGTCTGATGAATTGGCATAGTTTGCTGCAAAAGCGCTCACTATTTAAATCAGTTTATGATATTCTCTACCATGTTTTGGTCCTTCACATTTTTTATTGATATTTTAGGACAGTTTGTTCTTACTCCCAAATGGAGAAATGTTTTATTAATCCTTCTATAGTTTCTACATATTGTAGTAAGGAATATATAACAAAATTGTATTATTATGTATTCAATACTTCTCGTATGACATAATAACATTCTCTTCCTGGTATTTGTTTGTTGTGGTCAGGCATGGCTTTGTGACAGGAAAAGTTAAATGCCATTTGCCTATACTGACAAATACTTCCTTTTCCTTCAAGATTGTTCTGTTGTTATATGTCAAGGTAATCTTAGTCATATTTCAGATTAGAGGTTATGATTACATTATATGCATTTTGCACCTGTTCTATAAATCTAAAGCTGAAATTATCTTTATACAAGTGACACACCAAGGCAATGCTCTCAAATATGCTCTCAAATCACTAAGAAAACATTTATTAATACTGTTATAGATTCACATCTCAAAAAATTGCTTAGGCATTGATTAAATATTCAATAACTAATAACTCTGACTCCAGTGGTAGATGGTGTTAATTATTAAAAGCAAGTTTTTGGATAAACCAGTGTTATTATTAAACATTTATAGTCCCTGCAATGGACAATAACACTTTATCATGTCACTGTATAAAATAATAAGCCTTTTTCCTAATCATTACTATGTTATTGGCAGAGATTCGAATACAGTGGCAGAACCAAAAGTAGGCAGAACAAATAAAATAAAACATATAAATATTATGTGGCCAAAGCCATTGCAGAATAAAATCAGACTTTAATAACCTAACTCAAAATTATACATCTTATTCTTTGTGTCACAAATCTTGGTCTCAAATTGATTGATTTTTTTTTTTTGATATCAGAAACTTAATTAATCCTCAATTATGCTTTCCAAGTTGACCTTAGATTCTTCTCAGATCATTCCGAAATCCCTCTTGATATTAGTTTGTCCATCTTTTTTTCCAGAATAGAAACTGAGTTAATAATTGGATATTAAATCCTAGTTGCCTCCAAAAAGATGATGTAGAAAAGGAATTTTCTTATCACTTAGAATTTTTTTTTTCAAAATGAATCTGATTAACAAATTCATCTAGATATTCAATGGGCAGCTCATAAGTCCCAAATCAGAGGCATATTTATAAGTAAAGCTACTCATTATAAAACACAATTTAATCTTAAAATATCAGAATTAAAAGTGAAAATGAATAGACTAGACAAGATTTACAAACTAATGTTAAGGATGAAACTGCAAAATGCATTGCTGACCCTCAAAAAGAACTTTATATGTTAAATATTAAACAGCAATGTTTTATGAAATCAAAACCTTAGTGAGATACTCTGAATGGGTGCAAATACCTTCTAAATTCTTAGCAAGACTAACAAAAATATATAATACTCCACCCTAGATAACTGAGATCACATACCAGAATAAATGTTACAAAACTAGAGATGAAATTACAGAAACCTTTGTACAGATTTATGCTAAACTCTATAGAGAAAATAAGCTTATTCTACTCAAGATTTAGAAAAGTTTCTTAGGTAATTTATCTTTTCCAAAACTTAATAAGACTCAACAAGATAAGATTGCTGCATTCTTTCATCAACAAGAAATCTTAGATATTATTAACAACATTAAATTGGGTAAAATTCCAGGCCCAGATGGTTTAATAGCGGTTTCTATAGAGCGTTTGCCCAGCCACTTTTTAAAATTTACTGCTTCTTCTTCTCCTTTTAGTTTTTCCCATTGGAGTCACCACAGAGGAACAATAGTCTGCATAAAGATTGTCAGTAGAGTTTTACTCTGTTGAGTTGGCAACCTGGTGCCCAACCTTTCACAGATGACACACACACACACACACACACACACACACACACACACACACACACACACACACAAACACACACACACACACATATATGCATTCCACCTGCAACATATCTTTGGGATGTGGGAGGAAACTGGACCACTGGAAGGAAACCTATGCAACCACATGGGGGACATGCAGACTTAGCACAGAAGGCACCCCTGCCAAGAATTAACTAGAGAACCTCTTGCTGTGATGTGGCAACACTAACTGCTGCAAACTGTAGTTACCCTAATTTCTAAAAATGTACTATATGTATTTAATTCTGTATGTAGTAATGAAATTTTTGACTTACATATGAATAATTCTGAAACAGTTATCATCCCTAAAGCAAATCAGGATCTCAGAGATTCCATAACCTATAGACTTATATAATGTATAAATATTGATATTAAGACTTTTACTCAAATTCTAGCAAATAGTCTAAAACCTATCTTGTCACAGAGATCCCATAACCTATAGACTTATATAATTTATAAATATTGATATTAAGACTTTTACTCAAATTCTAGCAAATAGTCTAAACCCTATCTTGTCACAAATTATATCTTCTTTTCAACTAGGTTTTATGCAAGCCAGACAAACTTATGATCATACATTAACATTAGCTACACTAATTATGCTAGCAAAACATTATAATTCATTGATGTTTTCACTTGCGTTAGATGCCTCAAAAGCATTTGCTAGATTAAATTTAAATTTTCTCTTCATAGTTCTACCACACTTCAGTTTTCTTTCTCCTTTTATTAATCTTATAAAAATAATTTATTCAAATGCATATAGTTCTCTATTTATTAATAAGATTTTCTCATCTCCAATTAAGATAATAAATGGTACAAAGCAAGGTTCTCCACTTTCACCTTATCTATTTAATATTTATATCAAACCTGTATTCTTAAAGATAATTCAAAATATGTATCATTTAGCACCAAAGATTGGTAGAATTTTAATACCCTTTACTGCTTTTGGTGATGATCTAAATTTATACTTAGCATTCTGTAAAAAACAAAAGCACTTAACTCTTTCATTTTGGTTAATAAAAGTGTTTATTTTAGTGATGTTGGCTGTTTGTTCCACTGTGCATTGGTACAGGTGTTTGCTGTTTGCAAGTCGTGTAGTATATTTAACATTGCCTAGTACTGATTTATCTAAATTTTTTCTTAGTGTTGACAAATTTGCTAAATCCTACAACTACAAAATAAATTTACTCATATCCTTCATTTTTTGGATAATTCTAATTACAGTTTGCTTGAGGTTATTCCTGACTCATAAATCAAGATTAATACTTCACCTAAGTACCTGGGTAAAAAGTTTTATCACAACCCCACCTCATTTTTTTAAAAACAACTTGGCCAAAATGTGGTCAAATATTAAAAATGATATTACAAATTTGAATAAACTAAATATGTCTATGCTCACCAGCAGCAAGATGCATATATTGTCAAAACTTTTATTTCAATTTAATTCAATCAATCTAACAGTTAATCAATGTTTTTGGCAATATATATTCCAAACTTGCTAAGAATATGGTTCCCAAAGTCAGTTAGAATTGGCTATAAAAATCTAATTTATTCTAAATGCCTTGGAGGCTTGAGTCTT
>NC_056729.1:1092522673-1092622673 GCF_019279795.1 Protopterus annectens | reverse complement strand
TGTCTGGTTACGGTCAGAAAGTGCATTTTCTTTATACCCAAATAACCATGGACCTGACCACTACATTAATAAGCTCAAATGTATACTGCAAAGACACATACAAAAATAACTTCTTAGACAATAATAGTCAACAACCTTCTTTCATTAAAGCAAGCATAGTGAAAGGACAATTCATTCATATATCACGAATAATTAGCAATGATGAACAGTTCATTCAAGAAGCTTGTTTACTCAAACATATTTTCTTACACAGAAACTACCCATCACATATTATAGACAACAAATTCAAAGAGGTTAGTAACCACCAACAAGAGGTAAAATCTGAAACGAACTATAAACACAAGGAAAATAAAAAATGGACCACGCAGGTGGTGTAAAATGTAGCACTTTAATGAGCAACTCAGCAAAATATAGCAATGGCTAAGTGCTTTCAACTACTCCACCAAAATGGATAGTGAGTGAAAGCACTTAGTCATTGCTATATTTTTCAGTTCTTGCTGAGTTGCTCATTAAAGTGCTAAAATTTACAGCACTGTTGTGGTCCATTTTTTTTTTTTATTTTCCTTGTGTTTAAAATTGTCAGAGGTGTCAACAAGATACAATAAATTCAAACCCATCATTAGATTTGGATTAAAAGGCATGACAAAAGACATTACAAAAATCGACAAAATATTAAATTTTCCTTTACCAATAAGCACAGACATACATAACATTAGAAATATCATTGTTAAGAACTGGAACATTATTACAGATAACTCAGACATGTCTGTAATTCTATGCAGAAAAATTAGTTTTTCATACAAAAAAAACTAGAACAATGAAAACTGTATTTTATATAAATGAATCATTCCTAGTTTTGCAGACCATTAACAGTCCTAACCAACCACAAGGAATGTATAAGTGCGGACATTGTGTAGCCTGCAATTACATCTCTACTAACATGTCTTTCATTTTTAAACATTGCAAATACAAAGTGCATTTCAAAAGACATTACAATTGTCGCAGTAATAACATTGTTTATGCAGGTATTTGTAATGAATTTGACTCATTTTATATTGGCAAAACATCTAGAATGCTTTCTGACTGCATCAAGGAGCACAATGCAGCCATCAGACACGAAATGTGCACCAATGGTTTAGGAAAACAAGGTTTACATTCTTTTGTTTTCACTGGATTAACATTTTTAGTACAAGAAGAATTAGATGTCCTTGTTGGTGATGTTGACACTCTTCTTGAATTAGGAGAACTTAAGTGGCAGCTTTTATTAAATGCAGAAGCTGCACCAGGTCTGAATGAAAATTTAAATATTAAGTGTGGACTCCGATGGTATACTTAACCACACACCCTTTACTTACTTGTTGTTACTGGTTTATGCAGTTCTAATAGGATGTCTGTGATTTAACAATTTCTTTTAAAAGTGTGGGATTATTTATTTTTAATTTAATTCTGAAGAAGACCTATTACAATTAAAGGATGAAAGTGCTAAACTATATTATATAGTCCCTGTCATTTTTTCAGCTTTAGTTTCTGAAGAGTTCTTTAGTTTAGTCATTTTATCTTCTGTTCATTTTTTTATTATATATATATATATATATATATATATATATATATATATATATATACAATAAAAATAAGCAAAACCACTCTTAGGATAAACGTGCCTGATATGACAGAATTCAAATAATGAGTCAAAACAAATTTCATATAGGCACGAGATAGCTGATTATTACTTCCAACTCATACTCTGATTCTCCGTTCTCAGAAGTTTGTGAAGTTTGATAAAGCCTTCAGGTGAAAGCGCTCACTGGTTCTGGAAATAAATCTGTTTTTACAAATTCCTTAAACAGACTGGGATTATTGAACTTGTTTGTGGCTTGCTTTGGAACATCAGTTATATCCTGAGAACGGAGAATCAGAGTATGAGTTGGAAGTAATAATCAGCTATCTCGTGCCTATATGAAATTTGTTTTGACTCATATATATATATATATATATATATATATATATATATATATATATATATATATGTGTGTGTGTGTGTATAATACAAACACACACACACACACACACACATTTGTTAAGGTGGTAAACACGGGTACTTTTTCAAGGGGTGACCTAGCAACATTGGTTAAATCACTTGCTCAGGGTCACACAGTAGGCAAATGGAGATGGAAAATCTCATCCCCTGTGTTACATTGTTCTTGGACCCTACCTGTTTTCTTCTCCATCACTTTGTTTCAGGAACAGTATAGCATACAATTAGAACTCAGCAGTCTACTACTCTGCCCATGGATTAAACAAATATTATGGAAGTGGCCTCTTCTTCATTAAAAATGTTTTTTTTTTTGTTTTTTTAATCGAGAAGCAAAAATAAAATCATCCATTTTTAAAGGCACAAACTGGTCAACAGAATATGTTTTCTTAATAAACCTCTTTTCACTTGCTAGGAGTCAGGATTACTTGAGCAAGTTGCATCCTGTTTTTATTTTTTTTTAGAATGAATTACTTCGTCAGTGACTAATCATTTAGGGTCATGGATCTGTTTAGACCACCGTATTACTGTTTGGTTTATTATTTGTATTTTCTATGAAAAGTGGGTGAAAATGCTACAGCTTGGAATGTTTTATGTACTTCTGTGTTTACCAGATTCACAGAATAAGAAGTAATATTAAAACATTCACCTTTACTCTGTATGATCTCTGTTTTGGCTGTATATCTGTCTGTCTATATACATTATACATATATATAGTTTATAGATTAGTACTAAGCTAACTGCCCTTGAGAGCCATTTTAAGCCTAGCTAATTATCTCTTGTGTGAGTCAAACCCTGCACCTTATGTTTTTTAACCATTAGGCCACCCTCCCAATATATATATATATATATATATATATATATATATATATATGATATATATATATATATATATATATATATATATATAATATAATGGACCACTTCACTGAAAACTCATCTGACTGAAACTCATTTCATTGAAAGTTATATATGGCCTTTTTCCTACTGTAGTGCGACCCTGGAGTTAGTATATATATCTAAAGCTAGCTATGAAAACAGAATTGCAGCAGATAGCAAAGACAACCACAAGGCCTTCTATAGTTATGTAAAGAACCTCCACGGAAATACCCAGATTTGTTCTGAGCTACTGCACAATTGTACCTCATATACCAAGCCAACAAATATTGCCAATATACTGGCTGACAGATTCAGTGCTAACTTTCCCCCTTTCTCCCCCCAAAGGACCAATCACAATACCAGTAGATTGCCAGGCACCCAGTATTACTGCTGCACAGGTTAAAATAGCATTTTCCAAGGCCAAGAATACAGCTTCGTTGGGACCTGACAATATCCCTGGCTGTGTTCTACATAAATTACAGAGTGTGCTGGCACCTCACCTGTATGCCCTGTTCAATCACAGCCTCACCTCAGGCTTTGTCCCTACTGAAAGATGCACTGCTATAGTCATCCTTCTCCACAAAGGAGGAGTGACTACAGACCCTGGGAACTAATACTCCATTAGCCTGACAAGTCTGATATGCAAAGCTAGGGAATGGATCATCATGGACCTAATAAACAAGGATATAGGGAATCTCCAAACTCTGGATCCACACAGTTTGGTTTTGTGAAGGGTAGATCATGCCTGTTCAACTTGTTTGACTTCTTTGAGTCAGTCACCAGAGCTGTGGATGAAGACAAGGTGGTTCATACAGCCTACCTTGATCTGGCCAAGGCCTTTTATACCTTTCCCCTCTCAGGAAAGCATAGAAAAACTCAGTAAGCTACCCATCAACCCCTATATTACTAGGTGAGTTGCAAATTGGCTCACAGATAGAACCCAGACTGTGAAAGTAGCTGACTCCAAATCAGACTGCCAACCAGTCACAAGTGGAGTCCCACAGAGATCGGTCCTGGATCCTCTCGTGTTTGGTATCTACTTTGCAGAAGTCCAGGCCAAAACAAAGGGACTCTGCCTGACAAAGTTCACAGACGATTGCAAGTTGGGAGCCATTATTAACTCGCCAAGTGATGTTGACATCCTACAGGAAGGTCTCACTGAGACCAACGACTGGTGTCAGAACCATGGCCTTAAGCTCACTGCTAAAAAATGTGCCATCATCCCCTTTGTGAAAAACCCAGTTCCCATGAACTACCACAACAATGGTAGTCCACTGAACACAGAAGGTGTTATAAGAGATCTGGGAACACAGATTGACAGCAGCCTCTCTTTTGACCACCACACTGCCACTGTGGTCAAAAAGCCCTTTGTGGCACATCTCATTACTAAGGGTTTTGCATCCAGGAAGAAAGAGGTCATTGTCTCCATCAAGTACAATGCCACATTTGGCATGTACCTCACTAGACACCTGCAACAACTGGAAAGGCCACAAAAGTACCTCACAAAGAGGATCCTAGGCCTTAAATACTTGTCCTATATAGACAGACTCAAAAAACTCCAACTATTCTCTGTCTCATATTGCCTACTTAGAGACGATCGCTGCTTGACATACAAAGCCATGTCTGACCCAACTCTGTTAGAAATGCTACATCTAAAGAAATCCTAATCCCTACACACCACACCCTCCAAAGATCTCAACCTCATTACCACAATCTACAGAACATGCTGGAGGGACAGGTTCATAACCCAGAGACTGCCCATCTTATGGAATAGACTTCCCATACATGTCAAACAGAGCACCGCACTGGCCCTCTTCAAGAGAAATCTTGATGAGTGGATGGGAAATAGAAAATGTATCCCAGGGATCACTCCAATGGCTCTACTTGACAGAGGCAGTGAAAACTAAGGTCGGGTGGCATGATGCCAAGGTAATCCTATGGGCTAGGCTTGTAAAGGCTCCAGGGCCATTAGCCTAGTACACACATATGAACCTATGAACATTTGTCATCTTTGCTATGTTCGACAGGCTCTTCATAAATTCTTCTCCAAAGTCACACCCTGACTAGTTAAACTGTATGACCCACTGGAACTCATGCATGTGCATCTCACCAAAAAGAGGGTCATGTACCATATACTTGCAACCTAAGGTCCCCCTCCATGTCCCAGGAAACTAATACTACCTGTTGCAATGTACTACAGTCCCTCACCATTCAACTCAATATGATATCCATGGGGAATCTCAACTACCCCTCTACACATTGCAAATCCTACACCACCTGAAATGCATAAGGCCAGTGATTCTTAAACTTTGTTATTACCAAAATCCTGGAACAGTTGGTCCATTCTCTTACCAGGGATACAAACAAGGAGGCCGATCTTCCTCACTCAATGTAATGTATTTGCTCATCAGACCTGACCATAAGGCATTATTACTTGAAATAAAAATTAAATCCAGGGATTGAATGAAACCCAAATCCTTTAGGAACCATTTCAAAGCTAACATCTCTCTTCTAAGTGATACATTAGGTAAATTCCAAGCACCTGCAAACACAGTAAACACCATAGCATATGCTGAGCTATATACAAAATCTCTGTACATCCATACTGATAGCTTTATAGAATGAGCTGTGCCCACTTGTATTAAGAATAGGTCAAACTTAAAAGACAAGCCACCATGACGGAATCACAGTATCAATCAGTTATACAACAAAAGAATAAAACTCTTGGCCAAGCGTAAGAGGAACACAGCCATACATAATAAAAGCTCCCTGAGCAATCTAAACAGGCAGGTAAAAGAGTTAATTAATACTTCAAAGCCTAAATATGAAGAAAAAAATAACTTCTCAGGCAAAGGACAACAATGCAACTTTCTACAGTTACATCAGCAACCTCATGGGAAATATGCAACAATGTGCAGAACATATTGTAAATGGCATCACCCACACTGATTTGGAGGCCATTGTCAACCTTTTGGCTGACAGGTTCAGCTCAACCCCCACACACACACACACACACACACACACACACACACACACACACTCTCCCACAATAGTGCAAAGGATATACTGCATACCACAATCCCCCAGACATTACAAGGGATCATCAATGTATTTTCCAAGGCCAAAATCACTGCATTAATGGGCCTCAGTAATGTCCCGGAATGTTTAATAAATAGCATGAAACATGACCTGTCTGGTCCACGTGAATCACTTTTCAACTGGAGCCTACATTCAGATTTTGTGCCCAAGGAATGGAAGATGGCTTCAGTCATTCCTCTGCACAAAGGAGGTCCAATCTGTAACTACAGGCCCATAAGTTTTACCATCTTCATATGTAAGGTCATGGAAAGAATCATCATGGATAGGATAAATGAGAACATAGGTAATCTGCAAATGCTGGACCCATCATAGTTCAGCCTTGTTAAAGGAAGGTCATTCCTTGTCAATCTGGTGGACTGTTTTGAGAGGGTCACTAAAGCATTGGATGAAGGCAAGACTGTTCACACAGCGAACCTTGGCCTGGCAAAGACTTTTGATATGATACCCCACTCAGGCAAGCTCACTAATTTAGGCATAAACCCTTTAATCACCCACTAGATAGCCAACTGGCCCACTGATTGGACCCAGGAGGTCAAAACAGGTGATGCAAGTCACTAGCAGAGTTTCCCAGGGCTCAGTACTGGGCCTGCTCATTTTTGGCATCTATTTCTCTGAATGGAAGCAAATGCTGAAAGTTCATGTCTGACTGAGTTTGCAGATGATTGCAAGCTGGGTGTTATCATTGACTCCAATGCAGACACTAGCATTCTTCAAGAAGGTCTATCTTGA
Organism: Protopterus annectens; assembly: GCF_019279795.1. NCBI lineage: Eukaryota > Metazoa > Chordata > Ceratodontiformes > Protopteridae > Protopterus > Protopterus annectens. The sequence goes on along the minus strand of NC_056729.1, from coordinate 1,092,615,934 downwards.
CTAACAAATGATGGCAAAGCATGGTCTTAAGTTCAATGCTAAAAAGTGCATAATTGTACCCTTTGGGATATCAATCATCCTTGCTAATTACCATGATGATAATGTGCCGCTAAGAGTCAACTCACTGGTCAGGGATCTGGTTTGGCATATAGAGAGTAGCCTTACCTTAGACCAACACATGTCCACAGTGGTGAGGAAATCCTTTTATGTTATGCAACCTACAAGCAAGGGCATGGAATCTAGGTCCAGGGAGGCCATCATACCACTGTACTCGGCCCACATCAGACCTATCACAAAGTATAATGCCACCTCCGTTATGTACCTGACCAGAAACATACAGCAACTGGAATGTCCACAAAGATTCCTTGCAAAAAGAATACAAAGAGTAGATCTAATGTCCTACACTGATCATCTCAAAGCTCTGTCTCTTTACTCATTATCATACAGACTTCTGAGAGGTGATCTTTGCTTTGCATACAAGGCATTCCTAGATCCTGTTTTGATGAACCTTTGCACAGCCACAAAACAAACAGCATCAGAACTACTAGACTAAAAGACTTAAATTTTGCTTGTGGGATAAACAGAGCATGGTGGAGAGATGAGACAGATATGCGTCTCAGAGAATTACCATTCTCTGCAACAGGCTCCGTGTCCATGTGAAGTAGAGTTCTTCCATATCCCTTTTAATCCTATTTTAATCCTTCTATATGGCACACCTCATCACTAAGGGCTTTTCATCCAGAAAAAAGGAGATCATTATCCCATTGTATTCATCCCTCATTAGACCCATTATAGAGTACAATGCCCCGTTTGGTATGTACCTCACAAGACATCTGCAACAACTGGAAAGGCCACAGAAATACCCCATTAAAAGAATCACAGGCCTAAAGCAGATGCCCTTTGCTGACTGTCTAAAAAATCTGCACCTATACTCTGTCACATATCACCTACTCGGAGGCGTTCTCTGCTTAACATACAAGGCTATGTCAAACCCAGTGCTGTTGGACATGCTACACTTAAAGAAATCCCAATCGCTCATAGCCACATGCTCCAGGGATCTAAACCTGGTCATCACAATGAACAAAACATGCTGGAGAGATAGGTTCCTGACCCAGAGCCTCCTCATACTCTGGAATAGACTGCCCATACATGCCAAGCTGAGCACCTCTTTGGCCGTCTTCAAAAGGAACTTTGATGATTGAATGGGAGATAGGAAATTCACCCCAGGGATCACTTCAGTCACCTTGCTAGACAGGGGACCAGGGAAGTAAATATTCTGGGAATAAATAGCCAGGGAATTGCTATGGCTAGGCTTGTATAGGCCGTAGGGCTGATAGCCTAGCACCAGCCTATGAACCTATAAAGCACAATTTGGACCAATGGATGGGTAATCAGAAATTCACCCCAAGTATGGCTCCTATGTCTCTGATGAACAGAAGCAATCAGTAAATCACCACCTATATAAATCAAATGTGTGGGTCACATTTGGGTTGAACAGCTAGGCTTATAAGGGCCTTACTGGGTGATAGTCTAGTATACACCTATGAACCTATGAACATATGAACATCTTAATAACTTATGTTATTTCCCCTTTTCTTTCCTCAGGTTACAGTTAAAAATCTCCTACCATCACAATTGATATATTTACTAGCACAAATGTTATGATGCCTTCAACCATTTCCTCTCTTTTCTCTCTGTCATATTAGAATATGCATAGATCACTATTAATCCTATATATTTTTGTCTCAGTCTCAAATCACATATCACTACCCCTCTTGATGCTATCATTGTTAAATCTAAAATTCTTATTTCCTTTTTGTAAGAATTTCGATTTCAGAACATGTCTCATTTCCAACTGATTGAATAGTTTGCCCGCCTCCAAAGCACACACACAAACACCCACACGCACTTTTTTTTTCGTTCTTACATTTGGTATCTAGCAAGCAAAAAGCATCCATTTTTATTTTTCACACCATTGCACCACCGGCACCAAAATTCTTATATACTTCCTAAAGCTATTCACATTTAATGGTAACATTCCTATATATCCTTTTCCTTTTTGTGTAAATGTTTTAATACGAGAACTTTTTTTCTTTTCCTTCTCTGAAGTCTCCCACCAACTGATTTTTCACTATCTCATTTTATTTTATTCACTGGTTTTTAGTTGTTAGTGTCTTTTTAAGAAAAACTATGTATAATAATTTATCATGTTGCCCAACTGATCACATGATTTGGTTTTGAGTATTTAAGCAATGTAATTCATATTTTTTTTTGTTCTGAAGAGGCCCTGATATGTGAGCTGGACAAAAGTACTTAACAAAACAGTTTAATAAAGTGATGATAATAAATTCTCCCACTGTTTTTTCTGGATTTTTGCTGTGGTTTAAGCTGTTTTTTTTTTCATTTTTTTGGTTATTATCACCACTGGCTGCACTTGTTGGTGATTTTTCACTATCTTGTTCTTGTTCTATTATTCCAATTTCACTCTCTTCTTCACCTTGTAAAATTCCAAATCTCTTCTCTTCCTGTCTATTAACAACTTCACTTTGAACTGTTATTTGTCTTCAAAGTATCTTTTCGTTCTTTAGTCTTTCTTCCATAACCCCTACCACTTTCTCTTTCAGTGTTTCTGTCATAATATTTTCTGCTGTTAGTTGTTCTTCTGAACTTTCTTTGTCAGCAAATCTTTTCTTTTCTTATGTGGAACAGTCAAACCAGAAGTTTCCAAATTCTTTCCATTTTCTGCAAAACAACTTACAGATTTTTGGTGTATGTCCCCTCTCCCTGCATTGGCCAAACCATCATTTGTAACAATTTTGTACTAAGGAATTTTCATCCCCAGAAATAAAATGTTTTGGATTGACCCCAGTACCTAATAAATCCTGTTATAATTTATAGTTACTGTATTTGAAATATGCTGAATTTTCCCATCCTTAGCATCCATTTCTGCCCACACTTCCCAACTCCAAATCCATACATTTATTTAATCATATATTTGTTTAATTTCATGTACTTTACTACACAGTGAAAGATAAAAACAGTGTTATTCCATACTCAGCCTTATCTGAAGTCCTAAACTGCAAATTTATTTTTTTTTGTAGTTCTAGTCCCAAGCTCTGAAATACATACTCATTTCATGGTGTTATTGGATTTTTTTTCAGTCTTAGTCATAAATTTTTCCAGCAGGTTAAAGTTTTTAAATGTCACTTCACAAAACATGTTCAGCTCCCAAATGAATCAATGTTCTTATGACTTTAATGTTAAACCCTAGTAGCAAAATAATGCTGTCCATAATGTCACACCATTTCAAACTGCCATCATATTTACTTTTTATTGTTAGGACTGGTTGTCTTCTCTGTGGCTGTTGAGAAAATGCAATTGTTTGTACCCTCTCAGTTCCTTCTTCTCTTCTTCCTTGCTTTGCTGCATTTGCATAACTTTTTGCTTATAACCAAAAGACCCTGTTGTAGAAGTAAACCCTGAACACTGGCTATTCCACCAGTGGATAATACCTCTACTGTTTTCCCTTTACCAGCAGTTGTTTGTGTTTTCAATTTCGCAGTTTGTTCTTTTAACAAATAACTCTGCTGCAGAGGTAAACTCTAAACAATCTCTACTCTACTAGCTAAAAACCACTGTCATTGTTTTCCCCTCACCAGCAGTTGTTTGAGTTCCCAGTCTCTCATTATCTTCTTTCTATAATACTCTGTCCACTATGCCACTCTGTCTAGCTTCTTATTCCTTTGGGTCTTCCTGGTTCATCAAATTTATCAACACTCGTGTCTCCAGCCCTCCATTGTCCAACTTTGTAACAGTTATTTTATCTCCTTCTCCTTCTGCCAGTATGTATTTTTTGTGCTTTTTTGTTTAGTTCTGCTGCATTCTTCCCTATCATGGGATTTCCAAAACTGTAGTAGCAGTCCTCCAGCATCACCTAGCACCTCCAGAGAGTGATTCACTTCCTCTCTTCCAAAGAGTAGGGGTTCTTTATTTATATACATATTTACAAATTTATACAAATGTTTAATGTCATTTTCAGTTTTCATATTTTTACACATAAAACTTGCCATTCATGTATATACTTATTTTTATATTGACCTCCAGTCATTTTCCAAAACCATAATATAATTTTTTATATTAATGACGATATCCAAGTTCCATTAAACACAGTTTCATCAATTCTTTCATTCCATAATACCCTTACTACATAAAACACTTTTTTGTCTAAGTCCTCTTTTGATTTTTGTTTATATTTTCATAGTATCCATAGTCAGTCATCTCCATACTTATATCCTCAGTGTTCTTGACATTTAAAAAAAAAAAAAACTTTCTATACATAATTTATTCCGCAGCGTTTAACTCTTTCACATTTTAGAAAAATACACATGTTCTATTGTTTCTTCTTCCACACAATACAAACATATTATTTCCCTTTCTTTTTTAAGGCATATTTTCTTTTAGATGGTGGTTAGCACACAGCATTAAAAATACATCTAAAAGAAAATATGCCTTAAAAAAGAAAGGGAAAGAATATGTTTGTATTGTGTGGAATATTTTTTATTTTTGAGCAATAAAAAATGGCTGTGGTTAAAACTGGTGATAGTGTTATTTTTTTTTTTTTTAGCCATTATTTTCAGGTCCTGGAAAACAGGACCAAAGGACACCGAAAAGTTTTTATCAGTCTGCAGACATAAACTCTGGTCTTTCTATGAGGACAGTCCTCAACTGGTTGCATTCAAAAAACAAAAACTTGCACACTTTATACTCTGATACAACTATCTTTTTTTAACCTGCTAAGCCAAACGGAACAGTAATCTTAAGTTATAAGCAAACTTAAATAAAAACCTTAACAATTACAGTCTTAGCAAATGTGGACCATTTTCTATTATTGTCACTCACAGTGGACCTAATCTTTGAGGATATTTCATCTGTTAAGGTATGCTATATGAGTGCTGATGTCTTGTGCTTTTATTGTTCTCCTGTTTTAGTTCTTTGGGAATATGGCTTTGTTAATTGCCATGGTTGAACAAAGTGTATAATACAAAAAAGGAATACTAAAATGATATGGAATTAATTAACTAATTTGAGATGGCATAAAAAGTTTTAGAAAAGGGGCCTTATACATTAATAGCCAAAAAATGAAGTGTGGACATTAATCACTTCATTAACTATTGATTTTTTTTCCTGATTAAATAAGTAAATGTCTAAAATCCCTCAACACTCTGTAGCTTCGAATACTGCAGTCTGTTACAGTTTATGACCATTAGGTAATTGTTTTACAGTTACCCCTTTATTCCACCTATGGTGTATATACCTGACTGAATTGATAACATCAAACAGGATTGTCAAAGATAAGGCACTGATTCAATCAGAATGGTTATAGCGAGATTATCAAACAGAAGTTGATTACACTGACTACATTTTGAAATACAGATTGAAGAATTTATTATTTATTTCTTAATCTACAAACTGTTTTTGCCCCACTAAGGAAAAAAGGCTTTTAGGTTGGCTCGCATTTTACAGAGGTGCTATTATATATAATGCAGCTTGCCTAATCTTTATCCTACCAAACATGCATGTATACAAAATCTTTATAAACGTTGTAGATAAATGAAAGTCACTTTAAGTTTGTCCCAACTCACTATGCAGCCCAGAACTCCCAAACTGGCAATGGAAGGCAAACAAACCACTGCCCCATTACATAACTAACGGAACCATTTCCAAACATTCAGAGGAGGCTCTCCTTACTGCTCTTTTACTGGATCTCCATTTTACATGGCAACTTGTCCTGTTTGAGCATTTACCATTTTTATTATGCCTTTAACCAGCATACAGAACTCTCTCTACCTCTCAAAACTATAAGGACAAAGCCCTAAAAAAGTACCCTGGTCAAGTCCTCAAATTTCCCAAGCTATAAACAGTAGAAACACAATATGGAAAGAGAAGAAAAACTATTTGGCCTTTACAGATAAGCATGCTCATGACTTGCACATGGGGAAATTAGCAAAGATCAGCACTAGCAAAACCTAAATCAGAATGCTGTAGGAACCCACTACAAGATTGTATTGGCAACCCAAAACAATTTTGAAAGTCAATAAAATTCTCATCCAGACACAACATCTTCAGGCCCATTGGTAGTGCAAAGGACTTACCTACAGCAATTATTAAGGTAATCAGGCAAAATAATACTAACCCACCAACAAGCAGTACCACCATGTTCAATTTAACTCACTTCCCATCAGCAAAGCAACCCCTACTTTTACTTAACAGACATTCCTGAAAATGAGGTCAAAGAAGAATCTGACATTTTCTCAAATGCTATTGCTCACTTTTACAAAATTGCACCCACTTCTGCTCAAACTAGGTAAAGATTTAGTAGAATGTCATCTTCCCAAATACTATACCTTTCTGTAACTAACAGAACATTCTCAGACCTTTATGACATATCTTCAGTCATCCCACTGTCTAAAAATCCATTTCCCAAAGCTAATGAAGACCACTCAAATGCAAACCTTGATCCCGTATTGCCAAACCCTGGAAGGAATCTTGTATAACTAAATACTGCAGTTCATTACTGACTATGACATTTTTACTAAGAAACAGCATCATTTCCAACCCAGGTATATTAACCCCGTGTCAAATTTTACTCTTTCAAATGCTATTTATAATAGTATGGACCAAGAAAAGCTTACTGATACTATATTTATAGACCTCAAATGGGCATTCAAATGTGTGCCACATAGCTTATTGCTTCTCAAACTAAGAAAGCTCCATTCCTCATATAAAGCATACTCTTGGTTTAAGGACTACCTTCAGAATAGAATGTTTATTATAAGAACTGATGCTAATCTGAATCTTTTGTATACCAGTAAGGGATTTCCTCAAAGATCCCTTCTGTTTTCTGTCTCACTCTGTCTTTGTCAGTGACATCTCATGCTTGCTGCCCAACCTGATCATCTATATGCTGTAGACATTGTTATCAAAAGGGCCAAGAACACTCAGAATGAAATAGAAGATGCTTTACAGAATGTCTTTAGCCTTCTGTGTAACTGGATGTCTACCAATAAACTAACTCTGAATATTAAAAACATCAGCAGCTGTGTTATTTGTCAACAATACAAGGTTAACAATTGTAATACAATTGAAAATCAAGACACAACTGAAGTACAGTTCCCTTTGTTACCTAACAGAGATACCTCGGCATATTGAAATAGAAATGCAGAATGTCCTTTCCCAGATTAACATTTTAAATAAGATATTGCATCTCTTAACCAAAGAAGCAAGATATGCCATAGTCTTCAAAATCCTATTGCAGAGTCAGCAGTATTTAATCACACTCATTACTCTATACTTACAATACTTCTCCAGATAGTGGAAAACAGAATTCTATACTTCAAGTCATTCATCTTAACCCTTCACATTAGCACCATTGTCTCATCATAGCTAAGTGTAACTAGCTACCCACAGAATGAAAAGCTGCATTCTTACTAAATATATTTACCTAGAAGTTACTCAATGACCAATACCACCCAGCTCTTAGGCAATGCCTTTACTTTAGAAGCCAAGCTATGACATCTGGAACACAGACAGTTACCCATTGGTGAAACTAACCTATACAGCAACCATAAGAAAAATACCATTTGCTAATGCAGTATCTGAACAGTGGAAAAAAAAAACATACCTCAAAATTTAACTACTGAAACTATACTCAAAATCATTGCAAAAGTACTCAAAAGGCATTAGAAAAAAGAATTCCAATGTAATTGCTTTGACAGTCATGGATAATAGATGCCTCTTACCTTTCTTTCTTCTTCTCACGTCACTTACTTCTGCACTCCGCCTATCTTGTCTGTGCAACACCTTATAATTCCTATGTGCTTACTGCCCTATCACTACTGTGCCACACCTTATAGTATATAGTCCATACCAGTGTCAGAGGTGCAGCAGGTGCAGAAAGCAGTAGGTTCTATTCTGACACCAGGTAGTTGGACTGCTGATACTGCAGCATAGCATAAGGGGGTGCTGTCCTTTGAATGAGACATTTAGTCCAGGTCCCAGCTACCTGAGTTGACGGTAGCAGTGGTAGATGTAAAAGACATCGTGACACTAATCGAAAAGATAAAAGGAAGTTCACTGGCACCCTGTCAAAATTTCCCACAGTAGTACAAATACCACCTTGAAAAGTGGTCACTATCCCAGTGGGTCTAGTCTGGTCAATAAAGGATAAATAAAATTATAATTCTTGTCTGGATATAACCCTAGCATTACTATGCATTACCTTATAATTCCTATCTGGTTATTGACCTAACACTACTGTGCAACACCTTATAATTCCTATTCAGTTATTACCCTAATATACTGTGCAATGCTTTATAGTTCCTATCCATTATTGCCCAAGTACTACTAGACATCATTTTATAATTCCTAACCAGCTATTACGCTAATACTACTGTGCAAAACCTGATATTTCCTGTCTGGTCATTACCCTAATAATACTGTGCAATACCTTATAATTCCTATCCATTTATTACCCTAACACTGTTGTACAACATCATATCATTTCTATCTGCTTATTACCCTAACACACTGTGCAACAGTTTATAATTCCTATCTGATTCTTACCAAAATACCACTCCCTATCACTTCATAATCCCTTTCCAGTTATTACACTATCACTACAGTGTATCACCTTATAATTCCTATCAGATTACTACCCAAAGAGTTCTGTGTAACACTTTATAATTCCTACCCAGTTATCACCCAAACACTACTCTGAAACACTTTACAATGTATAGCCTATGTCAGTGTCAATGGTGCAAAAGGTAGAGAAAGCAGTAGGTTCTATTCTCACACTGGATAGTTGGATTATTGACACAGCAGTGCGGCATAAGGAGATTAATGCACTTCCGATTGTGTCATCATTCAGATGAGACTTTAAATCAAGGTTCCATCTGCTTCAGTTGGCTGGAGCTGAGGTAGATGTAAAATATCCCATGGCACTAATCAAAAAGATAAGGGGAAGTTCTCAGACACCCTGTAAAAATTTCTTTAAGAAGTATATACACAACCTTGGGTCTCCCTTGAAAAGAGGCCACTATCCTGGTGGAACTAACCCAATTAGCAAAGGAGAAATGCAATTTTAATTCCTCTCCTGATTATTGCTCTAGCACTATATTGAAACACCTTATAATTCCTATATGATTATTACCCTAACAATACTGTGCAACACTTTATAATTCCTATATGATTATTACCCTAAAAATACTGTACAACAGTTTATAATTCCTATATGATTATTTCTCTAAAATACTGTGCAACACCGTATAATTTCTATATGATTATTACCCTAAAAATACTGTACTACACCTTATAATTCCTATATGATTATAACCTAAAAATACTGTGCAACATCTTATAATTCCTATATGATTATTACTGTAAATATACTGTGCAACACCTTATAATTCCTATCCAGTTATCATCACTACTGTGCAATACATTATAATTCCTGGGCCGGATTCACGAAGGCTTGCACGGAGTCTAAGAGTAGAGTAAGACTCCATGCAGCCAACATGTCTTCCGAGAGATCCAGGAACAGCTGGCAGGGGCGTGTACGAGAGCTCCAAAAACTCCTCTTACATGGACAGGGCTAGGATATGCAAATTACCTCATTTGCTGCTGAAAGGAATGCAAATGAGGTAAAATTGCGATTCAGGAAACCCTAACCTGTCCGAGTAAGAGTAGTATTATTTGTAGAAATGTACTCCATTGACAACTGAGTATGGTTCTGCAAATAGCAAAACGGAGCTGTGACAGCCCGAAAAAAAGGATGCATCCAGTTGAGGAAGCATGTCAATGGCCAAAAATATGGCCATTGGCAATGTCCACCGATGCAAATTTAAAATAAAATAACTAAATTTTTTTCCCCGATCGCTGATGTTTAAGCGTAGCACAGCGCCGCACAAACACAGTGCGCTCTAAAAACCAGAAAACCAATAATTGAAATGCATACATGTGGATTTTACAGTAATCCCTAATATACAATGCAAGTGAATGGCAGTCCAAAAACAACATGGCTACGGAGTAGAGGTTGCTAAGGGGGGCAGCTTTGTCTAAGAGATGTAACCAAGCATTAGTAGGTAATCCTATGCAAATGAGGGTAAGGATAGTGAATCACAAGTTTACATAGCAAATGAGCACAGTCAGTGTAGTGTAGGAGTAGGATAAGGGGTGTAACAGAGTAGAAGATACGTGACATCATAAGGGGGTATGTCTGACAGAAGTGAAGCTCACTGGAGTAGAGTGGCATGTGTCTGCTGTCAGATGCTAATCACTGGAAGAGGTGTGTCAATAGGTACCCTAGGTAAAGTCAAGAAATTGAAGGTGTATGCCGTGAACAACACCAAAGTTTCTTGTAGAAATGCCTGCAACGTGTATGCACACGTGTGCACACCTGTAAAACCGAGTAAGCCTGTGTGCACGCATGTGCACCTGTGTGCGTGCGTTTAAGCCGGAGTAAGCAAGTGTAAGGATGTTGAAACCCGTGTAAGTGTGTTTGTGCCTTTGTGCATGTGTGTTAGCAAGAATAAGTAAGTTGTAGCCCGTGTAACTATTTGTGCACGCGTGTGAGCTGGTGTGCGCGTATTTGCGCTTGTGTGCGCAGTGCTGCCCCCTGAGGAAACAGAGAGGGAAAACAAAGCACAACAAATAGTAGGAAGTTAACCAGGGAGTATTAGCAGAGCTAGCAGGTGAAAACAATAAGAATCGGGCAATTACACAGGCAGTACACTAGCCCAGCCCAGCCCAGCACATAAAGCTCAGCAAACAACTTCCCAGTATGTTTTTCTCAGAGGCACTGCAACACTGCAGTAAGTTAATAGAAGTGAAAACTGAAAAAGCTTTACAGAGACAAAGAAATGTTAGGGGCTGCCATTGCTGTTATAAGGCAACATATGCAGCATGCTGAGGGTGTTGACAATGCGGATGCTGCTGAGCAACCCACAGTGAGGAGACGGAGAAGAGTGTACAGGCCTAGGGTAACCTACCAGGTGCTACATGAGCTGGAGATAGTGGAGCGCTATAGAGTGGGCAGAGACCTCATGGCAGCAAATTGTTGATCTGTGCAGGCCATGCCTCACACACAGAACTAACAGAGGGGAACCCATCCCAGTGGAAACCAAGGTATGTGTTGGCCTAAGAATACTAGCAACAGGTATCTTCCAGAGACCAACTGGCGATATGATGGGGATTTCACAGGCATCAGCGTCCAGGGTTCTGCACCAGTTCCTGAATGCCATGTCAGCACATGTCGGTGATCATGTATATTTCCCCAATTCCAGTGAGGTATTGGCCAGCAATATGCGTCTCTTCCAGCAAATAGCAGAATACCCTGAGGTAGTAGGTGCAATAGACTGCATGCACATTCGCATCAAAGCACCAGCTGGTGAGTGGGGTTGGGTCTACTATAAACACAAGGGTTACCCCTCCATCAACTGCCAGGTCATGTGTGATGCCCAGGGCATAATAATGAATGTGCGTGCTGGCTGCCCTGGAAGCTACCATGACTCCCATATCTGGCATCTGACACAGTTGTACCAGACATTTGCCAATGGGGACATCCGTCATGGTCACCTAGTGGGGGATGCTGGATATGCACTTGAGCCGTGGCTGATGACACCCATCAGAAATGCACACACACCTGAACAGGAATGCCATAATGAGGCACATGAACAAACACGAAATGTAATCGAGCATGTGTTTGGGCTGCTCAAGTCATGGTTCCAGTGCCTGGACACATCTGGTGGAGCCTTGCAGTACTCACCAACTACATGTACACAAATAGTCATGGTATGTGTTATGCTACACAATATGATCCCGTGAAAACAGCTGCAGCAGGAGCAGCATAGGGCTGGGAACAACAGCCCCCCCATCTTTGCCAAGGCCATCACAGGCAGTGACTCAGAGGAGGAACAACCTGAGCCTGCTCCAGTAGGCAGAAGGAGGCGTGCCCAGTATGCTTTGGCCTTGGCAAAGAGCCAGCACATAGCATATACACTGGCTCAGTAGGAACCCTGGAAATTATACCTCTCTCCAACTCGCACATATATTAAAAGGGATGCCTAACTTGACACTACCTGTTAACAAACATGTATAGGGAGTGTAAAATGTGCATCCGACATAGGCAGCCCTGCAGCACCACCTGAGGCATGAATGCTATGTGTTAAGCAATATAAAGCAGTGCTAAACAGCTCTCACCACTATTTACTATATGTAAACAAAATTGCACATACTAAGTAGCACAAATACAGGCAATGTTGAGCAATATTGGGCACTGTTCAGCAATGTTGGTCAACATTGATCAATGTTGTGCAAGCCTGGTCAAATCTGGGCATAGTTCAGCAAAAGCAGGTAAACATGTTCATATTTGCTTCACTTTTCTTGAAGCAGTCTGTTCTGCCATGTATGAAAATATGAAGCAGTGACAATCCTCGAACCCAGGATACAGTGCACTATAGTCATAGTACAGAACCACTAAACCATGACAGCATGTCAATGGTCAGCTTGTATGAAAAAATGTTGATAAGTCTATGCAAAGTATCTCATGGAAACCTTGCAGGCATAGCATAATTCCTGTCGAGTTAAGACACAAAGGTGAGGCCTGCAGTAAGAATAGAACCTGATATTCAACACACATATAGTATAAATGTTAATTTTGATAATATTCACACACATCAACAAATGTAGTGGACCTCAGACAGCAACATACTGCAAGGTCACACTGGGCATGCTTACACACTTGAATATATGAGACAAATGTCAGGCAACAAAACACTGAAAGTCTGAACTGGGCATGCTCACACACTTAGGGCATGTCTGAGTACAGCAGTGAGCCACACATATCCGTCAGTTGCATGTGTCAACCCAGGAACCTCGCACTATTCACCAATCTGCCATGTGCACACAGTTATATGACAACAGACACATATATAATATGATGAAACCCTGTCATAATCAAATATGTTATGCAGATACTTAGGTTGTTCATAGAAAGTGGGAAAGCAAAGAAGAAACAAAACCTGAAATCAGTACCATCACTGAACAATGTGCATCACAAACATTATCATAGGTTCAGAGGATGACACTAGGCTATCTGCCCTAGGGCATGTATATGCCTAGCCACAGTGTGTTTGGCTTTTGCAACCCTGCTAGATTAGTAGACTGTGCCTGTGAACAGTAGGTCACACAAGATATCCCACATATGTTCATTTTATTCTGCCTCTGTCTAACAGGGACCCAGAACATATCCCAGGGCTAAACATACGATCACCTATCCACCTGTCAAGATATCACCTGTAGGTGGTCAGTGTGGGTCTCTGCATATGTGGGACTGGGATCTCATTCCCAAGTGAGTGGAGCCTCTGGGATGGAAATCTGCCCCTCCAGCATGTCCTATTAACATCAGTGCTGACGTTCCCATCCCTGGAGCGTGTAGCTGTAAGGGACTTTGATATCCTGAGGTGAAGCCTGTCAATCAATGTTGTGATGGACATGGCTTCAAACAGGCACAGATCGCATCCAAGTAGGCAGTAAGCAACTGAGGAGAGCTATGGACACCATAGCCAAACTGCGCATACCATCTGTGTGAGTCCCTAGATCCACTTGGTTCGGTACATTTGTGGAGATTACAGTTGCTGCAGGTGTTGGGTAAGGTACATCCAAAATGGGCCATTGTATCCAAGCATGGGCCTGATGAGTATAGGGGCACAATGACCCCACCTGATCTAGATGTAAAACCGTATGGGATAAGGTGGGCTATATAGAAGGTGTGTCCAACAACACTGGCAACATGAATATCAAAGACAAGAGTACTAACTATTCATGTCCCCAAATCACAAATCACACACACCATACATGATGTATCATCACCTATGTGGTAATGTGTGGGCACGTTGTTACTACCAAAGGTGATGACTATGTATCTAATGGAAAGGATCTGTAGGCCATGGCTCTGGCACCAGTTATCCATCTCTGTGAGACCCTTTTTGAGGATGCTTGTGCCAGCTGTGGAGTCGATTATGGCACACAGTTTGCAGTCATCTGTGAACATGGTCAGCCATATTCCTCCTGTGTTAGCCAGTATGTCTGAAAAATATATACGGAACAAGAGAGGTCCCAGGACTGAGCCCTGTGGGATGCCATGTTTAATTGGTGTATAGTCAGACATGGCACCTTCAATACTGACCATGTGGGTGCTATCCTTGATCCAGTTAGCAACCCATCTTGTGACATATGTGTAGATATTGAAGCTGGTGAGCTTATGTATAATGGCTGAGTGGGGTATTGTGTTGAACTGTTGTGCGAGCTCCAGGTAGGCTGTGTGGACAACCCTCTGTACGTCTATGGACCTGTTAACTGTTTAAAGACATCAAACAGGTGCAAGAGGCAAGATCTGCCCACAACAAAGCCAAATTGTGTAGGATCCAGTGTCTGTAGGTTCACAATGTCTATGTGTATGTGTTCCATGGCGATATGCTCCATAGCTTAGCAGACCAGGATAGTTAGGCATATAGTAAGATATTGTCCAGGTTCCCTTGTGGCACCACCACTGTGGAGCGGGAACACTGTTGCTGTATGCCATTTCTTGGGTACATATCCTGTAGTAACTCTGATATTGAACAATGACATAATGTGAATGTGAATTTCGTCATGAATCCCGTGTAAGCCGCAGGCCAGGACACCATCTGGTCCCATTGATGCTGCGTTGTCTGCTATGGAGAGGGTAGCACTCACCTGTTAATCTGTGATGTCAGGGAGGCTACACCCTGTTGGGATGGACATGTGCACTGCGGGGGAGATGGTGGGGAAACATTTCTGCTGAACCTGTTTGCCAGGATGTTTGCAATGTCAGTGGGTTCACTGTATGTTTTGTCATTATGCAGTAACTCACAGCATATCTGTGAGTTTCCACCCAGGTCCCTGACATAACTAAAGAAGGGCTTGTGATTGTCCATAGTGTCTTTTGCAAGTGTCCGTTAGAAGTGGCCCTTAGATGAATCAACAAGTGATCGTAGCTATTCCATAGTACTGATCAGAGATGTCTTCTTGATTGGGATTGTGCTCTATCATGTAGTATCCTCCTCCTGTCCTTGTATAGCTCATTAATGGCCATGGTCCACCAGACAGGTCCCCTGCCTTTGGAGGAGTGAGTCTTGTAGTTATCTGGGATAGCACGATCCATGCATTCCAGTAGTTGTCCATAGAATGTGTTTGTAAAGGATTAAGTGGTCTGAGCCATAATTAACACTGTCCCAAGGTCTTTGATGGATACCACCTCGGTTTGTATAAGTGTGACGTTTGTTTATGAGAAGTACTTCACTGAGATCACCTAGGATGTGTGTGTGTATGGGATATGTATGTCCAGTGAGATGAATGTATGTTCTGACCTTAAAAATAAGGGGTATACCTCTGGTGTGGAACATAGAGTCCCCATGTTGGTGATGATCAGGTCCCACAAGTTTTAACCCCCTGTGGTTGTGGTGACCAGTTCTGCCATAGCATTTGAGTCTATAAATCCTAGCAACTGTTGTGCGAGGGTGTCGGTGCTTGAGTAGTATTCCCAGTCAATGTTTGTGTATTTGAAGTCACTCAATATAATGGTGTATGGAGAGACCCTCACATTCCCCAGTGTTCCCAGGAATATTGAGTATTGTTCCCAAGTTTTGGAGTGCGGTCTGTAGCAGTCTACAAACTATAATGCAGTTTGGCCCACTGTCAGTTGCACATGTACGTTCTCCGATGCTTTGTGCAGTGCTACAACCAGGAGGAGTGTGTATGAATGATGTATATGGATACCCTCCCTATTGTTGTTGGCCGGTCCGAGTCTTGTGTCCAAAAAGCATGGTATGAAGTAAAACCTGGTAGTGCTGGTGTGTTTTTGGGAGCCTTAACCAGATGTCTGTTAGTGCAGATATATCGACAGTCTCCATACTGATGTGAGTCCTGAGTGCATGCATTCTGAGGGTTAGACATCTGTTGCTGAGCAGCATTACTCTCCGTTTCCTTTACCCTGTAACGTCCATGGAGGTGGTTTTGTCTTCTGACCCTCACTTCAAACAGCCACAATGGGTGTGGCAAGAGCCTTAGCCAGTCTGTGAAAGCCTAGGGGTGACAGGTGCATGGCATCCATAGCGAATCTACGTGGCATGTTGAGCATGTAATCCCAGGCTAACAGACACTGGATCCCCTTTGAATGACACCAATATGTTAGCCAATTGTTAAAAGTTATCAGTTTGTCTGTATACTGTGACATAATTCTTGGTGAGGGTAAGATGCTACACAAGGTCAGGATCATACTGGCCTGGGCTACTTGATCAGAGAGCTCCTCTATGTCTCTTGTCATGTAGTCCAGGGAGGAATGTCTGATGGTTTACACACCAACATGGTCAATGATGGAGCCATATTTGTACTTGCAGTGGACTGACAAGAGTGCACGTGTCATGTGGCAGATCCTGGCACCCAACAGACAGTACAAAGTGAACTTCTCCTTGTTCAGCCTGGTGAGTGGGATGCCAGTGTGACCAACAATTACAGTCACCTATTACAAGTGTATTAGGTGTGTTGTGTAGGCCTAAGGGCAGTGACTGTGTGGCACACTGACTTGTGAACTATGTGATATGTGTGTATAGTTGTGGGTTAGCAGTTATTTGGGTGTCTGCTTTGGATGTCTCTGCTGCTTAGGCAGAGTATATTTAGAGGCTCCGAGTATGTGTTTGTGTGGTAATGTATTTGGTTTGCTGTCATCATAAGTCCATGTGAGACTGGATTTGTGGTATGTGTGGTTACCTTCACCACCTAATAGACTGTGCCAGTCACGGCTTGGGAGAGCTCAGCCTCCTGTCTGTCTATACAGTTGCATCTCCCACATATATCTGAGCTTGTTGGTAAGAGGACAGGGTTCTCTGTGTACATAAGGCAGTTGTAACAATGCGTTATAATTCCAATATGCACCAGCTGGACTGGAGAGTACACACGAAACTGACGTTTGGACATGCCAGGATATAATGACATACACAGTTGACTGATCACAAAGGATCAGTAGTGTGTTAAGTGTGTAAAAGAGTATAACAGGGGTTTAGTGTTCAGGGTTGTCGTTGCTTTGGAAAGATTAACTGCGAAGAAGTACAGACAGAACCATTACACCTCCTTCAGCTATGTCAAAAATAGCAATGTACAGTCATATATGTCCTGAGTCACGGTCAACTGTACCTGACTGACAATGTCGACATCCTCTCAGACAGGCCCATACATACATACCCACCTCCCAGTGACAAAAGGCTCTATCATCATACCAGGAAATATCACATGTAGAATGTGTAAACTGCTCCTCCCAAAGCCAAATGAATCCCATCACGTAGATAACATAGTTTCCCCATATGTGTCATAATTGAACAACAGAACAAACAGACCCTGCACCTGAACAGTCTGTTGAGCCTCACACTCTCTACAGGATCTTACACTGTTGAATGCGTTACAGTAACATGTGGCACACCCCACAAGTGTTGGTGCACAACAGACCATGGGAACTATAGTCCTATAAGCCTATGAAGTCTGAACTGCTAGGCCATGGAATCCATCATGATTGCAGTCAGGAACAGAGCTATTGTTATCCCACAAGCACACAACCCAAACATCTGTGGTATGTTAATGAGCAGATCATGTTCCCCAAACCTGCTAAATAGTTTTCAAGGCAGCCACCCAGAACATACATCACTGAAAGGAGCAACACACGTCCCACATAGACTTTGAATAGGCCTTTATCAACATCACAGACACATGTTGTATCCACAAAATCAACAATCTGTGCATATATATGTATTGTCATATGAAGGAATGGAATTTGTCCACAGATAGATCACACAAGCTATGAATTGTGGATTCCTGTTCAAGCTGTTCACACCTGCTGACCCACTTGGTTAATTCCTGGGATTGCATCAAACTAAGTGCACACACATTACCATGTCCAATCTGATAATGTCAGCATCCTACAAATATAGCAGGATAATAGAAACCACACAGGAAAGTATATAGTGTGTCGTGTTAATACATATCTCTCTAGTATCATAACATAGTTCGGTAGGGATTTGAATCCTGCAATTGCTGTGTGTGTGGGGGTGTATGTGTATGTGTGTGATTCCCTTTGGGAGGAGTGGCCTTTTTGTAGACTTTCACAACACATTAAAAGAGGTGAGAACCTCTTTGCCATGTCTGATGATGTCAGTATCCCACAAATACAGCAGTGGAGATTATAGCACTTAGCAAAGCATGTAGCACATTGTGTTAAAGTATATCTCACTAGTATCATAACATAGTTAGGTAGGGGTTTGAATCCTGCAGTTGCTGAGTGTGTGTGTGTGTGTGTGTGTGTGTGTGTGTGTGTGTGTGTGTGATTCCCTTTGAGAGGAATGGCCTTTTTCGTCACTGTGTAAACACATTAGAAGAGGTTAATTCCTCTTTGCCAAGTGTGATGATGTCAGTATCCCACAAATACAGCTTTGGAAAAGAATACTCCCAGTAAAGCATATAGCATGGCGTGTTAATGCATATCTCACTAATGTCATAACATGGTTAGGTAGGGGTTTGAATCTTGAAATTGCTGACTATGCATGCATGTAAATTCCTTTTGAGAGGAGTGGCCTTTTTGGAGACTGTGTAAACACATTAGAAGAGGTGAATTCCTCTTTTGCTGGTTTGATGAGGTCAGTATCCCACAAATACAGCAGTGGAAATGAAAACTGCCAGTAAAGCATATGGCACATTGTGGTAATGCATATCTGTCTAGTATCATGACATAGGTAGGCAGGGGTCTGAATCCTGCAATTGCTGAGTGTGTGTGTGTGACACTGTTGAGCAATGTGTTGTGGGTTTTGCTTTTACTACTGTATGACATATCAGTAAAACAACAGTATGTGCATTGCACATTGCAGGTATCTGTGTGGCAAATACATGTATGTACATGTGACCTACATTGGTAACTGTGTGGCCAAGACATATATGTACATGTGACCTCATTCACTTCATAGGTGTGAAGCCTGCTGTCAACACAACTACATCTGTTACCAGTGACAGTTGCTGCTGCTGCTTCTTGGACCATAGCTCACATATGTATGTATGTGACAAGTCCAGCCACTGTAGTAAGCTGTGCCCTAGGTCATCTGTGTCACACACACACATGACAGTTGTTATAGAATAGTGTGAGTGTGGGTGTATGCCTGTGACATATGATAGACATGTTCAAACACAACACAGTCTGTAAATAATGGCCAATCCTTGTATATATACAACAACTCCGTGGATATGTATACAGACCCCTTATTGCTTATGTGATACACTGAAGGACATCAGCATAGCTTTGGGAATGTGGATGTCAAAGGACAGATGAAATCACATGTGGCTGTTTGTACACATTGGTACCCCTGCCACATGTGTGCTATGACCAATGTGGTACTATCAGGATACTATGTGTAGTAAATGTGGATGACTATGCTATTGTTGGCTCATAGCTTCACAGCATGGGTTTGTCAACAAGTATCTGTCTGTATGATACCCTTGTGGAGGATAAGTGTATAATCCAGGGAATGCTTTGTTGGCCAATGTAAGCATCACCAGATGTGGACGTACATATCCCTAGTGTGTCTGCTTGTACCTAGGATGGACACATGCCAAACAGTATTGGTCATGGGAATGTGTTGTGGTCATTACCACTGGTAACTGGTATAGTACAGTACCGGAAAGATTCTAATGCTACTGTGTATCCTACAGCTGTGTGTCAGTTGTCAAGACATCATCTAACAATTGATTAAAATCAGGCTGTTGAGGTTATGTACTCTACCAGAATGCTAACCAATGACCGATATCAACAGTATCACCCACAGCATAGTGTCATACCATGTCATACACATATGTGTACCCAAGTTGTGACATATGTGTAGTGACATGCATATTGGACACCAGTAGGAAATATGAAGTATTAACACTGTGTAATACAGGGCATGTCACCCTTCCCATGTGTCCACCATGCACATACATGCAAACAGTGCACCTCCACCATGTTCACAAATGTACACCTTGAAATCTGTACTGCACACATCACACACGTAACATCCACTCACCGACACATGCTGCCAGTACCACACACATCAGCCAACTGGCACATGCGTGGATAATCTATGTTTGGACTGAACACTAGTGTAAACAATACTAAATTGATAATCAGTGCTGTGATGATCATGCCTGCTCAGATACACCTACAAGGATATCATTACACTTTATTGTTCACAACATGCTAACATTGCTACACTGCTAGTAGGTCACCTTGTGCATCAGCACCATGTTATCCTGTTCCTGCATCAATGTCACAGATGACAGGAGGTGGCACAGTTTCATCATATGCACAGGGTGTGTGATTGTTTTTCCAGAGCCCGACAATGAGCCATCCAATCAACATGTGTATGTGTGTGTGTGTGTGTGTGTGTGTGTGTGTGTGTGTGTGTGTGTGTGTGTGTGTGTGTGTGGGACAACAGTACAGTATGGGTCAGTTTTGATGTAATGTGTGTGTGTATGTGTTGCCCTATGTGTTAGTAGTATGTGTGTGTGTCTGCATGCACACATTATCCCTTTGTGGCTACCAAATATGGGAGTTTGTGGGACAGCCACAGACTCTACCTGCCAGGCTGTACAGATCACTGTCTCTGGCCATGGACACAGTACCCATGCCTGGCAGGGGTGACACAGACAGTATCAGGTACTAAGCCAGACTGTGTACTATCGTCAGAGGCAGAGGGATGTTGACTGGACCCATGTCCCTGCTGGGACTGACCAGAGCCACGTGCACATGGTCATCTCGGACGGTCTGACAGCCCAGCCACAACATTGCTGGGGCTGGTATTGGCACTACGGGAGCGGCTGGCACTTGGGTGTGTCTGCGACGACTGCCAGCTGATGATGTTGCTGGCATACATCCACGTTGACGTCCCAGCCATCCTGCACTGTCTTGGCACATGGACATAACATTGCAGAGGACATATAGTGTCTCACCCCAACGTCTATCAATGACATTGGTGTAATTGCGGATGGCACCGGCAAGGTCACGGATACTGTCATTGATCACAGTGTTATGAGCCCTCTGTGCCCTTAGTCCCTGCCTGGTGTACCGTTCCATATGTGCCTGTGCTTGCATCACAGCCCGGAACATACCTGAGGTTGTGAGACCTGTGCAGGCATGCCTGCCAGGGGCATTATGACCAGCGACGCTCCCACAAGAACCCCTGGACATATGCCTATGTGGTACCATTCTGGGTGTCTGGGCATGGCTGCTGTGTGGGGTTGCATGTGCCACAGATACCACACTTTCCTGGTCAATGCCTACTGTATGCTGTTCCTCACCTAAGGCCATTGGTGTTGAGGGATGTAATGGCAGCAATGTGTGCGCATAGATGTGGTGGAAAGCTGTGTACTGTCGATTGGTGGACCACCGACAGACCCTGTCAAACATGCCTGTGCCACTACACATGAATCATCATGGTCACTATTTGTGGCAGTGACCTCAGGTTCCCTGCTGCACCCATCCAACAATACCTCTGCACCTGTGAGAGGGAGACAGGAAGCACACTTTACCATCTGTACAGGATGTTCGCACACATGCACACATGAACACGAACACATGAACACATGCACACATGCACACATGCACACAAATACACTACACATTCAAGTTGACACACACACACACACACACACACACACACACACACACACACACACACACCAACAGCAATATGGAACATAGTCGTTAGTGGTTGGTGTTGGAGTACAGTATCACATGCCAAAGAGTCCTATCACACGTATCAGCATGCAGGATGTGTGTTGCTCAACAGCATGCAGTGTGAGTGTAGAGAGCCCTTGTTGATAACAGTATACATGTTGTTGATGCATGTGTGTTGTTCAATGATTGGCCTCACCCTGGTACACAATGTGTACATGGCCACAACATTGTACTGCAAGTCTGAAACACTTTCCAATGTCCTGTGCACCATCACTCATGGGTATACAAAACATGTCCAGATGCACACAACTGTCAGGTGTATGACAATTAATGCTATGTGTAGTACTGCAGGTACTGTAACTGTATGTAGTGTAGTACCATGAGCCATCAGGCAGCATCATGTGGTCACTCAAGATCACTGATGCATGTCACACTGGCAACTATCTTGCTGTACCTGACCTGCACCACTTAGGCTACATTTAACAGTTCACAGACAGTTGTTTCATGGGCATGTCAGGTGTTCAATAGAGAACATTGCCTAACATGACTGTGTTGAGTGTTGACGTGTGTCACACCACCCCATGATAGGCCTCTACCCCCAGGTATAGTATGTGTGCTGTGTTGATGACATATGGGATACTGGAGTATGACCTTAAAGCAGGTGTCTACACACGCCATGTGTATCATATTAACACATACTGCATATGACAAAGTGGTGTATGTTGTGTGCATGTGTATTGACTCTGCCTATACCATGTCCACTACAGTGGACCCCACTTGTTTGTGATGCTTTGTGTGTTGCATTTGTATGAGTTAGCTACTCATGTCACTGGGAAGTGCATAGTCACACAGATAACATGCAGAGCATGCACTATGTGTAGGTGTTTAACATGTGTATATGGCCTACAACTCTCCTATGACATGCACATGTTATATGCTATATTGACTGTAGCCCACTCACCAGCATGGGTCTGCTGTCTTGCTATCACAACAGAGGGACCTGCAAGGATATGAGACAGTAAGTCAGTGTCATCAACTATGGCATTGCTTCTGTGAGTCTGCAATTATACAGTAGTACATGTGGTGACAGTCACAGGCATACAAATAATGTCCCGAATTATCAGTATTGCATGACACCAGGCTCCACATATTCTGCATACACAGTACACATCTGATTAATGCATATTATAACACTTGGGATAACAGTGGTCTACGGATATGCCATGTTACCTGAACACTCATTATCGCTGTGCTGGGTGACTCCGGCCTCCATGATGACACAGGTGTGTTGTACTGGTTGTCCAGGAGCCATCATGCTGAGGAGCAGCTCTTCCACTCTGGTGAGGGGGGATGTGTAGCAGCACCACAACCTGTGGCAAGCTGTTGTCTGTGGACATCGGAGGCATGCTGCCGGACATGTGTGATTATATCACTGCAGTGATGGCGTACCTGCTCATAAGTCCGGTTTGCATGCCTACATCATTCACCCGACAGACAACATCCTGCCACAGTGCAGTGCGGCTGTGCTGGTCCTGGCAGGATCTTGAGAACAGAAGGTTATAATGTTGGAGTAGTGCATCTGAGATAACTTCCTCCTCCTCCTCAGGGGAATAGGCTGGCTTTCTGTTGTGTGATATAACCCTGGAAGACAATTAAACAGTAATTATGAGCAAGTCATGTGGCACACTCAACATTCTAATGTACAAACATCAATGAAATGCCATATATAGCAACCTATTGGCTGTCAGTAGATGCACACTTTTAAGACCACATATGACTGCTAAGCCCACAACTGCCTGACAGTGCCTGGCACATACTATATACCAAACCATGTTCTGCACAGCCACAAAGTGAAACCAGTATGTAAGACTATACAACAGTACATGGCACATTGTATGTGACACAATGCCACACCTAGCCACTGGAGGTGTATATGAAGCTAATGCATACAGAAATTTGTCATCCATTGATATCAATGTACAGTACAGTTACAGAACTACCAGTACACCACACTACTTGTTGATAGCAAACCCCTCAGTAACATATGTGCACATTCATCACTATAGGTGGCATACTGCTGTACTACACTATGCATGTTGCTAGATATGCACCTATATCCTGTGACACACATACCACCAAGGCCATGTTACAGGCATACCCACACACACATCAGACATACCTACAAGACACAAAGGTATGGCAACCCAGATTACATTTACCTGTGTACCGTACATTACTGTGTGTCAGCACCTACATAACCTCATGCCCGAGGTATGTAATATGTGAGGACTACTGGTAACAAACAAACGTGTGTTACCAAGCCATGTGAATATAAACCATTCTGTGCAGTTGAAGCATACAGCTTTAGGTAGTACTACAGTCCATACGTGACTTGTATTCACTAGTGTTAACAATCAATAAGCATACGTGTACTGCTTTAGCCTACAATGGCACACTCCAGTCGACACCATGGGACTACATCACAACGTATGCCATACTGCTTTTCCTGCCTGGCAATAACATATGGATCTTTTGATGGGATTACAGCTACAACACTACATACCATGGTGTACACAGATTCCCACTAGGCTATCACACATATCCACATCATTGACACATTCACATACACATTCTCCATCACACAGTTAACCTCACATAGCATGTGATGCAACAGGTACATGTGTGTGTGTATCATGTCCTAGGTAGCTGATAGGCTGTTATCCATGGGGCCTTTGAAAGCTTAGACATATGGTACCCTGCACTACAACACCCATGTAATGTGGGTTCATGTGCCCTTGTCATGCGGAGCCACAGGGGTGATTACCGGGTTGTGTTTCCTATCTCACATGCAATCATCATGGTTATTCATGGCAACTGCTAATGAGGACCTTCATATGCTGTTGATAGGTAGTTGGTTCCACAGTATGGTATATGTCTGTGATGATAATGTGCCAGTCGAGCATGTTCTGCTTTTTACATTACAAGGTGTAGATCAGTAGAGTGTGTATCTTGTCTGGTGTTCCATCTGTTTACATGGAGCACGTCCAACACCTGTGTGTTTGCCATAGCTTTGTATGTTAGGCAGGGGTAGCCTCTGGGTAGGCGGTATGCGATACAGTGTAGCTGTGGTTTTGTAAGACAGTCAGCATAGGGCATCTGTTGGAGTCCGGTAATACTCTTTGTGAGGTATGTGTCTGGCATCTACTGTTGCTGTGGATGTCTTCTGAGGTACATACCAACAGGGACATTGTACTCTGTGATGGGTGTTATGACTGATGAGTGGAGTGGAACACTGACCTCTGTTTCCATGGATGACACACATTTACTCACGACATGTGGACTGTACTAGGTTTACATGACTAGTGTGGCACAGTGATCATCATTAGGGACACTACTGTCCAGCTGTGTCCCGTAGTCTCTTATCGCACCTTCAGTGTTGAGTACACTACCACCTATGTGTTAGTTCATGGGTACAGGGCTTTTAACAACAGGGATGGCAATACCTGTACAACATTCAGCTGGAGCGTACATTTGAACATCCACTGGTGTACACATAGATATGCATATGGGCACATATACAGTCCACCTTTCATGGTGGGGATATCAATTATGCACAGGTTGAGGGGGATACAGTTATGTAATGATAGTGCACAGTCTTGTGCAGAATGCATGGAAGGTGTTCTCAGCACATATATGTTTAGCAGGACCCCCTGTCTGGAAGACTATATACCTAACAATTCATACCCATGGCGTTTGAACAACACATGTCATATGCCAGCACTGTATGCTGTCTTGTTTGACACACACTACAACCTACATATATATATATATATATATGCACATAACAACCTGCACCAACATATAAATGTCCGCCCTTCACAAACAGTTGCAGTATGTCCCTTGCTCTAGGCACATGTTCAGATGCTTATAAATCAGACACACATGTATCTCGACATATGTGTGCCATACAGACACAAGGTCCACACTGTTGTAAGTCCATACACCTCATGGATGACCTGTTGGGCCTTGCTATAACATGGACAGGGTTCACATATGTGCATACAATAATAGTACAAGGGTATACATAGCTGCAAATGATACATTACTATGCTAGCCTGCTACAGTAGCTGCCAATGCTAAGCTATATATTATGTGGCTATCATGCATGTCTTACTCTGTGACATCCAAGTGTATATAGGTGTTTGCAGTACTCCCCCGAACTGCCATTAAACGCAGTACTGTACAGACCATAGATAACATGTTCAGATGTTTGACATGTACTGCTGAGATACAAATGTCACACTTATGTCCCACTGCACACAGCTACACAACAATTTCTCCATGGTAATACTTATGCATGGCATCAGTGCATACATGGCTACTGTTGCCACATATGCATGTTTCAGAGGATCTACAGTACTAACCATAAACATCTACTACTTGCCGGTAACTACAAACTGTTACATACCTGTATGTCCCTTAAAGGTCTGTCTGTGTATGGTTTGATGTTTTTGTTTTGATTAAGTACAGAAACGTACTGTTGTTTGTTTCGAATTTGTATTTTGCTTTTTTTTTTTTTTTCCTGCTTGGAGTGGTTCACTATCTGGAATGTGCAAAGTAATGATTGCATGTGGGGATAGCAAGTACTATCTGCTTTTATAGGTATCTGCACATGTGCATGTGATGCCCTCTGCACCAATTGTTGGCCAGCATTTGGTAAATTCATACAGCCTGCTGAGTGGTAATTGCAGTACTCACTGTCATAGCAACCCAATGCTATAAATTGCTAAGGTATGTAGGCGTAGCCCTTTCAGAATTTCAGAGTGGGGCCCATGCTTCTTAGCTCTGGACACTGTTGTGTAAGTCAGAAGGTTGGTATACTTCTTATAAATGAAGCTAGAGGTGCAGACAGTGATGTACATGTTGTACTCAGACCTGACCATTACCACTTCTAGTACAGAGCTATCAGTGTAGAGTTTAACTCACCCCTACAAATGCTTACACAACATTTATGTGACTATGTAGTTTCTTTTGTACTCATATAATTAACTGCCATACAAATGTAGTTATTGAGAACTATTCTTTTGGCACATGAACTGTTTGTGAACTGTTATACTGTGAATATTAATGTACTCACTTCTGCAGGGTTTGTGTTTTTTATTGTTGACATTAGCACAGGATTATTAGGACAACTGGACAATTCCAGTACTGAGTATGCCTACCTACACCCTTGGTAGACCCTAAACACACAAGTATATTTTAATTGTGGGGGGGGGATGCTTACATACAGAGAGCATTATGTATTATTGTGTGAATATTATCTTACTGGACTTAAAGGATTGGTGTGTACCTGTTAGTTTATCAAGGCAGTTGGTCTGTCTGCATAGTTCACAACTGTGAACCTATCCAGATGTTAGCCAGAGGTTACACTGCTATTCTTTGTCTGTGCAACTCACAGGTGTTTTCAGGACTGTTGCAATGGCATTGTTGCAGACAGTTGCTACCAGTATATGGCTACATCGTTTGGTATTTCTGTGTTGTACTCCTACATAAGGGTATGCTTGTGGGGTCCTACCAAAGCTATTTGCAGGGTGTGTAACAGCAGAATAGCTTATATGTCTGTGTGTTTGTGCCTCTGCCAGGCCTATTAAACACTCAGATACATCTTTGCATGGAGTCAGGGATAGGTAGTTAAAAGTGAGGTACACCTTACACATAATAGGGACAGTAAGTGTAGACTTGAGTGAAGCAGTGCATATGGATTAGTACTCCTTTTATGAAGTACGAGTGGTGTCTACTGTTATTATTGTCAGTATTCATTGTGTTATACCCCACCTTTCTGACTGACGACAATACTTTTCAGAGGGATTCAGAGGGACACAGCTTAAATATGTTTCACAATCAGGGACATCCCTGAAAAGTAGTCAGAGTTACTAGGTATGGCCTCTGCCCTAATCAGATATGCCACTGTTTGTCTTGCTTTGATACTGTGTGGGGGTTGTAAAGTGCCCCTGTAACATTATTTGCTGCTTGCATGGCTGCTTTTCACATCACAGTCATGTAATGCAATTCCACAACTATTGCTGGTAAAGATCCACAGAACAAGCTTTGTGTTATGGCCTTCCTATTTTTCCTTTACATTCACTCATTGTAATGCATGATATATTTATTTCAGCACCAGGTTATTGTATATCTGCTGTGGAGTAGTGGTACTTCATGCAGTCTAGTGTATCCAGGGTCTGGGGGTCGAGACTGACAGAGTTGTTTTATTTTGCTGATGAGCAGAACAAGGGCCCTGACATAGTGACTAAGGCACTTCTAAGCAGTTGTAAGCGGGTTTGCATGGGTTTGCACAATGCTTAGTGATGCTAAGCTTAGCGCACACATGTGCACACTTGCTTAAACCCCCTTACTACTGCTTAAAAGTGCTTACTCCTGCTAACCCCCGCACTAATTTCTTGGAAAGAAAAGAAAATGGGGAGATAGGAAAGTGATAAAAAAGGGGGCACAAAGAGAGAAAGACAGTAGGAAAACAAGCTCGGGATGTGCAGGAAGGGTGTAGGGAAGGTCCATAACTGCCCATTTCTTTAACAGCAACAGCTGTGCATATGCAATGCATTTTGATGTCATTTTGAATCCTTCCACCCCTGGGAGAGGGGTGACGACAACAAAGTATGTTGTACTGCCAATTATAATCATCAGTTTACATGTCCAGTGGACATGTGTGCGAAATGGGCAGCTATGTATGGGGCGTAATTTTTTTGTGGGTACAGATTGCCCTTTTTTTTTTCAGGTGAGAGTGGAAAGTGAGGTAGGGTAAGTAGGCATTTTTGGGGAGGTAGGTTGGGGAGGTAAACAGACAAGACAGACAAGATGCATACAGGGGCGGCGTATGACACATGGGGTGGGTGAACACAATTGACGGGGACGGATGTTTGGAAATCGCAAGCCCATGAGCCCACAGATGGTAACAGTGGGATTGAGATCCCCACCCATGGGCGGTAACCACTGAACCTTCACAGACCCAAGGGTGGCTGTGCTGGGGGCTGCATAGGAGGGGCAGGCTCACCCGTGAGTCGCGCCACTCTCGCCTCGAGCTGGCATAGGTGATCAGCGACTAAACACTGGATCTCCCTACGCACCACAACCCGGACCCTTCGGAGGGTGACAGGTGGCCCTTCTCAACCATGCTTGCAGGGGGGCGAGCCCCATCCCCTGCAGCGCTTCCACCCGAAGGTGGCACAGGACCAACAGAGGAGGGTAGCCCGGGCTGGGCACCGGACATGCTGGTGCCACGTGCAATCGCCAGCTGAGGAGGGACAGGTGGGTCTGCTGGGACCGGCCTTCCCATACATTCTGTGATTAGGTGTGTTTAATTACAACATAGACAACAGCATTCAAAATTAGTTGTAACAGCATGCAGTAATATTCCCATTAACCCAATGCACCAGGGTTACAACAGCTGAACAGCAAGCATAACACATGCATATATTGAACAACAGTGGACATTACAACAGCATGCAGGGATGATTGGTGGCAACAGGCCACCAAGATTGTGGTGTTTGAACAGGGCACATGCATCAAAGAAAAAAAAGATTTTTATTGAACAATAGGACCTATGTCCCAACAAATGTTATGAGAATACACATACCCATTGAAGTGTGGAATTGCATTGTTTATGCACATGGAGTAGGGGGTAAAAAGAAACATCCATTAACATATTATTAGTACCTTTACTCTACACTACATTCCTATTGACTGCAGGTGTATATCCCCTACATGTATTATTACACTAGACAACATGCATTAGATTGTGTAATGGGTTTGGCTAGTTCATTATATACCTGACATATATCTGACATAGTAACTGTCCAGGCTGCAGATGTTACTGCTACATACTTGTATTTTATTTGGATATTGATGTACCTACACATCTGGATGTGTTCAAGTGACATTTTCAATTAATTTTCTACAGAATCCTACATTTCATGTAGCACACTCACATTTCTGGTGAACACCTTGACAAGCTACTCGTGTGCCAGATTTGCCTATGCATGACAGCCATTTAACAACTGTTGAGGACTGTTATATGCATCACAGCTACTGGCACTTCCTTCATCCACTTTATATGGGGCTGCAGAACTGTGGGCTGACAGCACTTAATACAACAGTACTATTTATTGAATGCAAGGGTACAACAACATTTCTAAGTAACTGACACAGACACACCCCAAGTATTAGACCTTTATTATTCACATTAAACACTCTTTTCTACAGGGTCTCCCCTTTATTTGATATTATAGTGCATACAGAAGACATATTCAGGACATATTATACCTTTATTGATAGGTTCCAACACTCTTTTTCAGGCTTGCTCACTTATTTTATATGACAGTACATGCAAAGATAGTATTCCAGACTTATTTTACCTTTATTAATGGGTTACTACACTCTATTCCTGGCTCTCTGACTTTTGTTATATAACAGTACATGCAGAGAATTTATTCAGGGAATTAATGTTATATGATTCACAGCTACTGGCACTTCCTTCATCCACTTTATATGGGACTGCAGAACTGTGTGTTGACAGCACTTAATACAACAGTACTATTTATTGAATGCAAGGGTACAACAACATTTCTAAGTAACTGACACAGACACACTCCGAGTATTAGACTTTTATTATTCACATTAAACACTCTTTTCTACAGGGTCTCCCCTTTATTTGATATTATAGTGCATACAGAAGACATATTCAGGACATATTATACCTTTATTGATAGGTTCCAACACTCTTTTTAAGGCTCGCTCACTTATTTTATATGACAGTACATGCAGAGATAGTATTCCAGACTTTATTTTACCTTTATTAATGGGTTACTACACTCTATTCCTGGCTCTCTGACTTTTGTTATATAACAGTACATGCAGAGAATTTATTCAGGGAATTAATGTTATATGCTTCACAGCTACTGGCACTTCATTCATCCACTTCATATGGGACTGCACAACTGTGGGTTGACAGCACCTAATACAACACTACTATTTATTTAATGCAAGGGTACAACTACATTTCAAAGTAAGTGACACAGATACACTCCAAGTATTATACCTTTATTAATTACATTGAACACTCTTTTCTACAGGCTCTATCCTTTATTTGATATTACAGTGCATACGGGAGACCTATTCAGGACATATTATACCTTTATTGATAGGTTACAACACCCTTTTTCAGGCTTGCTCACTTATATTATATGACAGTACATGCAGAGATAGTATTCCACACTTATTTTACCTTGATTGCTGGGTTAGTACACTCTATTTCTGGCTTACTGACATTTGTTAAATAACAGTACATGCAGAGGTTTTATTCAGGGCATTTGATAGCTGTATTATTGGGATACAACACTTTTGTCATGCTCTCTCACATATATTATATAACAATACATGCAGAATATTTACTAACCTGCCTGATGGCACAGCCTTAACAGCCTATCTGCATAGGCTTGCTGATTCATAGCATGAACACCTGCAGCTGTGAAGTAAATGAAGGGATATTGAGACATACCTATCCATTATTTAGAATATATTAGCTTGTATTGCATACTGCATTCCATTGCTACCTACTTAGTAGTGGGGCATCATGCATCTGATGGGTCTCCTGGATCCACTGGTTCAGAAGGTCCTGCTTCCATCTCTTCAGGTCTGCATAGAGGTGATGGACCTGCTCACCAGTCCGAGGGACGCCTGTGGCACTGGTGAGTTCATGAGCCAACCGGTTCCAAGCCTCTGCCTTATACTTCGTTCCTTGGAACTGGCCCTGCAGGAGTCGAGTCTCATGCCAATGGACTAGGAGCCAAACCATGTATCTTGACACTCAATGCCCCAGCGTTGCACTCTAAAGCGTGTTCCCTCTCCAGCACCAGACATTCTAACTGCAGATGAGAGCTACAATCAGTTATGGCGAGTATTCCTGCCTATGCAGCTTAAATATGCCGCATTTCCTGCACTTTTCTGTGATTGGCCATTTTTGAATATTCTCGGCTGACTGCAGACCTGCTTAGCAATGGTTAATGTAACATTTATTACTATATATATGTTAACACTGGATGTTTATCCTAAGCTTGCATGGCTTAGTGGTTCAGTACTTTGATTATGGTGCACAGTGTCCTGGATTCAAACCTTATCATTGCTTTTTATTTTACTACTGTCCAGACAGGTTAGGGGGCATGGCTGTGTTTATGCAACTTTGCTCTACATTGCTCCACATTGCCCGACGGTGCGCGGGTTGGTATGGCACGCACCTCTGTGCAAACCGATTGCACTGGGTAAAGTGCTATTTAGCTATGGGCAACTACATTGCACTGGGTAAAGCGCAATTTAGCTATGGGCAACTAAATTGAACTGGGTAAAGTGCTATTTAACTATGGGCAACTAAATTGTACTGGGTAAAGCGTGATTTAGCTATGGGCGACTACATTGCGCTGGGTAAAGCACTGCTTAACTGCGGACAGTTATATTTCAGGTTCCTTTATAACTTTACATTTTGTTCACTGATACATAGACCATTTCAATGTTTTTTAGTAAAAGTTTTATCATATCTGTCAGGACTTATTTCATATACTCATTTTGAACATAAAATAGGAAGGGGAGTGGTGGGACTCGAGCTGTGAATGCCTCCTTTTTGTGCGAATGCTCTACCACTACGCTATTACTATTTGGCATAATTTTCATACACATTCCTTGTTATGCTCTTCCATGTCGAGATTGCTAACTGCAGCTAAGCAGTGTGATGTTGGGTACATGGACATTTGAGCGGACTTGCTCTTGTGTGTTGACATTTTGCATTTCACACACTTGCAGGGGTGTGGACCTTTACACTGCTCAGCCGTCGGATACGCCCCCTGCTTGCCTGCACAGTCCGTGTTAGACTTGGGGTTGAGTCAGCGTGCCCTCATGAATATTCTTGGCACACTGACATCATACCATTCAACTGCAGCCTCCGAGTAAGACTTAATTTAGTCTTACACAGAGGATTCGTGAATCCAGGGGCCTGTCTAATTATTACCCTAAAAAATACTGTTCAATACCATATTATTCTTATCAGGTTATTACCTAACACTGCTGTGCAACACTTTATAATTCATATCCAATTATTATCCTAAAACTACTGTGCAACACCTTGTACTTCCTACCTGGTTATTACTTTAACATTACTGTGCAACACTATATAAATCCTATCTTCTTATTGCTCTAATATACCGTGCAACACTTTAGAATTCCTTTCAAGATATTACCCTAACAGAACTGTGCAAACCTTACAATTCCTATCACCTTGTAATTCATATCCAGTTATTACATATCTTGTGCAACACCTACCAACTCCTATTGTTACTACCATAACAATACTGTGCAGCATCTTCTAATCCCTTTTCAGTTATTAACCTAATACTATTTCTCTTGACACTATTATTCCTTCTTTGCTAGGCTCTCCTGATTACCAGATGAGTCTGTATTTAAGTGTTTTAATCATACCAGTCTTTCAAATAATTGATATCATTTATATGTATGTACTTTACTGTACTTTACCTATTAACATGTGAAGCTATTGATAGTTGTACCTATCTCTTTAAATACTACAACTGCTTTATCTCTGTAAATAGTGTCAGTATTTATCTACCTAAAATATTGTCAATGTAAATATACCTTCTATGCCTTAGTCATGTCTGAAAAAGTTATCTAGATCATTGTCCTCTAGAGCTGAGTCAATGAAGACAACAATTATGTCTTTGTGACCATTTAATGCTTAACTTTTCCAAACATTACTGAAGTCATTTCCAGAATAACATCATAACTAGTAAAGCAGCTTGTGACCTTTGAACCTGTTGCTGGATGGCATAACCAAGTCTGTTCCGGCTAAATTGTAAGGTCCTGATGCATAACTCAAGCTGCCTCAGATCTCCTTCACATGGCACTCTGGGCTTGTCTCCCAGTTGACTCAACATTTGTCTTTTCCAAGGCTTTATACTCAAACAAAAAAACCTGACCACCCTTTAGAGGTTACTGAAATACAACCAAAGGAACACAAGGGGGAAGTCATCAAGCATCTGGCCAAACTCAATATTTTGCATGGGATGGGTGGTTGAGATCCTTCAAGCCATTTACAAAACAAGTCCCTGGAACAGGTTACTAGGCTAATGGCCTTAGGACACTTACAAGCCTAGCCAAGAGTTTATCCCCAGAAATGAAACCTCATTCAACACCTGTTGCCCCTGTCAATGAGGGACACAGGTGGAACCCCTGGGACAATTTTGTGGTTTCACATCCACTCATCAAGGCTGCACTTGAAGAGGGTCACTGAGATACTCTGTTTGACATGTATGGGAACTCTATTCCAAAGATGGGGCAGCCTCTGGGAGATAAACCTGTCTCTCCAGCAGATTTTGTTGATGTTGTATATTAGATTTAGGCCTGTCAAGTAGGTAATGCATGAAGAGTTAGACTTACGGATATGGAGCATCTCTAGTAGGGCAGGGTCCATTATTACCTTGTTGATGAGACACAGATCACCTCTGTACAATCTGTATGATAGTTATTTGAGCCTGTCCACATAGGACAGGTGTTGGAGACCATGGATTCTCTTTCTGAGGTATTTCTGTGACCTTTCCATTTGGTGCAGGTGTATGGAGAGGTACATACCAAATGGCTCTCTTCATTGCAGCATTTTTCCTGGCTCCTTGCCAAAGAAGCCAAGTGATGGTCAATGACCAAAAAAGGACTACCTCAGGATAGAGAGAACAAAGTATGTGGAGATCATCCATTATCATGGCTAATACATTTTTTTTAGAAACCAAAGGTAAATTATTTCCACCAAGCTGAATAATTGGCACATTGGGCAATGTCATGTGTGCTGACAGCTGGCACTGCACATTCCAAAAATGGAATTACCATAACCTGGAAAATTCAAAACTCTGAACCAACCAATGACTGTTCTAGTGACCTTCTGTCCCCTGAAGGTCAAACCAATGCTTGTAAGGCCACTCTTCAAATTAAGGCTTATACCATCATCCATAAGAGTTTCCTCCCTCAAATAAAGTTACTTCATAATATGTGATAAAAAAGGCATTAGACTACCACTACCTAGTTCTCTTCAGTACTTTTGCAGCATGGCCCTGCATAGCTAATTCAGATGTTTGCCCTATCAGGAATGGGTTTGTTATGTACCTTTTGCTGAAATACCCTTCCAAGAAAGTGCTTTATTTATCATTTGATTAGTATCTCTTAAGCTAAGTGGCTTGCCACCCCTTGAACTGAAAACAAAATTGGACAGGCTTACCTTGAGGAGTATCTTCCATAAAATTGGCAACCAATGCACTGGGCAGTTGACAAATATGTTAGACTTGTCCAGTCTCACTTGATGCCTTTTATCCATCTGATCATTTTTTGATTTTCTTACCCGCATCAGATCAAATTCCTTACCAATCACTATGACCCCCATTCTATTGAATGTGACAGCTCTCTTGCATGGAAGACCCCAGCATGAGAACAGTGCTTCCCAGACAGTAAAATATAAAAATCCTGAGCAGATAGGAATAGACTCATTAGAATACTCAAAAGGTGATGGTATCTTCGTTTCCTTGTATCCTTGTAAGTTCCTCTGATATTAACATTTTAGGGTTCTTGTGATTACTCAGTGATTAGATAAATTGGACAAACCCAATAAACAGGCCAACTAACCCAGCGCTGCCATGCAAGGGGGAATCTCCTTTTCAGTCACTATAACCTATAAGTTAAATCATCAATGATAGTTCCCAGTGTCAGTAATCTTGGGATACTGACTGATAAAAGCTCTTAAATGAACTCATGGATGAGGAGAGCACCTTTTTAGTGTTCTGAGCCCAAGATCTAGCCACTAACGATCCAGCTATCCTTCTCCAATCAGCCACATTGCTGGAATAATGAGGATTCCCATGGAGTCTGCAGCAGGGGCTAACTTGCAGAACCTGGTAAATTGAAAATGCGATAAACTGTTAACTATTACATTGTAGTGGCCTGGTACATGAGAGCTAGAACCATTTAAATGAATTTGTAAACTCAACCAAATTAGTAGCCTAATGACAGAGTGAACCCATTTTGATTTGGATGAACATAAGTTCAGTGCATAAACAACTGTGCAGTTTTCTGAACAAAATTAAATTCTGCAATTTTGTAGCTGGTCCTTCCATATGAGGGCATCTACCCAAATAAGGAAAATCTCAAGGAAAGTAATATCTTTCTTCTTGTTGCCTGATCATGAATGAGGTCATTAGGCAGAAAACCACCTGCCACTGAAATACCCACCCATGCCAACACCTGCTGTTGCATCTGTGAACAATAGCAAGCTACTAGACAAGACCCAGGAGGACTGCCAAAGGGATACTCCATTAAGCTGCATCAAGAAAGGACTCCATAGCCAAAGATCCTCTTTAATTCTGCTTGTTATACATACCCAGTTGCCCTTCTAGCTTTCAAAAGCTTGGGATTGATTGCAGAAAGGTCCTACCCGATGCAATGTCCCTGCAGGCAAAATTCAACAGCCAGTGAACCTGCATCACTTCACCTATGTGAAAGGTTTTGAGCCCCCAGGAATTTATAAAATAAACACCTGAGATGCTCCTGTTTAACTGCTTGGAGCTTAAAAGAAATGACTGGAATGCCATTAGTAAACGCAGGAAGGACAGAGACTGGCTTGGCTCTTCTGATGTATCTGCTATCAGAGATACCCCTAAACTGATGCATAAGTCATAAAATTTAGCCATTCTCTGAGCAGAACCTTCCTTTCCTTCATTGACTATCAAAAATCAGCAAGGTAGTGGAAAGCAGCTGGATAAGTTGCCATTTATTGCCAAGCCAACACCAATGCAATGCTGTACTAAAAATCTCAAAGGTACCACAAGCCACCAAACAACTGAATGGCACAGCTGTATCAAAAATAATCTGTCTTGAAACTAAAAACATAGCAAATGCTATTGCTCTCATCTAAAAGGGATAAGATAGAATGATGACTGGATATACAGCTTACGCAGCCATGGATCTGAATAAGACATGATGATCTTAGCTGTTTCCTCCAGGGAGACATAATGTACTTTAGATGGTTCCTTATCAATACATCTATTCACTGACAAATCAGCTGGGAAAGAAAGATGATGAATTCATTGATACCCTCCTCCCTTCTACTTGGACACCAACCTTATTGAGGAAATGTTAAAATTAGGCTACAGAGGGTACTTGATGTGACCAACTATTCTCACCACCATGACCTTGTTCTCGGTCAATGCTGCAACTATATTTTCTTTACCTTTGACTGAAGAAAGATTAACTATCTTGTAATCCAGGGCAAGCAGGAACCAATTTCAAAATCTGTATCAAAGCCCTTTATGAGAAAGGATGTAGCCTCATTGTCTGGGTAGTTTGACAGCAACTTGACCAACTTATGTAGTTTGATTCAGGACTGATAAGTTTTGCGGTCATGTTTGTCCTTTGTAAAAGCCAGTTCTTTGGCCACAAAAAATCTGCTTGGACCTAACCTGGTTATCTTGAGAAGAGATTGGTCTACTTTCATTCATGAGAGGTCTATTTGTAAGAGACGAGTGGTTGGGTGAACCTTTTCACATAGGGAAAATAAGTGAACAAACTTGCATGTAGGCCATGAGCACCTACCATTATTAAAAGCCCAGGAAAATGTTCCTTCCTGTTGGCTCTTAATAGAATCATTATTGGTGGTATCAGGTCTGTCCAGTATGACACTCAACCATATGGCAACCATATCTGAATCAACTAGGCTGGTTAGAATTGCCACATCTAATACTTTTCAATCAACTAACAATAGTCCATAAGATCCTGTATCAACCTACAAATACACCAATACTCAATACCCTAGTCACCCCGTATAATAATCTCAAAACCCTACGCTCATCTAACAAACTACTAGTACAAATAGCTAAATCCAATAATTCAGCTGATGACGCATTGTTCACTAATACAGTGGGTAAAACCTGGAACAGCCTCCCTAATCACCTAACCCCCCTAGCATCAGCTAACCTATTTAAAAGCAAACTAAAACCCTACCTTAAATCACACTGGTTATACTCCTGTGTCAACCCAGACTAACTACCAAACCCTTCCCTCGACACCTATATTCTTGTGAGTATAATCTTGTGTCTTCTCTATTGATAATAAAGTTAATGTGACTATACAGCGGACTAATGTCCTGTACATATTTTGAATGATCTCTATTGATAATAAAGTTAATGTGACTATACAGCGGACTGATGTCCTGTACATATTTTGAATGATCTCTATTGATAATAAAGTTAATGTGACTATACAGCGGACTAATGCCCTGTACATATTTTGAATGATCTCTATTGATAATAAAGTTAATGTGACTATACAGCGGACTAATGTCCTGTACATATTTTGAATGATCTCTATTGATAATAAAGTTAATGTGACTATACAGCGGACTAATGCCCTGTACATATTTTGAATGATCTCTATTGATAATAAAGTTAATGTGACTATACAGCGGACTAATGCCCTGTACATATTTTGAATGATCTCTATTGATAATAAAGTTAATGTGACTATACAGCGGACTAATGTCCTGTACATATTTTGAAAGATCTCTATTGATAATAACGTTAATGTGACTATACAGCGGACTGATGTCCTGTACATATTTTGAATGATCTCTATTGATAATAAAGTTAATGTGACTATACAGCAGACTAATGTCCTGTACATATTTTGAATGATCTCTATTGATAATAAAGTTAATGTGACTATACAGCGGACTAATGTCCTGTACATATGTTGAATAATCTCTATTGATAATAAAGTTAATATGACTATACAGCGGACTAATGTCCTGTACATATTTTGAATGATCTCTATTGATAATAAAGTTAATGTGACTATACAGCGGACTAATGTCCTGTACATATTTTGAATGATCTCTATTGATATTAAAGTTAATGTGACTATACAGCAGACTAATGTCCTGTACATATTTTGAATGATCTCTATTGATAATAAAGTTAATGTGACTATACAGCAGACTAATGTCCTGTACATATTTTGAATGATCTCTATTGATAATAAAGTTAATGTGACTGTACAGCGGACTAATGTCCTGTACATATTTTGAATGATCTCTATTGATAATAAAGTTAATGTGACTGTACAGCGGACTAATGTCCTGTACATATTTTGAATGATCTCTATTGATAATAAAGTTAATGTGACTGTACAGCGGACTAATGTCCTGTACATATTTTGAATGATTATCCACAGCCATCTTACACTAGGACTTCTGGTGAGACTGTACAGAATAAGAGTGTCCTGTACATATTTTGAATGATTATCCACAGCCATCTTACACTATGACTTCTCGTGAGAATTTTACAGAATAAGAGTGTCCTTGTACATACTTTGTATGTATATCCATTGCTGTTAGACACTAGCATTTTTGTGTGACATTTGTGTGTGTGACTTTATAATTAATAGTGTCTTTACACATATTTTATTAGGAATATCCAAAACTATTTGCACTAGGATTTGACATATTCAAATGCTAAATCCTGTGAAATGTAATGTATGTGTAAGTTTTGTAATGTACCAGTGTTTTTGTAAATACTATTGTCTTTGTAAACATTTTGATGTACGTGGAGCTTTTCTCCCTCGGCCTCCACTGAAAATGGACATATATCCAGCAGGACTAGCCTGGTCAACAAATGTAAAATAAAATAAATAAATAAATGTTAGAATGTCAATAAAACAAAAAACACCAAAAACTAAATAAAATAATCCAGTGCCAAGTAGATGAAGTAGAAGAATGTAATACAAAAATAGCGTACAAACTGTCTTTATTTGACCGCTTTCGTAACAAAACTTCCTCAGAATGAACAAACACATATCAAAAACTCATTTAAATACAATAATCACCTAATTAATCAGAACAGATTAACCAATAAAAACAAAGATGATAGACATCACTTAAAAAGACAGTGTAGTTAAAAAAGTAAAGAAGCCACTTTCCCTTTTTCAGTAACTTGTAATTCTGATCCCTTAAAAAACATTTTACATTTATAAATTCATTTAATCCAGGGGGAATGTCAGATTTTAATTTTATCTGCCACATAGCTTCCCTTTGTTCCAAGTAATTTTAATATCACCTCCCTGGGATCAAAGAACATTCCTCTAAAATAGTAAATAAAAACTTTTATATGTTGTACAAATACAGGAATGTTTATATAAGGCATTGGTCAGGTCTCCACGTTTGATTGCATAATTGTGCTCCTTAATACGTGTACTCAATTTCCTGGTGGTCATTCCAACATAAAATGCTGGACAACCTGAGCAAAATGAAATGTAAACCACTTTAGTGGTGTCACAGTTAACAAAACCAGGTACCTCAATAGTATAAGGGATAGTGCTCACAGATATATATGGACTCACCAAAATAAATCTGCAAGCAGTACATCCATGACAACAATGCATCCCATGTTTTGTTGATAATTTATTTTTATTTTTATTTATTTTATTACCATTTTGTAGAATATTTTTTAAATTATATTCATTACGAAAAACAAACCGTGGTTTGTCACCTAAAACTGAAGAAATATCAGAGTTACCTTTTATTATTTTCCAATTATTTTCCAAAATAGAACATAAATCCTTACTATCTGCACTCTGTTTTTTATTTTACCTGGTGCGTCTAAAATTGTGGACTCCTTTTTGGATTTTTTAAATTCCTTTTCTGAATTTTTAAAGTTTACAAAAGGTGATGTTGGAAGTGTGGTTAATTTTTTGGATGTTCATTTGTGGTGGGATGGTGTTGAGAACAGGTTTCAAACCAACATACATCGTAAAAACACCTTTACAAATGGATACCTACATTATTCTAGTGGACACCCAAAATATATGATTAACAACATCCCTAAAGGGCAATTTATAAGGGCAAGTCGTATGACGACTAGGGACAACGATTTGATTGCTGAATTTGATTTCATTATTGGATTATTTTTAAAAAGAGGTTATGATATTGCTAGGTTGGTGAATACCGCAAATGAGATTTTTGATAGACGTTATGTAGATTTTCCACCAATTTTATGTAGTCCAATCAATAACATCAGTGGGTTACCAGTTATTAACAACAAAGAGGCATTTAAATCTGCTTCAACTTGTTCCTTAGAAATGAGTGCAGATAGTAAGGATTTATGTTCTATTTTGGAAAATAATTGGAAAATAATAAAAGGTAACTCTGATATTTCTTCAGTTTTAGGTGACAAACCACGGTTTGTTTTTCGTAATGAATATAATTTAAAAAATATTCTACAAAATGGTAATAAAATAAATAAAAATAAAAATAAATTATCAACAAAACATGGGATGCATTGTTGTCATGGATGTACTGCTTGCAGATTTATTTTGGTGAGTCCATATATATCTGTGAGCACTATCCCTTATACTATTGAGGTACCTGGTTTTGTTAACTGTGACACCACTAAAGTGGTTTACATTTCATTTTGCTCAGGTTGTCCAGCATTTTATGTTGGAATGACCACCAGGAAATTGAGTACACGTATTAAGGAGCACAATTATGCAATCAAACGTGGAGACCTGACCAATGCCTTATATAAACATTCCTGTATTTGTACAACATATAAAAAGTTTTTATTTACTATTTTAGAGGAATGTTCTTTTGATCCCAGGGGAGGTGATATTAAAAATTACTTGGAACAAAGGGAAGCTATGTGGCAGATAAAATTAAAATCTGACATTCCCCCTGGATTAAATGAATTTATAAATGTAAAATGTTTTTTAAGGGATCAGAATTACAAGTTACTGAAAAGGGAAAGTGGCTTCTTTACTTTTTTAACTACACTGTCTTTTTAAGTGATGTCTATCATCTTTGTTTTTATTGGTTAATCTGTTCTGATTAATTAGGTGATTATTGTATTTAAATGAGTTTTTGATATGTGTTTGTTCATTCTGAGGAAGTTTTGTTACGAAAGCGGTCAAATAAAGACAGTTTGTACGCTATTTTTGTATTACATTCTTCTACTTCATCTACTTGGCACTGGATTATTTTATTAAATGTTAGAATGTCACTGTCCCCACCAGACTGCCTTGTCCCTAGCCTTCAGCTTTCTGAACCTCTGTTAATATACTGAGCAAGCAGTACCCCCCCCCCCACCAATGTGATGATCCTCTGTAACTGTCACAAAATAAGCAAGAAGGGCTAATGTCTGCCCAGGGTACTTCTTGAGAATTATGCTCATGAATACCATGAAACCTAACACCCAGTTGTCCCAAGTTCTTGATAATGTCCTACCGGAGGAATTTTTTTCAAGTGGCTGCCAGTGCATCCATTAAGTCCTTAATCTCGGGTTTCTCAGCATCTGTGATATGATGAACATCCTCCATGTCCACTAAATCAAATATGTGTACAAATTTCCCCTCTAAAAAGTTGTCTTAGACAATAACTGGACCATGGGCCACAATGTGGCAGCCTGGGGCTGTTGTAAGGCTCTCATTTCAGATAGCCATGGAGGATAAAAACTGAGTGATGCTGGTATTTGGGTCCTAGAGGTCATTTACCTTTGAATGGATAACAGGTTCACCTCCAGTCTATGAAAGTGTTACTTGAGCTGGGGTTGGAGGTTTAGCAATGACAGCTGTCTGAGTTTGACTGTTTGACTATCTGATGGTGTTGGCATGATTGCAAAACTTCTATCTAAAGATAGAGC
Organism: Protopterus annectens; assembly: GCF_019279795.1. Taxonomy (NCBI): domain Eukaryota; kingdom Metazoa; phylum Chordata; order Ceratodontiformes; family Protopteridae; genus Protopterus; species Protopterus annectens. The sequence goes on along the minus strand of NC_056729.1, from coordinate 1,092,573,319 downwards.
AAATATCCTAGTCCTATCCTCATCCAGAAGAGAACTAAAGAACTCGCCCAAGTATCTGTTCATTGCCCGACCCCTATCTGAGATAGTCTACCTTGAAACACATGATTTTGTTTCCTTCTGCTTACATCAAGCATTCAGCTAACGTTACTGGAATATCCACAGCAGCAGGAACGTATTTTTTAGCCTCCCATCTAGGCTTCTTGGCAAGAGTGACTTGAAGAGCTGATTTATCTTCTTTAACTGACAGCACACTTTTCCTGGGAACTGAACATTGATCTAGGATTTGGGCTGCCTGTAGTTGAAGGAATAAACCTAGGGCTTCCTGAGTTATCTGAGCCATCTTTCCTTTAGCACCTACAGTGATGAAGGACCTAAAACAAAAACAACAATTAGTATAGACTACACACAGTTGCTCATGTTAGCTCTTAACTGGCAGAGCATGAGGCATTATGTGGCTATGATACTTTAAATAACAAAGAAATAAATATTGTGCTATCAATGTGTTGTTGATGGATGGATGGATGGATGGATGGATGGATGGATGGATGGATGGATGGATGGATGGATTAATGGATTTTATGGAGACTGTTTTAATGAACAATTTTATTTATCTTGAGGGGGAATATTTTAAACAGATAAGTGGTGCTGTTTTGGGTGCTGCCTGTGCCCTTTTGTATGTGGATGTTGTTGTGTGGTTTTGCGACCAGAATTTTATGTTCAATTCACACTATTACCAATATATAGCTACAATGTACATTTTCAATATGAAGTATTTGATATTTGGAAAGGGAAGTTAGAACAGCTAACCAGTTTTATTAGTTATATTAATGGCACTACTATTTTTAAGGTTTACATATCATTTTCTATTGGTGTTATTAATGATTAGGATATTGCATTAATTCAATATGTTAACTTAGGTAGATTTAAATCTACTATGTATAGAAAGCCTACATTTTCTAATTGTTATCTTCTTTGTAATAGTTGCCATCCCTTCAAATGAAAGAAACGTCTGGTTAAGGGGCAGATGGTCAGGTTGGCCAGAATTATTTCTGATGACAGTGACTTACATAGTGAATTGGAAATGTTTATTAATATGTTTTTTTTAGCTAGGGGATATCCTAAGGAGATGCTTGTAAGTATTAAGTGTGAAATCTTAAATGATAAGCAACATAGATTTAAGTCCATTTTAGGTATAGGCCTGTTATATGATTATGTTAATTTTGAACATAAGAATGATTCCTTATTTTACGAAAACAGTATGTGCTTAAAATATGGTAAGGAAAATCAGGGTGTGCTATCCCTTATTAATAAACGTAGGAATGTTATTACTCATGTTAAGCTTCTATGTGGAAAATTAGGTTGCACACCGTGTTTTATTTTTTCTAGACATATTAACATTAAAGGGGTGCTAGAGAAGGGCTCTACACATGTTAAGAATAGCAATAATAAAACCTCAAGAATACGCATTAGGAAATGCAGAGACTGTGGCCAATGGAAATTTATTTTTGAAGGGGAAGAGTGGACCTTAGATAGTATTAAATATACATTTAAGGTTACTTTTAATTATGATTATAATAGGAGAGAGGTTATTTTTCTTACATTCTGTGATTCTTGTTTTTCTTTTTATATAAGCAAAACTGAATGGCAGATTAGAAAAAGAATGCAAAAACACTGTTACAGTATTAAAACCAATAACAAATGTTAATGCTCTATGTAGGCAAAAATTAATTTGTAATACTAGCAATTTTTATTTTACAAGTTGTTCCAAAACTCAGAAGGGGACCTTGGGAACATACTTTAGAATATTGAGAATTGTTGTGTCAAATTAAACTAAATGCTTGTCAACCCCCTGGTTTAAATGGAGAAGTTTCTTTAAACAGTCTTTTAAAATTATGAGCTGCTAAGTTATGATTATTTGTAACAAACCCCAGGATTTAATAAAATCCATGTAGGCACAGTGTAGTGCCTACATGGAATGTATCCATGTACACAGCCACAGTTCCCCCTCAGCAGCACGCTATGCATATTAATGATGGTACACTGCCGAGGGACAGCCAAGGAACACAGATATTGAATCAGTGTAGGGAGAGGTGTAGTGGATAACGGTGGCTGCAGATGAGTCTGAGGCTCCCTGCAATGGTCCCCACCACTGTAGTAATTTTGTGAAGTGTGTCAAATGTGTAATATGTCATTTCAGTGATGTGTTATGTTCCCCTGTTTTTGTTGTAATATTTCTTCTTTTTACTGCATGTTTGCAAGGCGCGAAGTGCAGCAATGCCAAACTGTGCTCAGATATAGACAGCTGACATCTGCCAGACTCTAAAAAATAGGAACTGGATGTAATCAATAATCATAATTACATCTAATTGTATTTTTCAAATTTATTTTAATTGATGTTTTTGCGGCCCGGCATGGAGCACAGCAAATGCGAGCGGAACTCATACATACATATATAGCCAACACCTTCCATACATTTAAAAATAGAAACCGGATGCAAGTATTTATTTATTTAAAATTTAATTTAAGCGTGTTTAAACATGCTTGCGTGTCACAGCATGGTGCTCAGCAAAGCTAACAGTTTACTCAGCAGTACCAGTTTTCATAATATCCAAGTAGCTAAATGGGTAGTGTTGCAGCTATACGTGTAGTATGTCCTGGGTTTGAATTCCTAGCAGGCAAAACATGTTTGTAATTTATTGCACTATTTTTCTATAATTTAATAACAAATGTGTAAAATATGGAATTGCTGCGCTGTGCTTAGCTTTACTGAGTTCTGCCCAAATATGCTAAGCACTGCATAAACGTGTTAATGGCTGCGGAGATTCACGTGGTGCTAAGCTTCACTAAAACCACAGTTGTCCAAGTTTTCACGCTGCTCAGCTCTACTTAGCTGGTTTGTACACTGCTAAGCAATGCTCTGCCTTTTTGAATGTTGCTCAATGACATGTAAGGGTGGGACAGAACCCTATATTAAGCAAAATAGGGAGAAATTTTGCAGATTCCATTGGAGTTTAAGCAACTGTCAGTATGGCTGGTGGTGTTGATGAAGATGTGCACTTTCAGGTGCAGCGGTGGGGTGTTCAGCAATCCAGGGTCATGGTTGGGCTCCTTGTAAAAAATCACAATGAAAGGCTGCAAGGCAGTTTCCAGGGCTCGGAGTAAAAGGTGGAGGCCTGGGACCATTTACCTAGAGAACTCACCAGTATTACTGGTATCCCCTGCACAGGTGAGCAGTGTCGTCACCACCATAATGACCTGAAAAGGTGAAAGAGGGGGAGTGGAACCTTGGACACCTGGGTCCAAGAAGCCAGGGCAGGGAATGCCCCAAAAGTATGTAAATATGTATTCTGCTCATGGACACCAGAACCATAGAGCGAGGGGGAGGGAGCACCCCCCAACACTTTTACAAGAGCATCTTGTATAGCCCCTGTGGCAGAACAAAAACAAAACTCTATGGTCGTGTGTCGCAATGGGGACTTTGATGTTATTTCCACTGCTGGGTGACTCTTAAGTAGGACATTCCAGGATGAAATCCGTAGCAGATGAGACCGCGATTGATCAGGAAAGAAATCTACAAATGTAGATGACTGAGAAGTGACAGAAACAGAACCCACAAGTGCTGTTTTGACAGTTTGTGCCAGCAGTAAAAAAGGTCATCATCAGCAACTCAAATATTTAGTTGCATAATATAGCGTAAAACATTTTAGGCAAACTAAATAGTGTATCATAGTGACACAGACTCACACAGTGACATGAGTGAAAGGTTGTCACCTTACCCTTCATCAGCGTAAAAGTCTGTTCATTTCATCTTACTGAGTTTGGGGTTTTTTTTCTGTTGTCTAACTGCAATTACAATGCAAAAATGCAATTACAATGTAGAAATTGCACTCTGTATCATCTTACTGTTTTGGCAAAAGAGACTAAAACTACATCAGACAACAACAGCTATTTTCAGAAACAGAGCTTAGCAGGCACTTTAACATTCTAAATATGCAGCACAAAACAAACCTTTACGGTGGTGGTGTCGCAGATTTAAGAAGACAGTGGCATCTTTAAGGAGGGCCCATGCCCCGTGCATGCATTGTGGATAACACAGTAGCTGCGAAATTTTAAACGTCCGTTGCCTGCCTACCTATCTTTTTTGTTGCCCAAGCTTCAGGTACAGGCAAAGCTTTTTCCGCGGCATACTTGCAGGTAAGGAGAGGGAGAGTTTTGTCGTGTTTCTGATATATGCTGCTGGAGAGAGTTTTGTCATGTTTATGATATATCTATTTGATTTGTCCTAGCTGTGTGTATTCTGTCACATGGCCCTCATCCTCTATACGTGGTTAGGTCTGCAAAATTGTTTGATGTAATCCTAGATCTTGAGGTCAGAACTGAACAAGCTATACAATTCATCATTGTCTTGATCAATAAAACATTAGGTCTCCTCTTTGAGGGAAAACAGTTTATGAAAGTTTATTAGTGCGCTTGAGTGGCAGCTGCTGGAGAGTATCTGTCACTAAGTTTGTTCCATGCAATGAGTATCCTTCCTAACCTCCAGTCCAGACTTGCCTTTAGATTCAAACAAGCACTAAATCTGCACAATCAGTAAATTTGTTGTGGATCACACATTGAGGCTTGTTATTGCATTTGTAGGCCCAATTCTCTCCCATTTGGTTCAGCTTTTGGCAGATGATTGCTTGAGGATGAGTACTGCACCACAGAGTCATTAGCATATTGGATAAGTAAGCAATAACCCACGCCTGGGTGTGGGTAATGCTGGATTTACCCACAGATGGTGTTTTGTTCACAAGGGTGAAGTCCGTTTGGCCAAACAAAGACAACCGTGGGTAAATCCAGCATTACCCACAACTAGAAGTGGGTTATTGCTATTATACAATGATATTAATAAAGAAAAAAATACTTACTTTTCTTAAATAATGGCATTGTATAATGCCTCCGTGCTGTCCTTCTGCAGCTGTCTGGTATTCTACGGCAGTTCTGATGTACTGCGCATGTGTATGCTTATGCAGTACATCAGAGCTGTGTGTGGAAGCAACGGAGAAAGGAAGATCTCTATTGCTTTTTAAAAGCTGTCTGGGTATGTTAAATGAGTTTAACATAGCGAGACAGCTTTAAAAAAAGCAACAGAGAAAGTAAGATCTCCGTTGCTTATTTTTAAGATATCTCGCTATGTTAAACCCATTTAACATAGCAAGATTACAGCAATGGAGCACTTCCATTCTCCATTGCTGTGTGACACGCACACACAAAAAAAAGACATACTAATAGAAAAAGTCAGGGCGACCGAAATTTTTTCCATTAGTGTAAGTCTGATTTACAATGGGAATGCTGACCAATAAGTGTGCATGTTTTGGAATATTAATGGGGATCATTGTATAATGCTGTATTGTCTACAGTATGATGGAGTATTGTTAAGAAATGTGGTAAACAGAATGGGAGTGTGTTAGTATGATTTGTGATGTAAAATGCTTGCAGCTATTATTGTGTCGGTCTGGTTTCTTTTCATTTATATAAATGTATGATGGTTTAATAAAGATGTTCCTTGTTTTAAAAGGCAGGAATTGAATAATATATGTAATGTTGCTTAGGTTATATGATATATAGCAATATATGTGAAGTATAATGTTTATAAGCATGAGCTTGTTAAGACAGTTTGATTATTTTTATATAAATGTAAATGCCCTTATGTCACAAGTGATAATTCAATAAAGGTGTTTAAAAAAAAACAAAGAAATGTGGTATACAGAAGAGAACCACTTCCTGATCGTGCCACACTTACAAGAGAACCACTGAGAGGAGAAAAGAATGAAAAACTGTACTGACTCAGAAAAAAACATTATTTTAGTATAAAGCTAAACAATAATACCATCTCTTTTACTGTAAAGCTGATAATTATTTTAGCCATTCATTGTATCACGATACACATTTATCAACACTCCAGGGTTGGCACAGTGAATGAAAAGCACTACAGATATAACTATCAAGACAGGCTTGCATGGTACAAATCATCCATGTCTGCATTCACAAAGAAGTGCTGTATCTCTTCCACCAGAGATAGTCTGCAGAGGGTCAGTATAGTAAAATGCAAAACCAGTTCATAATTGAAATGGAGAGTAAACAGAGAGATAGGAAAGTATGAAAGGAGAATGTAGCAAGAGAGGAAGACACAGAAGGGTAACAGTAAGGTATGACAAATGGAGGGAAGGGAGGGCTATTTTTTGTTGGGTAGAGGTCTCCATTTTCAACATATAAAGAAGAAGGTGTGGTGGGGTGGCTCAAGAAGAATGTTTGAGAAAGAGGGAGAACAGCATATAGAGGAGCAAGACTAACCTATATAAACCACGAGCACAGAAATAGAAATGGTGGCATATACACAGAAGATATGAATGACAGTGGAGTGACACAGACTGGCAGGGTGTAGGCAGTTGAACATGGATGGGGACAGTTGGACAATGCACAAGGTATGAGGACTGAGGATTATTAGGAGAAGAATACCAGAATGGAATAGGGTAGGGGGTCATTGCAAATGTCAAACTAGTCCAAAGGACAAATCCCAGCCATCAGTCACTTCCATGGTTGACACCTTGGTCAGGCTGCACATTTGGTGGCCTGATGCTCAGTACCTGACACTTCTGTGACTTAGTAATTTGTGTCTTCCACAGTACTGGAAGGGGACAGGCATTTGTTGATGGACATCAGATAACACTAGCCTTTGCAACTGATATTGGGAGATGATGGGACATCCCTTTAGGCTACTTTCAGAACAGGATCCTGTGTCTCCTGCTAGGATGTGACCACATAGGCCACAGCCAATCCTTTTGGGTCACCTAAGGTGACATCCATGCATGTGCTGAAAGGCAGACCTGATGATCATTGGTTTAATATAACATAGGCAATTTATTCTTCAAGGGCAACAGGCACTATTTGTAGATGAAGCAGTGAAATATAAAGTTGTTTGCTAGCAGCAACCTCTTCATTAGTTACAGATCCATTTAATGTGGAATTATTTAGATGACTTTACTTCTGCAGAGATTTTGCATATTTACTGATATTGGTGGATTGTAATGACAGACGTTTGAGTGGTCTTTTATGGTAGACATTTTCTGAAATTGGTAGTTTTGTCATTATTGGTTCATACATTTAATTTCATTGCTTACTAGAAGACTTTTGAAAATTAGAAATTTAAAACATCCCAGAGGTAGGCTTAATCCTCCACTGGCCAGATGTAATATAAATGTGGGTTTTCATGCCATTTCAATGAATGTGAGTTTCAAGGGCAGAGAATTTTGCTGCTCATGTTAAGTGTGTTTTCATTGTAAGACTGTATTGTTTGTTTAGCAAATGCCTCAGTGTTTGTGCTATTTTATTTCAATTTCTGTAATCATTGTATAAGTGAATAAGAAAACAGTATGCACACTGACAGGTTTGGACAGTGTTTCTGGTAACTGAGGAGAAATAGCCAAGTAATGGAACACTGGATTGGATGGGGAGGGTGCTGCTGCTGGAGTGGCAGGGGGTTACAGACTATCCATTCAAGTAAAACAAAGCTCATCCCTGTCCATATTCAAATGCAACTTGGATCTAAGGATGGATGATAGAAAATGTGCTCCAGAATTTCCCCTCATGCCTCTAATGGATAGAGGTAGTTCCTAAATGCTGCATCCCTTACATGGATCCCCTCAAATTATCTATGGTATGATCACAGCTATTCTCACTAGAGCTAATGTACAATTATCAGCCATGGGATAGGTAAGACCAATCAGACATTATTAATGCAAGCACCAAAAGGGAAATTGGCTAAGCTTAAAATTCCTTTAAGTGAACCAATGTTGTGGTAGTAAATAGTTTTAAAAAATTGCCCTTTTGAGATCACGAAGTGCCCCTCTCACCCTCCATCCTCCCAGTCTTCAACAGCATCCAGCGCCTATGTTTTTGCTGTCTTAACAAAATGCAAGCTGAATGTCTGCAAAACTGGTTGCATAATGGTGTAATTCTCTCCCTACAGATGCAACTGAAAGGGCTCGCAATGTTGAGTCCCGTGCTGGGCGCCTGACCAGGTTGCACTGTCATTGTGGTGAGTACGGATGAATTATGCTAACTGGAGTGCACTATGCAATAAAAAGTAAAGCATTAACTGCAATAAAGTATATAAAATAAGATCTGTAGTGCAATAAATGTGGAAATAAAGCTGTAGTGCATTAAATGTATAAATAGAACTGTAGTGCAATAAATGAATAATAACAACTAGTTCAATAAAAATAAGAAACAGTACCAAAAACAGCAAGGGAAATGGTTTACATCAGGATTGTCTTGTCATAACCATTGCAGTAGAGTTGTATGCATTGAGTCTGTAAGGTAAGTTTGCTGCAGTCAAGTATAACACTGTAATAAATGTAGAATGTAAATCTAATGGCTGCAAACTGTATTGCTTAACTCACAGTACTGTCCAAGTTTGTCTCTAGGTCAATTTTGGTCATATAATGTGGTGGTGCTGCGGTAGCGTTGTCGCCTCACAGTACGACGTTGTCCTGTTCGATTCTCAACTAGAGCGTCTTCTGTGTGGAGACAAATGTGAATGGGCGTACCTTCGTTGAAGGTTGTGCATCAGAGCTGGCAACACGGCACATAAAAATCTACTGCCAATCATTAGCGGGCTGGAGTTCAACTGTGGCGACCCCTAACTGGGAAAAGCCAAAAAACACAACAACAATGCTCTGTCTTCCACAGACTTCAGGCAATAAAGGTATATGAGTAAGGCAACCCACTCCACATCCAGATATTGTGTGTGGACTTCACAGATATTTCAAACCAATAAAAATATGTGTTCACCAGCATTGTTGAAAGTGAAATAAAGCTGTAGTAATATATGTAGTATGGTTGTATTCCACACGTGTGTCCTACTGTCACCGCAGCCTAGTATAAGACTGTAACAGTGCTAGAATGCTAGAGGAATGTCCTGTAACTTGTATTGTTCAATTCATAGTATCTTTCCAGGAGATCTTCAGATAAGTATCAGTCACCCTGTAGTCAGCAGTGACTTTGTAGTTCAGTCTGTTACATTCAATGCACACAGTACATTTTGCCACACAGAATCATGGGTTTGAATCGAGTGCTATGTAGCACTACATTTTCAGTATCAGTCACATAATGCTCACATTTTCTCTCTCCCCAGGACACAAATATGTTATGGGTGAGTTAGCCCATATTATCTGCAGATATTGTGTTTAGATCTCACAGAATGTTGCAATCAGTAACAAGAATGTGCTCATTAGCATTGTTGATTCAGAAATAGATCTGTGTACTCCCAGTATGGCTGTAACTCTTGCATGCCTGTACTGTGCTGCTGCAGTTAATTATTACATTATTTGAAGATGCCCCTTGCAGTCACAGGTATTGGGTTATACTCCCATGCCTGCCAACTAAGCCATGATGGCTGTCTAGTTTAATTAATGTACACAAACATGCCTCTCAAGTGTCACAATTTCTTGTAATGTAATTAAAACTGTCACATGTTTACCAGATAAATTATTACCTGGAATGCAATATATTACCAAATCTGCTTACAGAACACCCTGGTAGTAACATAAGTCCACATTATGTGAAACTGTTCTGTGTATTTCTATACCTGCATTTGTTAATGCTTGGCCCTTGTTGTCCCATGTTATCACCTTAAGAGGTATGTATGGGCTGCAATAGCTATTGGAATCACAACTGTCAGTACACACCTGTAGAAGTATGTATTACCATTGTTGGCAGGGATATCATCTGCAATGTCACTAATGGAATGTTTTTCTCTCTCTCTCCCCATCCCTTAACTTAATTTATTCATTATTGTTAAACTAACTATATTTTGGAAAATGTGGTCGATTATTGTTATGTTTTATTATGATTCAATATTAACATATTTTGTTAAACTAACTGTTTTGCTGGCCTTATGGTTTACGTCATACTGGCATGCTGTTACCATACTGATTGTTATCTTACTTAATGTTGTGTTGCACATAATATACATTAATATGTGTTTGGAATAACAAATATGATGTTCCATTCTGTTAATACTAGCAATGGTTTGGTTATTACTAACCATAACTTATTGGTATACCTCATTTACCACAGCATGTCAAGGTAGGCTGGTTCCAGCTGATCCCCCAATGTTCCCTTAACCAGACATGGCACCAGGTCACAGCACGTCTGGGACCCAGAACGGTGGTGCTCCCTCTGCTGCAGCTGCACTACGTGATGTGTTGGGTAGTACTGCCAAAGGGGAAGGGGTCCTGTACCACTCTGGGAGTGGTGTCAGAAGAAGAAAAGTAGTCACCCAGGATGAGCTACCAGTCCTGATGGGCAGGATAGTTCACCGTAGCTATGACCATTGCCTGCGCTGGATTGAGGGCATGCTGAACAACTTGGTGGGGCAGCCTCTCCCTGGTGCCCAACCTCCAGCACAGACACCCTTGGGGCAGTGAAGTAGCAGTGCCGACAGTCCCATGGGTGGGGACGTGAGTCATGCTGCTGCTGCCTGAAGACACATGAGACTTGGATTCCGCAACATTCTCCCTATCGAAGGTGTTTACCCCCCTCATGTGTCATGCACTGCCCCTGTCTGCTGTCTTGTCTGTTTGCAAATTTATCCTCATCTACCCAACTGACCTCCCCCAACACATACCTCTGTCGCTTCCCCAACATTCTACTCTCATCTTAAATAAATAAAAAAAAAAATGGGCACCTGCCCCCTCCCAAAAAAAAAATTGTCCCATACATAACTCTTCATTTTGCACAGGTGTCCAGTGGACACATGTAATTTGGTCCAATTGGCTTGACAATACACTTATGTTGTCATCACCCCTCTCTGTCTTGGGGTGACAGCCCAAATTCAGATGCAAATTATTTAAAGTACACAGCTATTGCTGTTGAAAAAAATGGATAGCTATGGTTCTTTTCTACATTCTTCCTGCACATCCTTACCTGCCTTTCTCTATGTTTTCCCCCTCCTTGCCCTCATTTCATCACTTTTCTATCTCCCCTTTTTTCTTTTCTTTATATTTTTTTAGCGCAGCTTCACTTAGCTTAGCTAAATAGAGCTATTATGACTGTATGTGTTTATCACATTGTATGACAGTATTACAAAATAAACACCTCTACAATGCTTTGCCATCACACCTAGAATACACTGCATTAATGCACCACACCACACAACTCTTTATTAATATAGCTGGTTTAAACAAAACATAAGTAACTTGGCCAGTTAACCTGATTATGTGTGTTTCAGAGAAGCTGCGCACTGTGCCGAGCCATGCAAACTGGAATTAAAAGTAATGGAATAAATGGGAGTGTACCCTGGACTCTGATGTACTCGTACACCACTATACAGCCAAATACATGATTATGGATGTAAGTGAGGCCTGTAATGGCAGGTAATTGTGTCCTTTTATCAGCGACATGTAGAAAGACACCTGCTGAGGCAGCAATGGAAAACTACATGTACAACTGGGACCATCATGCAGAAATACAGACATATAAAGACATGCACATATTGATGGATGTGGAAATGTATGCCACAGCCTGTATTTGTGCACATATATCTTGCAAATACAGCTGCTCTAGAAGTGACTTAGTAGTTCACTCTGCTAAATGCTTTGCATGCAGTACATTTTGCCACTCAAGAGTCCTGGGTTCAAAGCCAGTGTTGTTTTGCATTTCAAGTACATTATTGTGAGGACAGCAATTAATGAATTAGTCATGCACGCTTTATCCACACTAAGCATTGCAAGCGTAGTAACTGTTTTTCAGTGCTGGAAGTCACAGGCCTCCAGGTAAGGACACACCTCACATATCCATATAATGCACATATATGTCACCTAGTACTCTGTTACTGACACAGTTGCCTAACATACGTTCTATAAACACATGCCCTACTTGGAGTGTAAAGGGTACCCCCACCCTGGCTCTGCCACTACAACAAGGCTGACAACAGCTGACACAGGTACTCCTACAGCTTGTCATCCTCCAAAGTGTTTACACCCTCTGCATATGTCTATTACTTGCAGCAGCAGCTGCAGCCTGGGGTACACACAGCTTTATGTAAAGGTTTCTGCTATAGACAGACCTACCCTCTGCAATGATGTAGTCTCCTCACCCCAGTAATGTCCATCACAACAGCTAAAAAAGGGGCTTTTGTCTACATGAAGCTCTTATATATTACACAGTGGTTGCATGTCATTTGCTAGTGATAGTGCAATTCAGCTGTCTAGGCTGCAATTAGTACATCAGAGCAACAGAATGGTTTACAGGCAATTATCTGCTAATGAGTAGCATATTAAAACTGGCTATTGGGGAAACAGTCTGTATGAGACTTTCTCACACAGACTGTTTGTGAAACTTTACCAGACATACATTTCAACAGAGGAGTACTGCACTCTAGCAAGTATGTAACTGTTTGTGTAAAACAGGATGCAGATGGGAGGATAGAGGTATGGGGATTAGGGATTATAGCAGTAAGCCAATCACGACTTGTGGTAATGACATGCCAGTGATACCCTGCTGACTTACACCTACAGGGGATATGCAAGACATTAATTTATTTTTATTTATTTATTTACATTTGCTGACCGGGACTGTCCGACTGGACGTAGGTCCATTTTCAGCGGAGGCCTGGGGAGAAAAGCTCCACAGTTAAAATAAACAGACAGTAGTTACATTGGATTACATAGCGATTAACAATTTGATTAACATAGCAATTAATTACAAACATATTTACAGATGAAGAACATAGTACATCAGTAGACAACTAGAATCTGTATCTGTGAAGTACATAATAGACATTAACAAATGTTACAATAAGAAGTTCCTGCTGTATAATAAGTACTAGGTTTATGAGCATCTGAGCTTGCTATAATCAAGGTAGTTAGTGGGGTGGAAAGAAAGGTAGTGGTTGGAAGGGGTGGGTGATATTTATTAGAGTGGGAGTTGCAAGGGCATAGCCAGCATTTTTTTAGCTGTGCTTTTAGTAAAGTTTTGAAGTGACTGCATGATGGTTGTGGGTGGGAGGGAGTTCCATAATTTGGCTATGGCACAAGAGAATAGTGCTTCACCAGCAGAGTTATTGGCTTTAGTGATCTGTAAGTGATTTTTGTTGCTGGATCTTAGTGGTCTGGTGGTGCGATAGGGTTGGAGTAGATTCTGGAGGGATGGGACATTTAGTGGATGGTTTACTAGTTTGTGGGCGAGTGAGAGTTGATACCATTGAAGAAGATGAGGGAGTTCAAGCCATCCCAGTTCAGCAAGTGAGAGACAGTGGTGACTACGGTAGAATGCCCCTGTGGTGAATTTGGCGATTTTGTTGAAGCAGGTCTCTAACTTGTTTAGATCGCATTGCCTTAGGTTGGTATATATTGGAGAGGCATAAAGTAGGGCGGAGATAAGGTGGGAATTTGCTATTGAAATCTTTGCTGCTTTGGTGAGAAGTTGCTTATTTCTGTATAATGCTCCTAGTTTTTTGTGGACTTTTTTATGGTCATGGATATTTGAATGTTAAATTTTAATTTATTGTCTGTTTCCACTCCTAGCAATTTGGTGTGTTCAGTTGGGAATATAGTGGTGTTGTCTTTTGCTGTGATGTTAAAGTGAGAGTTGTTTTGAGTATGTTTGGTGGGTTGGAAAATGAGTAGTTTAGTTTTGTTTGGGTTGAGTATTAATTGGGCATTGGATAACCAAGTTTCAACAGAGGAAAAGGCTTCCTGTGTGCCTTTTTGCAGTATGGGTAGGGACTGGGCTGAGCAAATGATGGTTGAGTCATTTGCATATTGTATGAGTGTGCCATGTTTGGTGGCAGAGGCTAGATTATTGGTGAAAACAGAGAAGAGTAGGGGTCCAAGGATGGATCCTTGGGGAACCCCTAATGAGACAGGTAGTTGGGGAGATATGTCATTCTGCCATACAACAGATTGTTGGCAGTCAGACAGGTAACTCTGAAACCAGTTGGTGACTGATTGAGAGAAGGATAGGTTACTGAGGACAGAGATGAGTTGTTTGTGTGGCACCATGTCAAATGCTTCAGATAGGTCTAGGAAAGTAGCAGAGGAGAGATAGCCATTGTTTGTATGCTGAAGGATAGTGTTAGTAGAGGAGAGTAAGGCAGTGGTGGTGCTATGGTTTGGTCGGAAACCATGCTGTGTATTGGAAAGGAGGTTGTTAGTAAGGAGGTAGTCTGAGACCTGAGAGTGTATGCATCTCTCTAGTATTTTGGAGAGTGGAGAGAAAATAGCTATGGGGTGGCAACTGGTTAGTTCTGTGGAGGGGCCACCTTTGTGGAGGGGAATTATATGTGATACTTTCCACAGTTTCAAATCTACTAGTATGTCCTGTCCAGGTGTACATGGGTATTCATCTCATACATCCGGGTTGCATTGTCTTTTGTCATTGTGGCACACTGGTGTTGTTGGATTGTCCCTATATAGTGGTTGTAATAGTACACTGCTATTTTACTGGCACTGCTCTTGTGACATATTATTGGGTGATTGGCCTTAGGGGACACACCACAGTGGACTGGAGTGCTGGGTGTATGATCATACAGCAGAATCTGTCATGGCACACAGGTAAATACCCTAGTAATGATACTATCTCAGTTGTATTCACACACATAGTATGTTTTCACACTGTGGGGTATGACATGTGTGAGCAAGCAGTGGATAGTTGCGCTATCTGTACATAGTGGACGTCCATGTATATGATCCTGTAATGTGTTTCCCTTTTGTTGTCTTTAAGGACTATTGTATTGTAGAAGATATGCACCCTTCTCAGATGCTGAGAATGAGCTGATACTTGAAAGACTAAGGCAGCATCACCACCTACTCCTATGGGGGGGGGCATAACAGAGAACAGCAGGCTGTATTGTGGGCAGACCTTATCTGGGAGATGAATACCCATGGACACGAGGACAGGACATACTAGTAGATTTGAAACTGTGCTACTAACATGGTGAATGCTGCATGATGAAGAGCACCTGATGTAGCCAGGGATCATGCCAGAACTAGTGGAGAGCCTGCAGTGGAACAACCACTCATGACCACTGAAGAATTCCTGGTGAATCTAGGGACACACAACAGCTCCCAGGCATCCATCACTCCATACATCTTGGAGGTAGGTGTCACAGTCTCCACAGCAGAGGAGCATGCAGGTAAGTTTACTGTGATCACCATTGTAATACTGTAGCAGTTGTTCTGTCAGGCTGTACATACCTTTATATGGGTGTCAGGTCTAAGTGCTTCGGGGGGTTAAGCTCCATTGTACACTCATACTCAGAATGTCGCCAATACATCAAGTAACACATTAGCTACTGTACAAGTGAGATATATGCAGATATTTCCTTGTTGTGCTGCAATATGTGGTGCTACTGAAATTATCTCACCTTCACCTTTTTACAGGTCCATCAGGTGTTGTCTCAGACCATAGCCTGCTCCTGGTAAGCTTGATACTGTATTGTTATGGAACATATATATGCTATTAAAGTTAATGGCCAGAATAATAACTTAGGTACAATTAATATTCATAGGTTAATAGGTTCATAGATGTGTAATAGGCTAATGGCCCTGGAGCATTTACAAGCCTAGCCCATTGGATTACCCTGGTATCATGCCACCCGACAATAGTTCCCAGTGACTCTGTCGAGTAGAGCCACTAGAGTGATCCCTGGGGTGAATTTTCTGTTTCCCATCCACTCATCAAGATTTCTCTTGAAGAGGGCCAGAGAGGTACTCTGCTTGACAGATATGGGAAGTCTATTCCATAGCATGGGCAGTCTCTGGGTTATGAACCTGTCCCTCCAGCATGTTCTGTTGATTGTGGTAATGAGGTTGAGGTCTCTGGAGCATGTGATGTGCAGGGATTGGAATATCATTAGATGTAGCATTTCTAACAGAGCTAGGTCAGACATGGCTTTGTAAGTCAAGCAGAGATCACCTCTAAGTCGGCGATATGAGACAGAGAACAGTTGGGGTTTTTTGAGTCTGTCCATATAGCACAACTGTTTAAGGCCTAGGATCATCTTTGTGAGGTACTTTTGTGACCTCTCCAGTTGTTGCAGGTGTCTAGTGAGGTACATGCTAAATGGGGCAGTGTACTCGATGGTTGGCCTAATGAGGGAAGAGTAGAGGGAGACAATGACCTCTTTCTTCCTGGATGCAAAACCCTTAGTAATGAGATGTGCTACATAGGAGGTCTTTCTGACCACAGTGGCAATGTGGTGGTCAAAAGAGAGGCTGCTGTCAACCTGTGTTCCCAGATCTCTTATAATGCCTTCTGTGTTCAGTGGACTACCATTGATATGGTAATTCATAGGAACCAAGTTTTTGCCAAAGGGGATGACAACACATTTTTTGGCATTGAGCTTAAGTTCATGATTCTGACACCAGTCATTGGTCTGAGTGAGGCCTTTCTGGAGAATGTTAACATCACCTGGGGAGTTAATAATAGCTCCCAACTTGCAATTGACTGTGAACTTTGTCAGCCAGAGTCCCTTCGTGTGGGCTGGTCTTCAGAGAAGTAGATACCAAACAGGAGAGGACACAGAAGTGAATCCTGTGGGACTCCGCTTGTGACTGGTCAGCAGTCTGACCTGGAGTCAGCTACTTTCACACTGTGAGTTCTATCTGTGAGGCAGTTTGCACCCCATCTAGTGATATAGGGGTTGATTCCTAGATTAGTGAGTTTTTAAATTTTTTCTGAGTGGGGAATGTTATCAAAGGCCTTATCCAGATCAAGGTAGGCTGTATGAACCACCTTGCCCTCATCCACAGCTCTGGTGACTGACTAAAAGAAGTCGACCAGCTTGAGCAGGCATGATCTACCCTTCACAAAACCAAACTGTGTGGAATCCAGAGTTTGGATATTCCCTATAGCCTTATGTATTAGGTCCATGATGATGCATTCCATAGCTTTGCATATCAGAATCATCAGGCTAATTGGGTGATAGTTCCTAGGGTCTGTAATTGCTCCTCCTTTGTGGAGAGGGATAACTTTAGCAGTGGGCCATTTGGTAGGGACAAAGCCTGAGGTAAGGCTGTGATTAAACAGGGCACACAGGTGTGTTGCCAGTTCACTCTGTAGTTCATGTAGAACATAGCCAGGGATATTGTGAGGTCCCATAGAAGCCATATTCATGGCCTTGGACAGTGCTGTTTTAACCTGTGCATCAGTAGTACTGGGTGCCTGGCAATCTATTGGTATTGTGATTGGTCCTTTGGGTGGAGGGGTAAAGTTGGCACTGAATTTGTCGGCCAGTATATTGGCAATATCTGTTGGCATGGTATAGGAGGTACCATTGTGCAGTAGCTCAGAGAAAATCTGGGTATTGCCATGGAGATTCTTTACATAACTATAGAAGGCCTTGTGGTTATCTTTACTATCTGCTGCAATTTTGTTTTCATAGCTAGCTTTAGAGGACATGATGAGGGATCTCAACCTTTTGTTGAGGCTGATAAGGGAGTTTTTCCAGTCTTAGGACTTCACCTTATTTCGCATCAGTTTCTTCCTTCTGTTGTAGAGTTTGTTTATGGCTGGGGACCACCAGATCCTCTTCATTTTTTTTGGAGGAGAGCATCTTGGTTCTATTGGGTATGGCAAGATCTATGCATTTGTGTATGTGTTCGTACAGTGCATTGGTGTATGATTTGGTGGTCATGCAACTATTTTCCATTTGCATGGGTGCCGTGAAGTTAGCCACCTTTGTTTTTAGGAGCCCAAAGTTAGCTTTGGAGAAGTTTTTCATGGTGGTTACCATTGCGGGGGTGGAGAGTTGGAAGGCTGTGGATTTCCAAAGTGATTCATTTGTGGTCGGATCTAACCAGGGAGGGGTTGACTGTTGGTGTAGAGCAACAGTCGCTCATGTTAGTAATGACCAGGTCAAGGTTGTTGCTCCTGCTAGTGGGGTTAAGAACGAGCTGGTCCAGGGCATTGGAATTAATGAATTTCTGGAAATGTTTGCCAAGTGTATTGGTACATGAGTAGTTTACCAAGTTAATGGAGGGGTTGTTGAAGTTGCCCAGTATGAGAGTGTTATTTTGGACCCTAATATTCTCCAGGGTGCTTAGGAATGTGGAGTGTTAGTCTTGTGACATGGTTGGGACATATAGCAGGCTACAACCTGAATTTCTGTTTTACCCAGTGTTAGCTGCACCTGAAGTATCTCTGATGCTTTATGTTGTGCTACCAGTCTGAAGGTGTGTGCATCCTTTATGAATATGGAAACACCACCACCTTTGGAGCTTTGGTGCAAGTCCTGAGGCCAAAAGGTATGAAATGAGTTATAGCCTGGTAGTGCAGGGGTGCTATCTGCTGCATTGAACCAGGTCTCTGTTACAGTGCAAATGTCGATGTTCTCCATTTTAAGGAGTGCTTCTAGTGAGTGCATTTTGAGATTTAGACTTCTACCATTGAGCAGCATGACCCTAAAATTGCATTTGTTTTTAGCTCTTACTGTGGTAATTTGGTCTTTGGAATGCAGCCTAAAAAAAGGCACTATAGGGGTGGCAAGAGCCTTGGCCAGTAACCAGAAGACCAGAGGTGAGAGAAGCAGGCCATCTCTGGCAACGCATCGAGGTCTGTCAATCATCTCATCCCAGGCAATACTGGATCCCCTTGGAATGACACCAGAAACTTAGCCAATTTTTGAAATCAATCATTTTCTGCTTGTACTGTGGTATCATTCTGGGTGATGGTAGGATGCTGCTCAGGGCTATGGTCAAACCTGCCTGGGCTCCATAATCTGAGAGCTCCTCCATGTAACTTTTGATGTAGTCCAGGGAGGTACATCTCCAGTCATTTACACCCACATTTGTACCTGTTGTTGGGGGAACTGACTGCATACATTATGTGGTGGATCCTGGCACCTGACAGGCAGCTGATTGTTACTTTCTCCTTATTCAGCCTAATGAGTGGGACATCAGTGTGCCTCACTGTTAAGTCACTTATGACTAGTATGCTGGGCATGCTGTTTTGCCTTAGGGGCTTTGGTTGAGTGGCACACTGTTTAGGAGAGTTTTGTGTCTCATGATTAGTGTTGTGTTGTGGTGGTCAAGTGCGTTTCTGCCTTGGAGGCCTCTGCTGTTTGGGTAGATTTTTACTGACAGTCTTTGCGAAGGTAGGTGTGTGATTTGTGTTTTTTATGTGCAGGCAGTGCTGGTGTGTGTTCTGGAGGGCTATGTATTCCATGTGGTGTGGTTCAAGTGTTGAACTTCTCCTCTTGACCAGCTATTCTGGTCTTGGCTGGAGAGTGCATGGTTTCCAATTTGGATATATAAGTGCATCTCTCGCAAGTCTGAGTGTTGGAATCTAAGAGGAGAGGTTGTCAGTGTACATGAGGCAGTTGCATTTACTCAGGATGCCTAAGTTCACCAGGTTAATAGGAGAAAGCACAGGGAACTGACCTTTAGACATGCCTAGAGTGGTGGGCATTAATAATAAGTACTGGAGCTGTTTCCTTGTAGAACGTTTAGTGCTGGTAGCACTTTTGTGTGCTACAATAATTGCTACAAAATGTCTGGTAAAGTGCTAGACTAATAAGCTAGTAAAAGTGCAGGAGAGGAGAGAAGTAGCAGATCTAAGGGAAAAATTGACACCACTCAGAAGCTTACAAACAGTCCTGGATACTGCAAATCTGTATCTGGACTAGACTAGTTACAGGAAAGGCAGGAAACAAGCGCAAACATGGGCTTTTAAACCAGAAAGTTGAAAGAGATGGAAAAACTACCAAAGCAGCCAATAAACTACAATTTCTGGGCCAGAAACCACTCCCTTTGTAGTAGATAGGCTACCTAGTGTTTACCACTCCCACTGATAAGCTAGAAGTCTTCCCTCCAACACAAAAAGGCTTGGGGGGCTCAGAAGCTTACAAACAGTCCTGAACACAGCAAATCGGTATGTGGACTAGACTAGTTACAGGAAAGGCATGAAACATTACTAGGTAATGACCAGAACAGCCTTTTTAAGCTTAGCTATGCATCCCAAATCTCTGACAAGTTCTGTTACCCTTGATAAGTGGAAGCATGGGCCTGGGAGACCATGTTGTGTGCAACCAGAGTAGAATGTTGGTATGTTCCGGGGTGGTACATTTACCTAAGGTTCCTAGAGTGGATAATCACAGCACTGTAGTTGAACAGATAGTAACACTTGTACCGTTATAGTTAAGAGCAAATAAACCTCCTGAGTTACATGAGGCAATTAATCCAACATAGCTTCTAAAAACAGAAAGGTTGATGATGCATACCTTAGCCATTGAAATGTGTATGTCTATATATTTATTAAGATAGGTGTACTGGGTTTTAAGGGTTGTTTTATCAAGTATAGTGTCATGTTACATAACTAAAATGTAAATTATACAGGAATGGCCAAGTTTCACTTGATTTACCTGACGTGCTTGTTATAAAGGGCTTGGATGGAATGTGTATTTTGTTGTGAGGAAGTCTGTTGTGCATGAAAGTGGAGATGAGAAGATGTGTGATTGGTAATGCAGTTGCAGATACCCATTTTTGAGTCTTTGTGGATTTTCCATACATAATAATGCAGGTAGTAATGTACTGCTTCTGTCTTGGTTCTCCCTCACATAGCGTGATGTCTGTGTTTCTTCAGACTCTGATGATGATGGTGGCCACAGTGAGGAATGGGTGGGGGTTGTTAGGGGTTGGTTCTGCCCAGGGGTTGACATCACTCTTCTGCCCCCAGTTTCACTGCACACAGTCAGTATGCACACAGATACCCAGTCCCCAGAGGCCACAGATATTGGACAGTCAGAGGGTGGTGACATTGAACAGGACAGTGTGGCAACTATGGCTTCAATGAATGTAGACTCTGGCCATAGCCAGAGACCTGGTGAGGTCCCACTCAGATGTATTGACAAGATTGCTTGTAGGAGGACTGCTGTCCATCCACCACCTATTGCAGTTGTCACATCACGGGTCACCAAGCACATGTTATGGGCTGTCATGGAGGCACAGGCATGTTCTGAATGGAACATAAGATGTATGCTTAGGGTTATGGATGCAGCACAGTCTTACATCAGTGACTGCCTAAACCACATAGGGGACACCCTGGATCATTTCACTGATGCAGTGGACAGATGGTGAGCTGAAAAAGTGTCTGTCTTGGACCGTACATTGTCTGTGCTGGAATGTGTGGTTGGAGTAGGGTGTCAGACCTGTGGATGTAGGTCAGCAGCACCATCTGCTGAGAGTCCATGTGGCTGTGTACAATTATGCTCCCATAGTGGCAGTACATCCAATGCTAAAGAGGGGAGTGTGATGTCCACATTACAACATGGCACCCGATGGGTTCATGGTCCTGTGCGGTCCCGTGAGGGACATGGTCATAGCAGACAGCAGTCACCATCTGGTACTAGCACTGCATCTGACCTTGGGTATGGTGGTGCAAGTGCAACTCTTGGCAGAGCCAGTTCCCTTGTTCAGGGCTGGAAATGGTGAAATGTCAACTCTACCATATATAGTCCAAAGCTGCCCAACATACGTGTAGGACTAATTCTGAGCTTGACTGTGTACACTCACACACTCACACACCACAGTCATATGCAGGTCACCTACAGACACACACAGCACCTCTCCATGGTCCATCTAACCTGCTCCACTTCCTGACTCACACATGTGCTGTCAACCGTTTGAGCCAATGTAGGCCTCCAGCACCCCCACACAACACCCTGTGCATGTGATGATACCTATGCCACATCCCTGTCATCCTCGCCATTGATGCAGGGTAATGAAGCTTTGTGTCTGATACACAGACTGACTATATTTCTTGACATGTACTTGTGCAATGCACTATTGTTTTACCATGCTACGTGTAGTGGTCAACAACAGATACTGTATGCTGGCATGTGTCATGAGTACGCAACATACTTTTATGGACCTTATGTTGTATAATGTTATACCGGTGGTATTGTTATGCAATGTCAGGTGTGTCACAGACCTGTGTATGTTTCTGTTCTAGGAGCCTGAGGGGATAACCTATGGAAACATGGCTGCAATAAAGCGGCACAGGATGACATGGCAGCACAGAGAAAATATGATTTCAGCAAGGTACAGCAGTATATGTGCATGGCTACATACGTTTACATGGTGTCTGCCTGCATCCCTCCTGGACTGGGGCAATATATGCTGATCCTGTACTAAGTGGTATAAAGATGTCACTGATTGTGAGGGCTATATGGCCATTATGCTAGTCATGTTCACATGTCCAATGGCTCTGTGACATGATGTTAAATGCTGTAAAAGTCTCACACACAAACATGGCCATATTCAGGTTAGCAGCACTTTCACTCACTGCACTTAGTACACGTCAAGGCACACACATTGTGCAAGTTATCTGTATGTAGATTAGCATACTTACCTATGTACTGGTACACACTACACGTCATAGAACCCAATGCATGCAGCACACCTCATGTCTGCTAGTACTATCAGTATAGGACATATAATGCTTGTTGATATCAGCAAGCCTTCCTGTGGTCAGTCATTTGGGTGGCCACATCACCTGCTAAATCTAAATTAATGCAAACCCAGCCTATGTCTAAGTTACAAAGATTATCATTTGTATGCCATATGGTTAGACACACACTAAGTTGGGTGATGTGAGATTAGAACCCCTATTTATCTAGGCTTTTACACTACAGATCATTGTACTTAATGCATATGCCACAGATTATGCTGCACTGTCAGCTGATAGTCTTGAGGTGGCTGACATCATCAGGCCTTGTAGAAGAGGGCGATTTGGAAGCCAACAACAAGCTGTGGGCCCAAAAAGTGCATTACCATTGCAGCTGGATAGACGATGAGAGCTGCCTATTGTTTTGTAAGAGTGTATGTATATGGATGTGTATATATATATATATATATATATATATATATATATATATATATATATATATATATACACACACACACACACACACACACACACACACACACACACACACACACTCACACACCAAGTGGGCTGGTGTGAGATTATCTAGGCTTATACACTACAGATCACAGTACTTATCACACGTGCCAGAGGTTATGCCTGTTATATATGTGATTGCAGGCACAGTAGTTCTGCATTACACAGACTAGGCTTGTGCTGAACAGCATCTATGGCTGCAGGGTGATATTGCTACGTAGTGTTATCTGCATCTAGTATCCTAGCAGTGACATAACTGTTGCTATCCTTGGTATGTACAGTTACCAGTATGGCCATATGTGGTTGCTTGTAGTTAGAGATGCAAAACTGTGGGCAGGGACACATATTTCTGTATATAACAGGGGGTTCTCTTCAGATGAATTTCATATGGCCGAGACCATATGATCGAAGTTTTAAAACTTTGAATGTTCTGAATGGAGATTTCCATACAGCAAGGAACAGGAAATGTTCCCTTTTCCTTGCTGTAGTGTGATCTTGGAGTTGGTATATTTAAATAGCAGGGGGTGTTGAGGGTGCAGCCCCCACACGGGGGGGGGGGGTTGCAGGGGGGCTTGCCTCCCTGCAAAAATGTACAGGAAAATATTTTTGTTTTATTTTTCTTTTTCTTTCAGGTGTTCAAAGTTTTGAAACTTTGATCATATGATCTCGGCCATATGAAATTCGAAAATTTAAAACTTCAGTCATCTGAATCCATAACAGGGCTGTATATATAAATGTAGCTCTTTGTGTATGACATGTATATGTGTTATGTAGATATATGGAGGGAGTCTGTGTATCATTTTAATACATATAGCTATATATATATCAGAATATTTCTATTTGACAGTACATAGCGATAGATATACTGTGAATGTGAGAGAAAGAAACTGACAGACGGATATGTATATGCCTGTAGGCATAGACATTTATACATAACAGGTAATTTCAATGAAAGGGCACCAGAAGTTAGCTCATTTTTACTAAGTTTATGGGCATGCCCAGTGAGACTGTCAATACTTATAATTGTTCCAGGTCACACCCACTTGTACTCCAGGCTGGGATTTTGTTTGCTACAGACAGTAACATCCGCCCCTGTTTCTGTAGTGCTGTACTTTACTCCCACTGTCCACAGCTTTCCCCAGATGTCTGCTGTAGTTAATATGTGACTGAGGTTGGTAATGTTAAATCACCAACAGACTGAAAGCCTGCATACCTCTCAACCGTCCTGATTTTCACAAAATGTCCATAATTTTGCCTCTTATGTTTAGTCTGTTCCTCATACATTTGTGGTCTTCTGGTGATGTATTGAATGTTGATGTCAATACAGTTTATGTAATTCATAATCAAGAAATACATTCTGCTAACTACAGACAAACATTTTTGTTTCAGACTTTATATCCTTCAGAACATATGTAATGATGCAACACCTTTAATTCCAACAACTGTCTAAGTTTATGTGACCAATCTTTAAAACCTGCCCCTATGTTTGGGCATTTGTCCCCCCAATCATTTTGGCTTTCTCCATATTTCTTGTACTAAGAAGTTGAGATGTATAACATTCTGTGCAAACACCAACTCAGTACTACCTCACATGCAAAAGATGTGAGTAATTCTAGATTAGAATCATCAACCCAGTCACCCAGGCTAGCTTTCCTAGTCCACTGAGCCACACAGGTCACTAGACAGAGTCATTCATCACACAGTCAACAGCATACATATGGTTAATGTTATCCTGCGTGAAGAGAGACATAAAATGTGTATGTGATATCTATGTTACTGCCCTGAGATTGCTTGGTCCACTAATATACCATGGCTGACTTTCTGTTAATGCAGTTATAAGGGTACACTGTTGTGTTGGGGGTGGGGGAAAAACAGCACTTGATCAGCTTGGGTAGACAGTAGTCCAAATATCATGTGTGCCCACTGTTTAACATTTCCCTTGTCTGATGTCATACATATTTCAATCATGAGGCCTAGTGAATATTGAGGAACATGTACTATTGGACTGGGTATCTGTAGTCCCATGTAGATGTTACATCTGACTACATCGCCAACTATATTTCCTTGCATAACAGCTGCATCAGCTGCAGATCCAAACATACAATACCTTATTATAGTAATCCTCATAATTAGTGTTTAGGTTAGAAACTTACCTTGTGAATGCAGCACTTGATAGAGCTGTAGTGCAGGGCTGACTCTGTGTGATGCAAGGAGTACACAGTCAATACAACTATTTTAATATATGTGTGTGTGTGTGTGTGTGTGTGTGTGTGTGTGTGTGTGTGTGTGTGTGTGTGTGTGCGTAAGAATGAGGTGTCGGTTCCTAGGGCCCTAGACTGTCAGGGAATGTACTATGCATTGTCTCTTAGCCAAAGCCAGGATATACTGAGAACACCTACGTCTGCCTACAGGGACATCATCAGTTGGCTCCTCCGAGTCCTCCTGTGAGTGTGGCTGTGGTGACCTAGGCACTCGTGGGGGGGGCTGTGTATCCCTTCCCTTTGTTAATCCTGCTGCAGCTGCTTCCAGAGGATCATATTGTGTAGCATGCCACAAACTGTGAACATATGTGCACATGTGGCTGGAGAGTACTGCAGAGTTCCACCAGCTATATCGAGGCAATGGAACTTTGACTTCAGCAACCCAAACACATACACTCTATGATGTTCCTAGTTTGTGTGTGTACCTCTTTGTGGAGTTCTTTGGTGTGTGTGTGTGTGTGTGTGTGTGTGTGTGTGTGTGTGTGTGTGTGTGTGTGTGTGTGTGTGTGTGTGTGTGTGTGTGTGTGCATGCATTTCTGATGGGTGTCATCATCCACAGTTCCAAGCCATAGCCTGCATCCCCCAGTAGATGGCCATGTAGGATGTCCCCCCAAGCAAGCATCTGGTACAGCTGTGACGCGTGCCAGATAGATAGCTGCAGGGTTGCCAGGTTACCAGCATACACATTCATGATAATGCCCTGGACATTATGCACAGCTTGGCAGTTGACATAGATTCTACCATCCTCAAAAGGTGGTGCCTCGATGTGTACATGAGTGCAGTCTATGGTACCACAGGTTAGTGTGCTACATGGTAAAAGTGTTGTATATTGCTGACCTTCTCCTCAGGGGTGGGGGGAAATAAATGTGTTCACTGGCATGTGGTAGCATGGCATCCAGGAACTTGTGGAGTATCCTGGATGCTGATGCCTGTGAGACCCCTATCATGTCCCCAGTTGGTCTTTGGAAGGTACCTGTGGCTATTATCCTAAGGGCTACACATACCATTGTTTCCACTGGGATGGGTTCCCTCTGTTGACTCTGAGTCTGAGTTGAGGGTGGCAGAGCTCAATGAGTTCTTGCAATATGTTCCTATTAAACCCTGTAGTGCTCTACAATCTCCAGCTCATGTAGCTCCTTGAAGGTTACCCTGGGCCGGAACACTCTTTTCCTTCTCTGTCTAGGCCTATTGTCAGCAGCATTGATCTCAGCATCTAGCACATACAGATGTAGCAGATCTTCAGCAGCCTTTAGCATTCTTTCAGTTAAAATCCCCAAGTCAGTTCTCCAATGGTGCAGTGTATGGAGAAAATCAGATTGTAGGGTGTATGCATACTTTCTAGTGCTCTACTGTAAGTGCTCCCTGCATGACTGGCTACCTATGATGCATTGCACCTGCCTAGTATGTCATTAACTTCATTTAATGACCCTAGCTTAAGTTAAACAAGGATCAACAGTAATTAATACATCACTGACCTTTTAGATACTCTCAGCATAGCATCTCGCTACACAAGCACACAGAAACACGCACCACATAGGTAAGCAAAGCTTAGCAGTCAGTGGACACACCCTTCCCCCAGACTTCCACACTCAGCACAGAGGCACGCCATGCAAATATGCAGAAACACATGTCCCATAGCTAATCAAAGCTTAGAAATCAATGAACTCCCCCAGACTTGCATGCTCAGCATGGTGCTGTGCCATGCAGACAGGCCGAGCTGTGCTCCAGTCAGATTAGAAGATAGTGGACACACCCTGTCCTGATGCCAGGTGCCTCCTCTGTGGACACCAACATGGTTCTCTGCCTACACAGAAGGGATCTGTGGACATGATTACCCCATTAAGCTATTCAGCAACTCAACCTCATTTGCATAGGGTTCTGTGCTCACACTGCGGATACTACATGCTAGCAAGCCCTACCACGTTAGGAACAGCACCAATGCACCATTATAAATACTGCACACAGGTCTCTGCAATACGTTCCTGACTCATATTAATTTTGAGTTTTTCCACATTTCTTATTTATTTATTTTTATAGAAGGCATGTTTGAGCACCACAGCATGCCAGGCAAACATGCCCAGATTATTAAAAAAAAATATTTTAATATAGTTAATATGACTTTTGGGATACACAGAGGATAGTTTCACTCATAGCTGTGTGTGCTATGCCATTTCTGTCCATCTAGATGCAGTTTTACAGCCCCTTTTGTGTTTTTTCCATGTACACTACTGATACTGAGACGGGGTCTGCAGGTCTACCTATCTGCTTGCTGGATCACTCTACCTGCCTCTTTTGCATGAGATTCACCTGCTTATGAGGTGATTTGAAAACCACAGAAGTTGTTGTGTTGGCGCATGCATGCTTGCCACCTAGCAGCAGTGCTTAGTGGATCGCAAACCTGCTTACTTTCGTCAAAGCACCGTGGCACAATGCCTACATGGTAAAGAAAAGACTTTGTAGGGTTTATTAAATTCCCCCAAAGTTTTTAACAATATTCATACTTATACTTTTATTTAATGTTAGTTTTATTTCCTGTGTTTTTTTTAATTTGTATATTAACATATATAATTGGTGCTATTAAAAGGATTTAACTAATTTTTGATTAGACAGCTTATGTCATGTGACAGTTTTAATTTGTTATATAAAGTGGTACATTTAATATTGTTTCAGATCTCGGATGAAAGCCCTTAACTATTTGAATAAAATTATTGATTTTACATGAATTTCTAGGTCATGTGGCTGATCTTTCAGTCCATTTCTGGTTTATTATTTTTATTGACTGACATATTCACTTTGTGGTTTTAAATGTATAAATGAATGAATAAATAAATAAATAAATAAATGTCTAGTTAAATTTCACTAGTGCAATATGAAGTAACATTGACTAAGCTATTAAAGTCAAGAAAGCATTGTGACAGTTGTGGAATTTAACTAGGCTTCTTAATGATCTCCTGGACTGCATGCCTAATAACTATCTTCTTATACTGAAATTATTTGTTGCTGTAGTTTTATGTCATATCTGCTACTCTGTTAACTTTCTAGTAGCAAATAAAAAGTCTGTCTACATTTCCAAGGCTACTACCTGGAGGGAAGGAAATGCAGATCATCCCATGTGGTGCATTTACTACATTTCAGTGTTTTCTGTTTCCTATATCTTTGTTTACACTGTGTTATATAGAGACCAGTGAGGTTCTAGAACCCTGTGTTGTGCTAGTGCTACATGTATGTAATGCATGCAGTAGTCCAATGAAAGCCATTGATCGAGAGGCAATAATGTTAATATATTTCAGAACAGACAGGAAAAATGAAAAAATAGTTTTGAAGAGTTTAATAATGTTTGCTAAATCACTGATATTATTCTTGTTTCTTTTACAGGATGTTATACACTCTGTAAATGCAGTTGTTGTCAACATTTCTAGCTGGTCAAATGTAAACAATCCAGATGCAAGCTCTCAGCTACTGCAGTCTGTTGAAAGGTTTGCTGAGAAACTTTCCACAAGCAACCTGACATTTAACATAACATCTTCAGCTATTGAGTTAAGGGGCATTAAATTGTCCAATAACAGTAATCAACAGTTCTATGCACCACTTCAGAATGACAGTGCAACTGTAACTATTCCTTACCATGCTCTTAGTAAGCTTCCTTCTGGCTCACTTGTCGTTGCCATTGGTTACAGTACATTTGGAGACATTTTATTTAATAACAGTAATAATAATAATACTAATACCAATAATAACTTTTCCATCAATGGAATTCTTATCACAGTATCAGCAGATAAAAACTTAAGTGAATTAGAAATGACATTCCAGAAAACGAATGCATCCTTAAATAACTTAAAATGTGTGTTTTGGAATTTCTCTACATCAAGCTGGGAAAACAATGGTTGTAAAGGACAAAATCATGCAGAAAATGTCACATGTATGTGTAATCATCTCACTTCATTTTCAATTCTGATGTCAAGTAGTATAGATGCTATAGCTGAGTCAGTCTCTCGTTTGTTATTCTGGATTACAAACATTGGGGTTGGAATATCCATGGGAAGTTTAGTCATATGCCTTATCATTGAAGGAATTGTATGGAAATCTGTAACAAAGAACAAAACTTCTTACATGCGACATGTGTGCATTGTCAACATAGCTGTTTCTCTCCTGATAGCTGACATCTGGTTCATAATAGGTGCTTCTATACCCAGTGACAAGTCAATTCCCGAAGAGAAACTGTCTGCCTGCAAAACTGCAACCTTCTTCATTCAATATTTTTACCTTTGTCTCTTTTTTTGGATGTTTGTCATGGGCATGATTCTTTTCTACCGCCTAGTGCTTATATTCCATGATATGAGCAAGTCTACTATGATGGCTATTGCTTTTGCAGTTGGATATGCATGTCCATTGCTCATAACAGTAATCACAATTGCTGTTACTGAGCCCCAGAACAGTACTTACATAAGAAATAATGCCTGTTGGCTTAATTGGGAAGAAAGCAGAGCACTTCTTGCCTTTGTTATTCCAGCACTGATCATCATTGCTCTAAATCTAATGATTCTGGTCGTTGTAATAATTCGATTGTTGCAACCTTCTGTTGGAAACAGACCGAGGACAGAAGAAAAAAGCACACTGGTTAAAGTTGGAAGAAGTGTTGCCATCCTAACACCGTTTTTAGGACTAACTTGGGGTTTCGGCATTGGAACTGTTGCTGATAGCCAATCAGTAGCACTACATGTGATTTTTACTATACTTAATGCTTTTCAGGTAAGGAAATGATAATTTCCTTATATCCAACCCATCATTTATGCTTTTAAAATGAATTTGCAGTGCTATTTGTTTATATGATGTATTCTTACAATTATGCTTAAGAGTAAGCAGCATTTATTTTTCTCTTATAATCCTCGATGGTCCTTTAACTTAAGTCTTGTTGGACAGTCTGTGAGTAACAGGAAGAGAAAATTAAATGTTTAACACCATACTTATACAGACATGAACAACAGTAATAATACTCATTTTTTATCTACTTACACTTTTGTTTACTAGGTGTCCTAGCTAAATTTCCCCTAGTTAGTAGGAGTACTACCTCAGGTCTGTCCCTGAATAAAAGTTTATTGGCCTAGTGAAACTAATCCAATCAACCAAGAGTAAACAGGTAAATTTTACAGTGAGCACAATAGTGTGAAGTTTGCAAAAAGAATGGTATTCATGTTTCAGGTCAACACCTAGGTAGCTACTCTATGATATATCAGAAGATGTATTATGTGAAGACAGAAGTGCATGTGTCTTTGTTTAAGAGAAAGGGTTTAACTGACAGGTGAAAGAATGTGGCTACAGGGCAGTACAAACAAGGAATGGTGGCTTACTCCATGGGTTCATGTGAAAGGGAAGATACTATGATGGCATATACTCCAAACAATAAAATATAATTCCAGAAAGAAAAGTTCAAATTGTGATACTGACTCTTACATGATTAAATTATTCTTTTAGGGTAGACCATGTTTCACCTGCTATGGGAGAAGTGCCTCCACACCCTTGGTAACAATATTTACTAACTCCATGACTGCTGAATAGAGTGAGTAATCTGAGATACTGTAAACTCAGGGTTAGTATCTATCACCGTATATTCACTATTATAGGCTTCTAATTCCAAAATGGAAGGTATGAGCTTCAGAATTAGGCACACAATCCACTGTCTGCTCCAAAAAAACTGAAAATGCTAACCAAGAGAATTGAAGGCTTTAAATCTTTTAACTATCCCAACATATTAACACACCACTCCATATACTCATAAGCCTACTAGCTGCTCAAAAGTGATCCATGTCTTGTTTTGAAAGCCATGAAAAAGCCCAGGTCTGTCTGACTTCACACTTCTTTGCAAAACCAGATACTCTACAAATGCCCATAGTAGGTGTTTAAATCTTTACCAGCAATAAACAAGATTCACTGTCTAGATGGATAGTTTTTTTTAACTCTGTTTCTTTACAACCTGTGGAATAATTTACTACTACAGGTGAAATAAATTGGCTATCTTCATGGGCAGCCTTGATGACTGGGTGGGTAGATGCATGGCCTTGCTAAATCTGGCATGTTAATACTATTATGTGCATAAAAAGAGTGGCAAGAACATTTATGTGTGTCTATTTAAAGAAGCACATGACTGGACATTTTTATGATCATACGATTGCTTGTCTAATATTTCTCCTATGCTGTTATAGTTTTGTTTTAAATTTTTTTCACTTTTTTTTCTTTTAATCAATTTGGAAAGGCATCAGTTGCAGTATGGGGTTTATTTATCAGGAAATTTTTCCAACATATAACAAGGCTGACTCATCTGTTTACTAAACAAAGAGCCACCGATAATTTCAAGTATTATCTTACATGTGACTAAGGAGAACAGCAATGAGATGTGGCTGTATCCCACAGGAAATCCCAAATCACTTGATATGGTGTTGCTGAAGCATTTTGGTATGGAATAACTTTGAATGGCTAAGCAGGTATTTTTCCAAATATTTTAAGGATTTATTACTGAAATCAGCTAAACCAGGCATGTAGAAGGAGATTATTTTCTACTAAGTCAAAGGTTTTGGAAAAAAATTAGAAAAAGCAACAGCTACAAGTTAACCCTTATTCTAGAAAGAAAATATATCTACTTGTGTTAACATATTAACTGGATGTGTAGGCTGTTTTTTGTACCATGTACTAGCCAAAGATTTATACATTCTTAAGTTTGCCGGACAAGTTTAGAGTCTATAACCATTAAGGAGCATGATACCCTGGATCCTATGTTACAAATTACAGGGGTCCAAGTAGTCATCCAGTTCCTTCTTTAAGATATGGATTGATGGACTGAGCTCAGTTGAGTGAGATGTTTATTACCTGGGCTCTCCAGCCAATGTCTGTGTGAAGTTTGTTTGTTGTTTTTGTGGTATTCTTATTACCTCCCAAAACATACTTGGTGTTTCTGTTTCAAACTCGCACATAATTGAATGAAGTTGTGGGCAGCAGAACTGACTATTAGGGGTCTCAAACTCATATTACCCTGAGGGCTGTATACAGATTAGCACAATCAGCAGAGGTCCACAATATCCAAATCAAAAAGAAAGCCATTGCAACTAGGAATGTACTTTAGTAGTGTTCCTTACCTATAATTATACTTGTCTGGGTGCTGTTTAAGACCTGAGGTTTGTGAGTTTGAGACTCCTGCATGTGGTGCCTATTGAGGGTACAGTTGTGTAGATAGGCCTTTTTATGCATCACCTATGGTGCACAGTATTCTCTAAATAGGAGATCATCGGTAATAAACTGAGTGCCAGATTAGGACTAGCCACATGATGGTGTAAACATTAGCTCTAGGTAATTTGGACATGTTAATTAAAGTTGCCAAAAGTTGGCATAGATATTTGTACTTGATAAGATGGTTAAGGACTTGGCCTGCTTTGACCTATACCAGGTGCACATGTTAATAGTGGGCAGTGTCTGTGTACCTTATACTAAATGTGTACACTCACTATTGGCCAGTGTGTGCCTGCCATAAAGCCCAGCATCCCTATGTCAGTAAGTTACTTTCTGGCCATTGTTCAGTTGCCCAGCCTTGGTTAGCTGGGATAAATTTACTGAGCTAAAGCTGGATGTAAAACCAATCAACCTGACAAACATGAGCTCAGGATTGCTACTCTGAATATAAGTTCACTGGCAGAATGCAGCTTGGAAGTGGGTGACATGATTGATGGAGGAGACTGGGCATTCTGTGCATCCAGGAGACTTGATGGAAGGGAAATACAGGAAAGCCACTTGGCTTGAGATCCAAAATCTACTACTCAGTGGAAGAATAGATTAGAAATTATGTGGGATTTGTAGTAAGCAGTCTTCTGAAGACAGTGAGAGATGTCATCAGAAATAGTAATAGACTGACTCATGGCAATCAGACTTCAGTGTAAAGATAGGGCATTAGTCATTACCTTAGCATATATGTAACAGGAGGTTTGTGATGTCAAGGAAAAGAGTGCATTCAGGAAGAGCTAGAGAAAAACATGATTTGGTGTTGATTATATGGGACCTGAGGGCTCATATTGGAACAGGCAGAGCAGAATATGAGAACTGTATGGGTCAACATGGCTGGGACAACAGAAACAAAGAAGGAGATGCCATTCTGGACTTTTGTCTGGAAAATGACTTGAGGGTAGCCAACAGATTGCTCAGTAAGAGAGAGACAGTCACAATATCACATACGACTGGCCAAAATGTAACTCAAGTAGACCTTCTCTGATGAAGGAAAAGGCATGGAGCAGAATCAGAGATGGCAAAGTCATCCTCAGTGTTAACAGCTGGTTTGCAATACAAGCCATTGATGGCAGCAATCATTTGCAACCAGTGATCAGAGAAGGCTCTAAGAGCAATATAGACTAGGCTAAAGACCTGGATGTTGACTGATGTGAAAGAACAAAAGCTCAAGGAAATACCCAGCTATAAAACCTCAGGAAGAAGAGAGGAATAAACAAGAATGGCAATATCTTAGAAAAGCATGTGTGAGGTCTATAGGACAGATATGCAGCTGACCCAGTTATGGAAGTAAGGTATATAAGGAAAGCTCATGGTGTAATAAGAAGGCCCAAGAAATAATCAAACAAAGAAGGAGTACAGGAAAAGTGGGATATATAAGATATGGACCAGATTAACAAGGAGTACCAGCTGGCTAACAAAGATGTTAACAGAACAGACACAATGGTAAAGAACAAAGCATTCTAACAACTTATGGAAAGTAACTCAGCAGGTGGCACAAAGAAAGTCTATTAGGTTGCATGACAAAGACAAAAAAGCAGAGTAGATATTAATCAGAGAGCATTATAAGGTACAGCAGCAACTACCAGCTCACCAGTCCATAAGACATCTAAGTAAGATGAAAGCAGTACATCCAGCAGCTTTAATATGAAGAAAATCCCACAGAAGCTATACTGCCTATACAGCCTAAAATGAAATGGGAAGGAGATCCCACCCTAGAAGAAGTAAGAATGGTACTAAGGGAAATGAAGTCAGGAAAAACAGCAGGCTCAGATAACACCTTGACAGATATGATCAAGATGTTGTGTAAGTTAGGGGAGAAATGGCTCCTGAGGGTACTCATAATAGTATGGAGAGAAAGGAATACCCCAGATGACTGGGCAATAAACATTCAATTGCCAGTATATAACAATGACTGGAACAATGACAACTGCAGGCAGTACAGAGTTATCAAGCTCGTGCTTCGCTGCATAAAAGAGCTTGAAAGGGTGAATGAAAAATGAATACTCAGAGAAGTAGAGAGAGTAAGATAGGAGATGAACAATTTGGATTCTGATCAGGATGCAACACAAAGGACCCAATGTTTGTACTGAGAAGGTTAATGGAGATGAAGCTAAGGACGAGAAAAGAAACCGACTGGGAATTCCTACACTTGGCGAAAGTGCTTAACAAGGTCCCAAGAAAGCACTCCTGTGATAGTTCAAAGTTCCAAAAACAATGGTAAAATTAGACTATGTGCAAAGACCCAATGCCAGAAGAATGATCAGTGATCAGATTCATATTTTAGTTTTGAGTTTACTGCTGATTAGAGGGAACATACTAACAAAGCTCCTGCTTGCAGATGGTGCAGCATTACAAGCAGTCTCGGAACAGGAATTTCAGCAAATGACAGGGGAATGTAATGAAAATCTGAAGGCACAAGGGATGAAAGTGAGCACAGACAAGACAGTCATCATGGCAGCAAATGGAGGAAATCAGACGAAGGTGAAAACTGAAATGGAAGTGTAAATAGCGGTATAGGTTAATGGCCTCAATTATCTGTAAGGGGTAGTTATGGAGAAAGGAAGTCAGGATGAGGAAGTCAAAGATATAATCAAAAAGGCTGCAGCCAAATGGCATAGGATGTCAGGGAGTAGTGAATGACAGAAAAATGCCAAAGAAGCTGAAACATAAGGTGTGTAAAACAGTGGTGCCACCAGCACTTCTGTATGCTTCAGAAACCTGGGCACTGAAGAGAAGGGCAAGTTGAGCAAGCTAGAGATGATATAGATGAGGTGCCTGAGATGGGTGGTATGGTGCACACTGTGGGACAGATGAAGAAATTATGACATCAGAGCAAAGTTAAGGTAGCTACAATTGCAGAGTAGTTCAAAAAGAACAGATTGCCATGGTTTGGGCACATGAGCAAGGAAGCAGAAGATTATTTTTTTGAAGAAAATTTGGAAGAGACAGAAAGAACAGAGGAGGAAACAAGGACATCCAGTAAACAAGCAGATGTATTGCAGAAGAAAAGAACTGTGATGGTCAGATGTGACTGTCAAAGCAGACAACATAGTGTTAATGAATGGACAGAGGTGGCAATGTTTTACTCAAAGCTGTGATCTTATGTACAAAATGGGAAAGAGGAGGTTCAGGATGAAAACTGAGGTATGAAGCTGTCATGTTTCAAGACAGCACAAATATTAATTTTTAAAGTGGCCGAGTGTCATCTTGCATTCAGGTCATGGGGGATTATTTTAAGCAAAAGGTTTCAAATTACAAGGGGTCCTTTAAAGTTCTGGCAGTAAGATATAGATAGGAAGGAGGCAATTGGTATAGTCATTGGTTATTGACAAGTCTTAAAGGTATTTGATTCACTCTCTGAGGAACCTTTGTATCTTCTGAAAGATGTACTTCTGAAATTGCACTACATGGTGTATGAGTAGAATACAAATCAGGGTGCATAATTTGTTACAATTTGTCTACAGGAGGACTGTTACCTCCCTAGCATGGATCTCAATCCTATGAAAGATCACATGCTTTAAAGATGGTAGTTGTTTTATGGACATCAAATGAAAGATCACTATTTATAATTACTCCAGCATCTGGTTGGGGGGGCGGGGGGGGCTTGCTAAATACCAGAAGTCCACATTTTTTGACATTGAAGGCAATTTCATTTCTACTGTACCATCTGAGTGTAAGTTATGCATTATTTGAAGAAATTTCACATCAGTAGGGTTGAGGACAATATCACAAGTTATCAGTTGTTTGTTTATTTGGTATGCCAGACATTGCAGAATGATTTGACATCTAAGAAAAATATGCTGAGAAGGAATGGCCCAATGATACAGTCTTGAGGGACCTCAGAGATTAGAGGATATAGTGAGGAAAGGAATTGTCCTTTTCTTACATGCTATGTATGAACATGTCACAATCAGTGCACCCTAATTAGTACTGCTTCATTTGCATTTAGATTCCTGAATTTATGCATTACTCCCTTACTTGGAACAGTATTAAACACTTTAGTCAGATTTAAGTAAGCTGTATGGGCAGATAAATCTTCAATCAGTGCAATGATCACACTCAAAAAGAAATCGATATACACAATCTACCTTTGAATAAACTATACTTGATTTGGTCATGGAACAGAATGTTTCTCATGTCTGTCTGGATAAATTCCATAATGGCACTCTCCATCATCTTGCACAGACAGACTCAATGTAATTACTGTTGTCTGGAGCAGGACTTCTGTTGTGGATTGAGAATACAGTAACCTACTCTGAGATATCATGGACACACTCTGTCCTTAATGTTCTGTTAAGAATGATGTGTTAAGGGTGCATTAAGCTAATATTGGGTATCTGTGGGAGGGCATCTGTTGTGGATTGAGAGTACAGTAGCCTGGTTTGAAATATCATAGACATACTCTGTCCTTAATGTTCTGTTAAGAATTGTGCATGAGGGGTATATTAAGTTATTTTGTTTGCATGAATTTAACTACTTGGTTGGTGTTAAGGAACTTGTATTTCTGATCTTACTGATGCAAAGTTGACTATTATGAAAGTCATTTCATATGGTAATGTGTTGCAGAGAGTAATGGTGGAAGGGATTCCCTTTTGTGGCCTAAAGCTTCGAATGTATATGCTGGTATGCTAGGCATACCTGTTGTAGTGATATTTTATTCTAGTCCACAACATTCTTTATACTTATCTTTCATTTTTAAGAAGTTGTTGTAGAAGACCTTATTATTATTATATGACCAGATGGCTAATGTTAGATGAAGTCTTGCTTATCTTGATTGCTTTAATAAGATCTTTCTGGATGAAGCTGACCATAGCCTTTTTGTGTCGGGGTGGGTAAAGTGTGAAGGCTTTCTACACTCTTTTCTTTTGGTTTAATAATATGTTGACAGTATACCACCACCACTTAGTTAAATAGGTTCATAGATTAGTACTAAGCTAACTGCCCTTGCAAGCCTAGCCAATTATCCCTTGTGAGACTCAAACCCTGCACCTTGTGTTTGTAAGGCAAACATCTTAACCATTAAGCCACCAAATACAGAGTTTTCACTGTATTGATATATCATAGTGATGAAATTATCAGTGCAGTTTTCTAAAGTGTTCTAGAAGGATATGAACAATTCCCTGATTGGTTGCAAGGTGGTAAGTTGTGAGGAGGATAATTTAATATATGATCATAGCTGGCAAAGCAATGCAATGTGACTGGTCAGGGCATTATAGTTAACATTTGAAAAACTCCTTAAATATGGCTCCTACTTTTATTAAGCTAGTTTTGGTGTATATGAGGAATATTAATGCATTTTGGTCAGAGGAAAAATCGGACGGGTTGATGGTTAGCTTACCAGATCTTTCAGGGAAGTCTGTATAAATGATATTCAGTATAATTCTGCCCCTTGATGATGTTTTACTATCTGTTAGAAGCTCTTCCTTTTTATGAAGTCTAGCAGTATTTCTGTATAATTACTGTCTGAAGCACAGCTTTCCTTATGAATGGAGAGATGATGCTGGTCACTGAGTAGAAAGATATTTTCTGTTATGGAGAAGGACATAAGATGTCAAGGAAGTGGTCATTTTCTTGAGGTGATGTACAGGTACTGTAATGACATGTTACAAAACTGCTGTTTGTTTTATCTATTGTATTTTTGGGTGTAAAGTGCTTTATGCCCACAGTTTGGTTTCATAACCTTTCACTTATAAATTGTATACTCCACCTCCTCACTTAGTGGTCAAGCTGTGAGAAAGAGTTGCAACTAAGCACTTCTTGAATGGAAGATGGGTCATTGATTCACTTCTATATGAGAGTGCACACACCACAGTTCCCTCAAATGTAAGGTAAGCTTC
This sequence comes from Protopterus annectens, assembly GCF_019279795.1. NCBI lineage: Eukaryota > Metazoa > Chordata > Ceratodontiformes > Protopteridae > Protopterus > Protopterus annectens. Next base: position 1,092,535,008 of record NC_056729.1, on the reverse strand, counting down.
TAAGGGGATTACATTTTTACTTAGGCTGTGAGCTTTAATGAGTCCACAGTCACCTTACTATTAGCTGTGGTGTACATAAGTAAAAGAGTAATTTCAATGCTTTAACCTGTTTTGATTGAGGCATAGCCAATCCTGTGTAAACTAGTACTGGGCCTCACACATTTCCTCATGGTCTGAGATTATCCCTAGAGAAATGATAATTCACTAACTGCAAAGGAGTAGCAGTCTAGCTAAGAGTATTTATAAGATGAACCAGTGAATATTGAGAATATGACTATCAGTCCATGACCAGAATCCACTGTTACAAGAAATACCCCTAAACCACCCACACTTCAGAGAAGTTGGAGCATTTGGAGCATACACTATGCCCTCTTAATGAAGCTTGCAAATAAACTTATAACTAAAAAGGAAGTAACCAGGCAGTTTTATTTCTCACTGTTTTACATGACAAAGTTATTAACTAAAGTGGGCTGCTACCACTTAACAATCTGCACATGTATTATCTGTTTAAGAAAAACTCTTCTACAAATGTGAGGTCTTATAAATGCAAAGCACTGTTTGCATTTCAGATTTGGTATTTCTATTTTACAAAAAAAAAAAAAATACCTACAGCTGTATGCGTTAAGAAAGAAAACAATACTAAAATAAGGGGATTAAATGGGGTGACAGCTCTTGAAATATGTTAAAGTGCCAAACAAACTTACTAATATTTACAAAATAATACTAATATACATATTTTATTTTATTGTATTTCATGATTTGTTTTTTCTTTCCAATAAAGGTTTAATGAAATGAGTCGGTACAGAATGACAGCAGCTGTCAGACCCAGTGTGTTAATCATTCCAGTACCACCCAACACCTGCTACGCCACAAGGGCAGTAGTCGCAATCTTGACAATTGTCAAGTAGCCATATTTTTCTGCATCAGTGACACAGGGCCACTGAATGTCATTGATTCTGACATGCATGACTGGTAAGTCAAAATTTTAAAGAGAACCCTGAATGCACTTAATTGCCTTCGTGACATGTCTCATCTTAGCTGCAGGGAGAATGCACCCAGTGGCTGTGTCCTTGCTAATTTTAGTTGGTATAGACTCAGTATCTATAATCACAAGTATCATCAAATATTAGGACTTTTCCAGAATATTTTCTTTTTTTGCTTTAATGATAAATTTAGTGATTTAGCTTTCCCAGTATTTCCTTGTGAATGGTGCTTAATGTCTCTTTGTGTTGCATGATGATTTGAGATGCATGCCCATTAGAACTACAGGACATAGTGGGGATGAACCAGTTAGTACATTGGCATAAGTCCTGCATGAGGTAGAGGGCTTCAACCTGACCATTTTCTTATGTAGATATTTTGCCTCTGGTTTACTTATAAGTAAATATCTCACATGCAGAAGTCTTACTTCTAAGAATATGTATACATAACAAGCCCAAAGTTAGTAATATATTATTATTATTATAAATGCTGAGCACACAATATGATAAAATCAAGCAAAAATTAGTATACAGAAAAAATGCATCGCATTCCAAGTAATAAAGCTGCATTCCTAAAGTACAAATGCCATATCATGAAAGTGGCCTATACATTTGTATATACATGTGAGTAGTAAACAGAAGTTGGGTGGGCAGAGTTGGTATAATGGTTAAGATGTTTACCTAATATGCATGAGGTACAGGGTTTAATTTTTAACCTCTGAGGCAAATTTGCTAAGCTTACAAATTATCTCCAAGGGCAGCTACCCTAGTACTTACCTATGGGCCTATGGGTGAAATGCAGATCAGTAGTAATATTTTATTTATTTATTTTTATTTATTTATTTCCAGTTTGATAACCGGGGAGGTCCACTGGGCTCTAAGAGCCCGTTTTTAGTGGAGGCCTGGGGAGAAAAGCTCCAAAATACAGATACAAAAAAATAAAATACAATAAAATATGATAAAAAAGTACAATAAAATGCAGTTATGAATAATCCTGGTATTATATAATGTTTTAAACAAAGTTGTAAGATGAATAAAGTGAGATGTAGCAAAAGGAATTAGTGTAATAAGTGGAATATAGGAGACTTGAGGATAGTTTATACAGAACATGCTTGGTAACAAAGATGGGTAGTGTGAAGTAAGAAGAGTAATAGGAATAAATACCTAGAGTGGAGGAAGGAGAGAGAGGCAGTTGAGTAGTGAAACAAGAGGCAAATGTATATTAGAAAGAAGAATATATGTGAGAAGAAAAGCAATAGGGGGTAATACAAGGGGATGTAGGGTAAAGATAGTAGAAGAGTATTAGACACAATTTGTAGAATGTTAAAGACATTAGTTAGACAGTGTTATATAGGTTTAGATGGAAGAAGTATATAGGGGGAGAGAAGTACAGAAAGAACGGTATGTGTAGGGTTTACACTATATACATTAAAGGTGTATAAGTTATGTAAGAAGTATCAAGGGGAAGCTGTTTGCTAATATAGCAAGGTGAATAAGTATTTAATGAAGAACAGGTCGAAAAAGAGTTTAATAGGATTAGGGGGGCAGAGAGCAATTACATTTCCAATTTTGGGAGAGATGAGAATGGAGCTGGGATTTAAAGAGTTCAAGGTTATTGGTGATTCTTAGTGAGGGGGGGAGAGAGTTCCATTTTTTTGCTAGGGAATAGGATAGCAGACACTGGCCAGCAGGACGTTTTGGTTTGTGAATAGCAAGTTGATTTTGTTGTGCAGATCTTGGGGGTCTGTTGGGAGTATAAGAAGGAAGGATGTATGCTAGAGCAGGGTATGCAGTACATTTAAAGATTAATTTGTGGGCTGTAGTGAGTTGGAGGTAGTTGAGAAGCTCTAGCCATTTTAGCATGTGTAGGGAAGAGCAATGGTGGGAGTAGTGTTTAGATTTAGTAGTGAATTTGGATATTTTGTTGTAGCAGATTTCTAGTTTTGAGGAGATGGAGGATGCAAGGCTGGTTAGAAGAGGGGCACCATATACAAGTGATGGTAGTAAGTAGGTAGTGGCAAGGCTTTGCCTGGTAGAGGGAGAAAGGAATTGAGAGTTTCTGTATAGTAACCCAAGTTTTTGATGGGTTTTTTTTATATTTAATTGGACATGAATATCAAATTTTTGGTGTTCGTCGATAGTAACACCGAGTAGTTTAACGAAATACACCGAGTAGTTTAGTGAATACTCATCTAAGTAATACAGAGGGAAGTGTATAATGGTGCTACAGAACAGCAGTATGGATGGAATGAAGGTGGAACTGTAAAGGAAAAATAGTTGCTAACAATATTAGCAATGGAAGGTTATGAGAAGCAGCTGATGGGTTTTACTATAGCAATCCCAGTGCTGGGGGCTATCTTAAAGCTGTGCTGGTCCTTGATAGTATTGTATTCTTTAAAACAGAGTTTAAATACAGAAGAGCTATATTTTCCCAAACTTTTAGCAAAGGACCTGAGTACTGGCCTGTAAGTGTTTTTCATATTAACAGCCCTCACTTTGATTTCCAAATAACTTTGATTTGATTCCAAATTAGTGGGATCATACCTTCCCGAAGTCTTCTGCATGGTTAAAGAATAGTCAGTGAAAGAAACTATACTTCTAAAGAAAATAGGAATTAGGTTATTAAAAGATAAAGTGCTGTGATATGTTTTTCCTTAGGGAAGCATTTTTCTACTGTAGCAAAGTAGACAGGAATGAAATGAAACACAGTGACACATTATTGTGTTTAATAACTTTCTATGTATTACTATGATGAAATGGCTTCCCGCTTAGTTTTTCAGCTGTTGGGGAGAAGTACCTGCAAGTATTAAATGTATTAAGTTGAACATTTAGAGAAAATATGCTGTCATTACTTTGTACTTTATTTATTTATTTATTTATGTATATATTTATTTTAGTTTTGTAACTTGAAAAGGAATAAAAAAAGGTTTGTTTTATCAGTCATTTTTGTTGCTGGTACTTGTTAAAATGGCCTGGTATAGATATTCTCATGTAGGTTGGGTCTTATTATAAATTGGATCCCTTTATTTATTAGTGATTTGAGTTCTTCAGTGCTTTATACATTTTAATCAATACCGATTATAGTCATAGTTAACGAGGACCCCATCCTTAATGCAAACAGTAATTAATTCCTAAGTTTTAAAAATTATTGACCATTTTTCTATTATCTATATACTTATTTTACACAACCTTACACCGACTCTACTCATAACAGGTCTGCTTTTCTGTTAATTATATGAATTTTAGAATATTTGTCACAGAAATACTTCTCAACTGTTCACATTTTCACAGAATATCCAGATTTTTGCCTCATATTTTTGGTCTGTCTTTCATAACATTTATGTTTTTCTGGAAATCATTACGCTCTGATACCACTATATAAGGACAGTTGAATTTCAGAGTTCATATCCTTTAGAAAATGCATGCTAAAGCAAAACCTATTATTCTAGCAACTTTCTTGGTTCAGAAGAGCAATATGTAAAAATCTGTCCCTGAGTTTAAGCCTTTATTGCCTTATTATTTCTAGCTTCGCCTAGAATTCTTGCACTAAAAGGTTTAGAAAAATATCTTGTATTCACTCTGCCAATGACATGTTTAAATCATAGATTGTTGGGGTATACATAATTTGTATGTTAAACAAAAGCCCATCCCAAAAATCTCTAGGATGCTGAGAATAAATGCAGTCCTTGAAATCTTTATCTGCAGTACTTGTTTTCAACGTTTCTCTGTCCTCTTAACTAAGCACATTTGCATTTTCCTGGACTTTGAAATATGGAGATTGAATGGCCAAAAGATTAGATTTCTGTATACAAGGTCTGAAATGTCATGGTGATCTCAGAGTTGGTATATTTAAGTTTGATGGGTATGGGGGTACAGGGGGGACTTGCTCCCTGCAAAAAGAAGTTTAAAGGAGAAGCACAATTTTTGAAATTCACTGTCCTTCTGTGTTATCAGTCTTTTTTTTCATCTCGTTGGCACTCAGCATTTCAAGTGTCAACATTTGGATGGTGCAGTGGTGTAGTGGTTGTGTTGTCACCTCACAACAAGAGCTTATCTGGTTCAGTTCTTGGCAGGGGAGGCTTCTGTGTGGAGTCTGCATGTCCTCCCTGCGTTCGTGTGAGTGTGTTCCAGGTTTCCTCCCACATTACAAAGACATGTGTCTGGAGTGTTTCTCCTGGGCTTGCACTGAAAATTGGCTTTGTTGCAAGATGGACTTTCTTGGTAAACAAATGTTAAATAAATAAATTTCAATAGGGAGTGATAAGAAACAGATTCCCTTACTGATTTAATTAATAAGATAAATAAAGAGATAAAGACTTTCCACAGTCTACAATCAATGAGGAGTTTAGTGTGGCAATAACATTTTAATGTCTATAAGATGTATCTTTAATTATTAAATCTGCCACAGATTAAGCTTTTCTGATTTGCTCGTATGCCACAGTGAAAGATGATATAACAAATTTTGAAAAAATGCATAGCAGAGGTACATGCATAAATGAGATAAACAGAGCAGAGTTCCTAGATTCCTAAGTTTTCTCTAAGATTACAGCGATGGAAGAGACTGAAAAGCTAAGCTTCCTCACCTAGTGCTCTTAAGAGACTAACAGTATACCTCTTTAAGTAAATCTTTCCCGCATACCCTAGTTAAAAATTTGCAATCGCCTATCCAGTCATTCAAGCTTATTTTAAAGGATGCCATTGAAATACTCCACTTAATAAATATGAGCAGTGGAAGATACACTAGGTTAGGAACCTGTCATGCAATTTGTTGATGTTGATATGGTAGTATAGGTTTAAGTCTCTTGAATGAGTGTTTGGTTTATCACTTGTTCTGTTTAGGTGAAGGAGATGAAAGAATGCTGGGTCACTCATATAATGGACTAGAATGCTAAGCAGAGCTCACCCTCCATAATTATATAACAGTCAGTAGAAGGGGCAGGGATTTTAGTCCATGAGAATAGTTAAAGTACTTAGACCTATTATCTTTTTGGTATGGAAACAATGAAATACTTCAAGTTGGACTGGGTGATTATTAAGGTATATGTGAAAGGAGGCAGTTTATTTGTTGATGGGCATATAGAACAGGACCAAAATGGGACAATAACATTTTAGATCCTGAGGAGATACCAAAAATAATAAGTTGTGCAAGGTAGAAGGATGTTCTAATGATGACAGAGACATGGTGATGAAAGGAAAGTTTGTTATCAGCATAGGTACCCTAGTCCCTGATAACTGCTTCAGGTTTAAGTGTAATGTTATCTGTATAGTATGTGCTGGTGACACTATGTTAGCAAAGGAAACTATGCTGCATTTGTTTTGTTGTTGAGGGAAAAACCATAATCAACACACCAAGTGTTTGTCTGGTTTGGTCCTTGCTAGACAATATAAGTATCAGAATGGGATTTGATAACCACCCACAGTTTTTAGTCAGCAGCAAACTTGGTTAACCATATTACCTTGACATCAGCCATCTTATCATAGAAATATATATATAAGAGGGAGCTAATGACAGAACCTTGTGGATTATGGCTAATCATATTTTTAATACCTAAAACAAATATCCATGATCTTAATGGTATAACATCTAGATAGCCAATTACCTATCCACTGAATTACGTATGGGATAATGCTGAGTTAGGAGAGCTGGTCAATAATCCCAGCTTGGAAAATAGTGTCAAATGCCTTAGCAAGGTTAAGGTAAGCAGCCTGATTTGTATGCCCTTTATATATAGATTGGTTATCCTTTTGAACAACTTACCCAGGTTCTGTAAACATGATCTACCTTTTAAAAAGCAGAGTTGGTGTGTATCCAAGCATATAAAATCAACTATCACTATTTTTAGTTCAAGTAGTGTATGTTCCATAGCTTCCCAAATAATGCTAGGGAGATTACAAGGCCTAAAATACCCAAGTCTGTAGAGGGGATCCTTAAGCAAGGTCACCTCAGCAGCTATTCTCCACACATCAGGCAGTAGGCAGTAGAGAGAATCAGGTTGAAGAGTTGATGGAGTTGTGATGCTAGGTGGGATTAGTGCTTCTTTGCAAACATCTAAAGATTGTGTTAGGAAATAACTACCTAATATTTTTGATTTAAGAAAGTGCTGAAATGACTTGGTCCAGAAGGGCGAGGTGTGAGGGAGAATAAGTAGTAGAGGGCAAAGTGGCTGGTAGGTAGATAATGTCTGTATATGAACATTAGGAGCATTCTTGGCATAAAAAAGGAGTTACCATTATAAATAACTTCAGTACTTAATTGTCTGTTTCATCTAAGCTTCCAGTATAGCTGAAGAAATCCTTCTGGTTATCTCTTAAATTAATTGCAATTCAAAGTTTAGCTTTGGCCTTATATTTCCTAATGGCAAATATAAGGGACTCAACATTTCTAAATCCCTTTTATAATAATGAAGTGTATATCTATTATACATGGCCTGGTATATTTTCATTTTCTTATAGTGTTTACTGAAGTTTGAGTTCTTCCATATGGAACTTTGTGCTGTTCAAAGTCAGTATTTAACACACTGAACTGACAGTGTCAGTGAATCAACAGGCAGTCATCATGCTTATTTTGGAGTGGTACAGATGCCTCAGTACATCTATCCAGATGGCAGTAACCATGATGTTCTGCTTAGAGAGATAAATGTATGTGTGTAGTAGGAAAAAGGAATGTACAGGGTAATAAATATGTTCTTCCAACATGTCTTATTTGTGATGGAGATTCAAGACATGTGTTTGTGAAGCCATTTTTTTGGGGGGAGCTGTAAGAGATCAAGGAAGGGTGGTAGGTTAGGTCCTTAACATAGAATGCTAGACATAAATCACCTCGCTTGAGTTTAAGTGACAAATTATATGGATAGAGTTTCAAGCCCCTTTGCTGAGGTTCTTTACTTTGGTGACCTTCTTATTCAGGAAAATCTGAGGATTTTCTAGCTGTGTGATGTGTTTTGACAGACACATATTAAAAGGGACATTATATTCTGTAAATGGCCTGATCAGGACAGGGTGTAGTAGAATGGTAGCTTCTACTAACCTTCAAAACACACTTACAAACATTCCACACATAACACCAAACACATCACAAATAGACAACACACCAGTGTCTCACAAACATAGCCCATAAGGCAAAACAGTAAACCATCACAGCTCATAAGACATAACAATAAACCAAACATACTAGTCATTGGCGACTCATTTGTGAGACACATCGATGTCCCCCTCACCAAGCTCGACAAGGAGAAGGGCACGGTCAGTTGCCAAAATCTGCCACATCACACATGACCTTATGTCTCTCCACAACAAGTACAGATGACTCTGTCATTGTCCATGTTAGTGTGAATGATTTGAGCTGTATCTTCTTGGACTATATGAAGCAAGACATGATTGAGCTCTCAGAGTATGTATCCCAGGCAGGTATGACTCAAGCCCAGAGCAGCATCCTACCTTCACCAATAATGTTACCACAATACCAACAAAAAATAATTGACTTAAACAATTAGCTTAGTTTCAGGTGTCATTCCAAGGGGATCCAGTATCTGTCTGCCTGGGATGACATGGTTGACAGGCCTTGTTGCTTTTGCCAGAGATGACTTCCACCTGTGACCACTGGAATTCCGGATTCTGGCCAGGGATCTTGCCTCCCCCATTGTGCCTTTTTTAGGTAATGTCCCAAAGACAAATCTTCCAGCATAAAAGAGCTGTCAAAAACAAATTAACCTGAAAATGCACTCACTGAAGGCTCTCCTTACACTGGAAGATGCTGATGTCTATTTGGTCATGGAAACCTGGTTCAGGGCTGCAGAGAGCACCCCTTCCTTACTAGGCTAACAGTCATTCTACACATTCTAACCCCAAAATGAGATCAGGAAGACTAAGGGACTAAGACAGCACTCTCTTTAGGCATGGCTAGTGCAGAGCCCAACATACCATCTCAGAGATTCCTACAGGCCTGCAGATTTGTGACTGCTGTGTTTCTGCTAAGCAGTGTGTGTCTGCCTAACAAAGCTTTTCAAGAGAACTGAGTATGGTTCTTTCTTTTACTGAGTGTGAGGAAGAAATGAGCTAATCTACATACTAAGTGTGTAATTATGCAGCAACAACAACTAGACTGAAGACTGAATACCCGAACTATGGGCCTAAACAGATCAATGGCATGCCTTGTTGAGACAATTTATTTGGATAATTAAGCTAATGGATTATATAATGAGATGGTTTATTCATTCATTGTTTGCATCTGATGAAGTCTTAGCAACTTAGATGAAAATGCTGTGTGTGGAATTGCGTTTATGTGTTTGAATTAACTATGAATCCAGCTTTGGAATTCTATCATTGAGCCAACTATTTTCCTTCATCTGTGGTACTTATTTTGCTTGGTTTTGGAGTCATTGAAGACTAAGGATGGTGAAGTCTCTATCTTCATTAAGGACAGGCACACTTCCAGACTGGTCTGCCAGTATGAAACACTGGAACTACTCCAACTGACAGTTGGCAAGACACCCATCCAAGTTTTAGCCAGGTATAAAGCCCCCTCCATGACTCAGGACACCCATTCCTCTTACCTGGATCTACTTGACTCCATCAAGGTACCCCCTGACACCCTCATCATTGGAAACTTCAACTGCCGCACCATAGACTGGGTGAACTATTCCTGCACTAATGCACTCACCCAATGATTCCTTGACTTCATCAGTTCTAATGCACTAGACAAACTTGTCTCATCCCCACAAGGGGAGATAACATTATGGACTTGGTTCTCAACAACATAAGTGACAGCTTTACCACTCCCATAGTATGTTCTTCCCTGGTGAGATCAGATCATTGAACTGTCTCATTGGAAGTTTCTGTCCTATCCAAACCCACCCAACCGTAATCAAGCTAAAAACTTCTGAAAAGCTGACTACCACATCCTAAGGGAGGGTATTTGTAGCATCACACTACCACCCCCTTCAGAAGATGCAGACAACTATGCTGAACAGTATGCCAATGCAGTATACAAGTACCTGTACAATTGCGTGAACTCAGCCATACCCATCAGAACTAAAACCTGCTCCTCAAGGAAACACAAACCTGTTTGGTGAACAACCTCTATCAACAGGCTTTACAACAAAAGGAAGAAACTCTTGTCCAAGAGTAAAAAGGAATAAATTCTAAATTGGAAAAACTCCCTCCTTAGCCTCAACAAGCAAGTTATCTCACTAGCGAGAACCTCCAAGGTCAATTATGAATCAAAGCTAGTCTCCAAACCAAAAGGACACCACAAAGGCCTCTTCAGTTACATCAGGAACCTCCGTGGAAAATCCCAGGTTTGTTGCAAATTAGTACTTAACAGTATCACTTATACTGATCCTTTTGACTTAGCCTCCCTGTCACCCCTCACATCTCTGTAGATCAAGTGTTAAAGACCCTATCCAAGGCAAAAAACACAGCTTACATGGGAGCTGATAGTATCCCAGGCTGTATTCTGTGCCATCTCCAGCAAGAACTAGCTTCACTATTGAGCACCCTATTCAACCAAAGGCTAAGTAGAGGCTTCATTCCTGCAGAGTGGGGAACTGCCATTGTCATCCCCTTGCATAAAGTTGGTGCCACTACTGAACCTGGAAACTACTGCCCCATTAGCTTGACAAGTCTGATCCATAAAGCCAAAGAGCATATTATAATGGAGCTCATAAACAAGGACGTAGGCAATCTCCAAGCACTTGACCTCACTCAGTTTGGATTCATTAAGCCAAGGTCTTGCCTGTTGAACCTGGTTGACTTCTTTGAGACTGTCACCAAGGCCCATGATGAGGGAAAGTCAGTACATACAGCTTACCTTGACTTGGCCAAGGCCTTTGACACAATCTCCAACTCAGGCATCATCAAAAAGCTGACATAATTTGACATAAATCCCTATCTCATCAGGTGGGTGGCCAACTAGCTCAAAATAGGCACCTCCACCTCCGATAGCAGACCTGTGACTAGTGGAGTTCCCCAGGGATCTGTCCTGTGACCTCTACTGTTTGGCATCTACTTCTCAGAGGTTCAGATAAATACAAAAGGGCTGCGGCTGAACAAGTTTGTGGACGACTGTAGGTTGGGTGCTGTCATTGACCCCAAATGATGTTAACATACTGCAAGAGGGTCTCATAACAACTAATGACTGGTGCTAAAATCATGGCCTCAACCTAAATGCAAAAAAATGTATCAATCATACCATTCACCAGAAACATGGCCCCTACTGATTACCACATCAACAGTAACTCCGTACACACACAACCTGTGGTGAGAGACCTGGGTACTTGGGTAGATAACAATTTCAGATTCAACCATCATGTGGCAGTAGTGGTCAGAAAAGCCTTTTACTGGATTCATCCCATAAGTACAGGGATTACATCCAGAAAAAATGAGGTTATTACCTCTCTATGCTCCTCCCTCATTAGACCAATAATTGAGTATAACGCCCTGTTTGGTATGTACCTCTCCAAACATCTGCACCAACTGGAGCAGCCACAGAAATACCTCACAGTGTGAATCTATGGCTTCCAACACCTGTCCTGTGTGGACAGGCTCAAATCACTGTCACTCTACTCAGTATCGTACAAATTGCTCAGAGGTGATCTGTGTCTTGCCTATAAGGCAATCTCAGACCCTGCCCTACTAGAGATGCCCCATATCTGTAAGTCTAGCTCCTCATGCATTACCTGCTCAAAAGGCCTGAATCTAATATGAAGCATCAACAAAACCCGCTGGAGAGCCAGTTTTGTCTCCCAGAGGCTGCCCCATCTCTGGAATAGACTTCCCATACACATCAAACAGAGTACCTCACTGACCCTCTTAAGTGTAACCTTGATGAGTGGATGGGAAACCACAAATTTGTCCTAGGGGTTTCACCTGGGTCCCTCACTGACAGGGGTGGCAAGTGCTGACTGAGGTTTATTTTTGCAGATAAACTCTTGGCTAGGCTTGTAAGGCCCCAAGGCTATTAGCCTAGTAACCTCCTATGATCCTAAGATCCTATGATACTATGCTTTTAGTCATTAATTGTATTAGACAGAATGATTTCCTGACCACTGTTGCTGGGCTTTGATCAAATGACATGGAGCTGTCTTTGAAGGCACTGAACTCTCTAATGCCATGTCTCAATCTGAAATGGGTGCTCTCTGTACTGTAAGCTGCTGTTGAGAATTTGTTTAGCAAAGATGAATGGGTGTGAAGGTGCAGACATAAGTCTACTACAACATTTGATTTAGCCTAACATTAAGTTGTTATAAGGAAATTGAGAAAACAAAATAAGTTAAACAGAGGTCCTTTTTCTTCTCTAAAATGAATAACCTTTGTCCACAGTGGAGTTGACAGCTGAAAAGACATGACTGAGTCTAA